>NW_015090797.1:5705459-5972529 GCF_001431845.1 Calidris pugnax | reverse complement strand
AGGGATGGGGCAGCCACAACTTCCCTGTGCAACCTGTTCCAGTGTCTCACCACCCTCTCACTAAAGATTTTTTCCTGATGTCTAATCTAAATCTACTCTCAGTTTAAAACCATTAGCCCTCATCCTATCACGACACTCCCTGATAAGGAGTCCCTCCCCATCTCTCCTGTAGCCCCCTTTGGGTACTGGAAGGCCTCTATAAGCTCTCCCCAGAGCCTTCTTTTCTCCAGGCTGAACAATCCCATCTCTCTCAGCCTGTCTTCATAGGAGAGGTGTGCCAGCTCTCTGATCATCTTCTTGGCCCTCTGCTGGACTCACTCCAGCAGGTCCGGGTCCTCCCTGTGCTGGTATTAATGTCATAATGTCATACTCATGTAATGTCATAATGTCATACACTCATGTAATGTCATAATGTCATATATTCATCTTTTACATTTAAATTATTTGTTTGGATGGGACTGGCAGTTAAGGAAAGGAAAAATCAATTGTCTTGAGCTTGTTTCATAACATGAGACACCAAAAGAAGTGGTTTTGTACCATGCAACACTGAAGAATGCAAATAAGACTGAGGACTCCTGCAGCACAAGGCATCTCCCTGAGAAACTATGCTTCTCCTTGGAGCAGTCCTAACAGAGGGACTTCCCAAAAGATCATCATTTTCTAGGTTTGTAATTGCCATGTGAAAAGCTTGAACAGGCTCACATCAAGGTTTTAGCTTTGACCTCCAAGGCTCTGCTTGCTTTCTCCAGGGCAGTGCAGGTATGTTAGAAATCCTGCCAGCTGTAGCTCTGGAGCTGTAGATACCAACAACCTCAGTAGCTACATGAAGCCAGTGGTAACAAACTGAGGCTGTTGTTTCACTGGTTTCATGTTATGTGGGATTTTTTTCTCCTCTGCCAGCAATATTGATGCTCCTTTCTCTATATGAGGAGCTCTTGGTGAACTCCAGTCAAAAGAACCCAAGCTATACTGTTTTTTTATCAATACTCACAAGGATTCACAAAGATTTCTTAACATGTAAATTTCTTCATCTTTCTTTCTATCTTTTTTTATTAAAAAACCCATACCAGTTAGGCATTCAGTGTATCTTAATTCTGGGGTTTTGTTTGTTTGTTTGTTTTATTCTTCACAGATAACTATTTTAGAACAAGAATAGCTTGATTTAAAAATATATAAAAATTAAGTTTCTGATTTTAAATGTAAGCTAGAGATAAAACTGTTAAACAAAGCCAAATAATCTTAGAACTGTTAGAACTGTAAATGACCTAAAGGTACTGTAAGATAAATAGCGTTGCTAATTCTTCATGAAGTGTTAAGCACTGGAGATCATTAAGATATTTTTTCTCTAATGCAAATGCTTAATTCAGTATTTTCAGGTGGATGATGATTTTTCTGTAGATTTAATGTAATTCCATGAAACAGAAAATGACAAAAAGGAATTCATTTTCCAGCTACAGAGGTTTGTGAAATAATTTATTTAGAAAAGCATTAACTTTCTTAACATTTTTACCACGTTCTCCAGAATTCTTACACTATAGCTTCCTTTCTAAATCTCCTCTTTTCCTGTAATTATTTCTAAGACCTCTTAATGAGGTATTTGCTCACTGTTCATTTGTAAAGCAGACAATTTAAGGAATATGCTGGAATATAGACTGAGGAGAGTATGAGCTGAAAACCAGTTAAGAATTGAGGCACCTAATCTAAATTTCAGAGCATGCATGGCTATAAACCACATTCCTTGTATGATTAAAGCTAAATGAATTTACTTTTTATATTAGCTTAGTAATGCATTGCTGAACCACAACAAAACCTAGCATGGGCATTGTGATTCAATATATATCTAGGTCATTTCAATACAACTTAGTTTAATTCCAATTGAAATCAATATTGTAAATCCTTCTTAAACTTCTGCAGGGCTTTGTAGGTTTTTAACAAAATTATTTCAAAATGTCTTCTTGTCAAGCTAACTTGGATTCCAAATACAGTTAAGGTGAAGTAAAGATGCTCGAAACTCACAGGGTTTCAGATCTGTGAGATGAAAATCAAGTCAGATTCAAGATATGCAGCCGCAGGCAATTAAAAAACAACGGAGAAATAATGGATTTTGTAATAGTATCAGCTCTGATACCTGTGTCTGCTGCTTTCTTGACAGAGTGGTGCAAGGAAGCCTGGGCAAGGACAAAATCGCCCTTAGTTCTCATAGCACTGAAGTACCAGGATCCATCTACCACCCCTCCTCCTGCCCTGCACCACAGAAGAGGGCAAAAGCGTTCAAAAGCAGAGAAAAAGGTTACTACATTCACTGCAATTCTGGGAAGGTCTAAAAAGCTTTTACCTGTTACCAAGAAAACCCATACAGGTCCATCTCAGGAAAGGCAGAGAGATCATATATAAAGTTGAGTGAGGGATATTTATTTCTTTTTAAAAAGAAGACGAAGTAGAAAAAAGTAGTGCTACATCTGTTCAAGAACGGAGTAATACATTATGTCTAAGAAGTTTTCAGGCACAGCACATTCTACTGAAGTGTCAAGAATAAACATTAGGAGCTGATTAGCTGGAATTCATGGTGAGAGATTAATGAATGTCATGTCCAAAGCGGTTAAGCCACAAAGAATAGTAACTACTGAATTATAACATGACACTTGCTGTGCTCAGATGTCAGTGGGAAATCCAGAAGCAAGTTCTGCCTCTGTGATTATGCACCATTTAGAGCTCTTATTTAGTAACTTTGCTCACAGAGCATTGTGGGATCCTTAATGGACCCTTTATCAGCCCTGACAGATTCCCAGTGCTAAGAAGGGTTGAGAAACATTGCAGCAACTCCCACACACGTGGACAGTTCACCACCCCACCTCTGCAGGGGTCCTGGAGGCACGAGCAGTTTGCCAGGTGTCTTCGATCTTTGCTTACAGTTTGCATCTGCATCTCACCTGCTGTGAGAAACTGGCCCATGACCATCACCAACTGGCACAGAGGGACCGTATCTGGGCGAGTTTGGCCCATAATCTCTAAATAGTTCCAGACTGTCATCTGGTTTGTCTTCATACACCCCTACTGATAGGATTTATACTGCTCCAAGACCTCTGGCTTCGCTAGTTCACAGTTTCAGGTTGTTCATAAAGAACTGCTTGCTTCAAAAATCTGTTTCTTTGATTCTGCTCCTTTTAATAAGCCTGGGCAGGCTTATTTGAAAGCTTGACTTTATACTACTGTTTCTGATGAAACAGCTCTTAAATTAAGTCAACATACCTTTGGCACCTAATATCATCCACTGATACTCTGTGATTAGAGATAGATAATATCTACAACTCCTTGCAAAGAGTTCCAACACAGAGCTTTACAAAGGCAAAGAGAGGTTAATTACCCGAAGATTAGTTGAATAATCCCACTGTAAGGAAAGCTAATGTAAAAGGCTCAATAAAATCATGCTACAGAGTCTTCTAATGACAAGTGAGATACTGCACTAAGTGGTAGCTACCTGGGATATTTTTTTCTTAATTTCACATGTGGAAACTGTCAAAAAAGAACACATTCCTTTATATAACTTAATAGCCCATATTATTCTCTTTCTCAGACTATCTTCAATGTAGCTCAGTACATGCTGCACCTAATTTGCCAGTAAAACAACTCACCGTAGCTCACAGTCCATTTGCAATTAATTGTTAGTTTCTAGAGTAACATTATGTTAATATCTTAGTACATATAAATAGTATGTTTTCCTTCCAAGAAATTCAAATTACATTCTGCATTTAAATAGGACATGGAAGCTTAAATTTACAGTTTCTACGCTGAGGAAGTTTGTTTGTGGTGTATTTTTGGTTTTTATTCATTTTTTTACTATTTTTCCAACAATTTTCTTATCCCAGACAGATCAGATCAATAAAGCATGTCCTTCTGAGTGTGGTGTAACATTTCTTTTCCCATTTTAGAATTTAGCTGACTAAGGTATTTTCAACCAATAGCATTCAATCTCTTCAACAAAAGGTATTTAAGGTGTGAGCACGTTTTCTCTTGGTTATGATACCAACAACCTCTTTAGAATTGTAGGAGCTGATTTCTGGTGCAGATGGCCATCTTTTGTTACACCATGAGGCTGCATGCAAAACCTTTCTTTAAGCAAAACACTCATGCTGTTCTCTGAATCCTTTATCTGAGAGCTTGGAGAAATGAATTTAGAAAAGATACCCACCCATCATTTGGATTTAGAAAAGTTATTGCACATTTTCATGTGAAGACTAGTAATAAGGGACCTACACAGAGGTTATTTTGTGTATATATAGTAAAAATATTTGAGTATACCTTTACACAGATACGTGCACATACAAAATGACGGTATAACAGAAAAAGAGATTTTAAAGCAGGTGGTTTGCTTGGGTTTTTTTTCCTATGTTGATGAGAGGCTGAGCAGTACCCTTTCAAATACTTCATGATTTGATTTGGTTTGCTTTGATTTCTTGCATGACATTTTATGAGTATTTTCATAATTTCACTATGAAATTCCTAAAATATTTTTTATTTAAAATTCTCTAGTCAAGCTCCATAATTAAGCAGCAAATCATATGCTATTTGACTGGACTGTAGCCTTTACATACAGGAGATTGGGATTAAAGTATCCCAATTATTATGTCCTTTTTGAGGACATAACAACAGTCAGCTGTAATTTGCACCTTCCCAGCTGAGTTCTAGCTCTAGCTGGGTTCCAGTTCAAAACAAAGCAACTATCTGAATTTGTTTAATTTAAACAGGGGCTGTAGATAGCTCAAACTACTCAATTAGATTTTGCTCTAAAATACACTAAGAGCAATCATTTCATCAATAATAGCTGAGTACCTCTTTAGGAGATTAACAAATTTCAGCTGAGGCTGTTCCAGAAACACAGCAACAAGAACACAGCGTAATGGATGAGTTTAATTACTTGTTGCCTGCACTGAATGATGGTTAGCTTTGAAAAATGCAAATACAGTACTATTTACATCAGTACAGTTAATTGAGGCTGAAGCCATCTTAAAAAGTTTTTACCCTATATATTCCTGTCCTAAGTATATGGATGTGTGATTTAGCAAAGTTATAATTGACTGACAACTGTTTTGTTGCTAAACCAGTAGAAAAGAGAAGCCAAATCAAGGCTACCTAATGTCTTTCTGAAACCACTGTTAAATCTGTTATCAAATGTTTTCAGTGGGACTACTGCTTGTATAGTCAACACTGAACCTTTTCGCATGAGGAAATATTTACAAGATACTGTAATGTAATTTGGACTTTTTGCTCATTACAATAATTACAAAGCAGCTGGGATAGAAAATTGCATTCCTTAATGGATTTCTTCTCTTCACATCTTCAGGACCATAACCCTCTGCCATCTCCCTGCTTCCCCCCACCCACGGAAACCTACTAAGTGTAATAGACAGTCACCTGTTAGTGTTTATTATGACACACCAAGCAAGTGTAAGAACCCAGAGATTCATAGTTAAGACTTCAGGCCTAACCAGTAATAGAAGTATTTTATTTCAAACTGCTTTTGTCTGCAAATCTCAAAAAAATTACCTTCCACAGTAGAAAGCGAGAATACCTACAGATTTCTGGGTCATTGTTCCTTGTTATGACCCTGTATCACTGATGGAAGTAGCTAAAACAGCATGGAATATGTATTCCAAACCAGGATCTCTGGGCAATAAACCTCAGAGGAGGCAATCTGGAGGACAGCAAGAAGAAAAGTGCTAGTAGAAAAGTGCAGCTGGGGAGGCAAAATTCTTTCTACTCTTGCTATAAAGGTAAATAAAAGTTGTCATTGAATAAAAGCAGCAGCATCTGCCACCTCAAATGGCAAATTTTAGCAATAACTTTCAAATGGAGCAGTATCTAAACAAAACTCTGCGCCTACTCTGAAAATGTTAATGATGGGAAGGTTAGGAGTGGTAGCTATATTTTTAGTGACAGCACTCCCCTCCCATTCTGGGTATGAATATACTTTTGCATTATACCCCATTTCCTTTCATTATTGCTCATAAAGAAATTAATAGATGTACAGCCTTGCCAATTATCTCAGTGTACCATGACCTGAATACCTTCATATTTTAGTTTCTAGCGCTCTCATGTTCGATGTTACATTGCCTTAATACACTAAGTGTATACTTCATACATCAAAATTCATCTCCAACTTTTCATCAAATTAAAATTGCACACCATTTTGCTATTCATCAGTCTTTTGATTGACACAGATTGTTGGCTTTCACATAGTAAGACTTGAGCACGCGCCAAATGCATATCATACATTCACTGACTTGGCAGGAACACCCTTGAATTTCTTGAAGCCCAAACCAGTTTTGGGAGCTGATAATGCAGTCTTGGACCCCAATGCCTAAATTTCCTTTTAGCATCTGTTATTCAGCAATAAATTTACTGGACTGTGAACAACAGGCTCGTATTGCATGAATGTTCTCGAAACCTCTGCTGGGGAATTTGCATGCAGTGCATCGCTGAGCCCACGGCTGAAGCTGCCTGGGATCGGTTTCATCCTTTGACGCAGACGAGTTGAAAAACGCATTCAGTGATATCAGCTGTTCCTTTTATACAGGTATGCAGATGACTTGAATTTCAGCATTCCTTTAGAATAGCGCTGGCAAAAGCTCCCCCATTTTTTGTGATTATAAGTCTGTTGATTTGCAAAGAGAATACATACAAGTTCCCATCTATCTCTAAAATGTCGTGTCATTAAAATGGTACATAGGGCAGCAGTCCTTAAGAGATCACCCTGTTTCCCTGAGCCAGTGAATCCAACTTGAATTTGTATTATTTCAGATAAACTGTGCAAAATATCCAAGTTTGAACCTGAGTTTGATGACAAAGTTATCAACATCTTTGACAAGTATTGTGAATGCTTCATACCTATTCATTTGAAACATGAAAAATATGCAAAAAATAATGTATCTCTGTCTCCTAATGATATAATTTGACAAGCTAGACTGTGCTTTTGCCAGGAAAGGTTGGACCACATGGTCTTTGAGGACCCTTCCAAGCTGATCTTATATGATTCTATGATTAAAGCTAGATTTCCTCATAGCAGATTTATATACTCTCTAATTACTAATTTAAAAATTTTGAATTTAGTCTTTCTCCATTCGTTGTGTAAGAATGTTCAGGTTTGATCTTCGGAGATGACTTCACAAAAATGTTCTCCCTTTTGCGTTTTAAAAATATGGCTGCACATCTTTTCCCTCACGCCACTTAGTACCATCTCTTGGTAACAAATACTAGAAAATAGCTAAAATTGCCAGCACCTTCAGGTTGCATAAAGTTGGAGTGATACAGCTGTATAAAGACTGAAGCACATAATACATTTGCTTTAATTCTGTTTTCAGTATCTACCAACATGACTGAGATTAAATCCTTCTGTAACTTTTGAAATCCAAATGTCTTTAAACCATGAGTGTAACTTCTTCCTTCGCTCCCCTAGGGGTTTGGTTGCCTGGTCTTAGGTCTAGGTTTTGGTGCAGATGGATGACCTCACATCAAACAACTGGGTGGAAAGAGCTATGTGAGAAAGCACCATGAGAAGTGTGTCCTGACCATCTGTGCTTTAGCTGGACTACATGTCCCTCATTCTGGCCAAGCCATGCTGTTGTAGTGCTGGTGCCTCTCTGCTACAGACTTTTATGGTGCTCTGAACTCCCAGCTGAGAGCAGACCTGCCCTGCTCACCCTGCACAGGTGAGGGGACTGTGGGGACTGAGCTTGGCAGTCCTGACAACATCCTCGCCTGCCTCATTAGTCTCCCCAGCTGCTGGCTCACCTTGCTCTCTGGAGCAGACTGCCCTTGCTGCACCTTGATGGCACTCTGCTGTGTCCTCAGCCGCCTGACTCATGAGGATTGAGTCTGCACTTTGATTGCATCCTTGAGGAATCATCTTTCAAATCTGTGTGGTTTGTTCATCTTAGCCTAAGCAAATACTATGGAAAGTTTAGCTTAAGGACAGGTAAAAAATCAGGAGAACATTATTGAATTTATACCTTCTCTCTGGTTCTCTTCCAGGGAGGTACATATTTATCCCCTTCCAAAAAAGGTCACTAGCATAAGAAATCTGAACTGCTGTTAGGTAGCCTTTCCTATTAACTCCTCAGTAACAGATGTACCCCACAAAAAGATACCTAATTTGTGAAAAGGGACAAAGGTCTTGGCGCATTACAAATTACAAAAATACATTACAAGTACACCTTAGTGCCTCTCCCAAATGCATGGCGTCAGCAGCATAGTTATCCTGCAGCCAGACACCTACAAAATATCTCCCCTGACTTTGTTGAACCAAACAGATAATGGCTATGTGGAAGTTTCAGCTTGAAAACCTTGGAAGAGCTATGCACATGCAGACATTCTCTCACATGAACTGTCCAAAGCAGGGTGGACAACCCCCAGCTTTGATGCAGAGTGGGACAGGGTAAATTGGATTGCTCTGTGTTCCCTGAAATCTAACGCACAGAACACAGCCTGCAATTTAGTTCTTGTAAAAAAACCCTGAGCGGGGGGACTTGAATGCTCTCTTTCGTCAGAAAGTTGCTGAAATATAGTTCACTAGCTACAGACTGCACTGTTGAATTATGCAAAAAAATACCAAAAAAAGAGACAGTAATAATCTAAAATATAAGGCTAGAATGACAAAAGAAAATAATTTTCTTGCAAACCAGTGTCTCATACATTACTATAAGCTAATCTTTAGTATTAGTGGGCAGATAAAACAAAAAAAGCCCTGAAGTAAAAGAAACAAGTGATATATTTCTACTGGAGAGCAACATATGACCCAGAAGATCCTCGCATTTGTATTTATTACAAGTTATTTACAAGTTTTAATTCAAGTTTTCTTTAACAAAATCTTAAGCTCTGACAAACAGTGAAGTTGAACATTTCAAACCACAGTACTCAGTGAAATAGTTTGCCTTCAGAAGGTAACATGGGGGTAAAAGATAGATTGTGATAAGAATACATTAAAAGGATGGAATAAAAAAACTATGATTTTTATTACTGCTACTATACTGGTAAGTGACTTACTGGAGACTGGAAAGCGATAGGCCCCTGCAGAAGTAGGATACACATAAAATTGATGGCACTGAACAATTTATTTTATGTAATGTGGAAATTTAGATGTAAAGACAAAACACAAATTACCTCCCTCAGAGCAGTTGCAGAGAAAACCCTTTATGAGGAAATCATCGCTAAAGGAGGAAAGCATGGGGTTCCTTAATGTGGAAATTCACAATATTCTTTAAGAAGTGAGATACATTATTTTTTCCAGACATTTCAGATCTCTTCAGATGTAAGGGACTCACTTTTCACTCTCACAAACTCTTTTACTACCCCACAGGGGTAGTTTTCTCTTAGTATGCACACAATTCCTATTCAACTTTACAGGAGTTATGCAAATGAATCAAAGGTAGAATAGATATCCTTGATCTTATGTCTACATATTCTACTAGAGAGTCTGTAAAACCAGGTAGAGGATAAACTTTGCTAGCTCTGCAGTTTATTCTCTGAATCTTAAGTGTGGTAAGTGTGGAGATACTTACATGGGGAAAAGATGAAACCACAGAAAAGTGAGAGCAAGACAGTTCAATGTCTTACAAGTAAGGCTGAGATATTAACAGATTCTGATTGTTAACAGAATAAACCATTGTTCTAAAATGTTTGTTTGTTTGTTTGTTCATTTGTTTTCCTGAGAAGTAAAACCTTTCAAATATTTTGTTTCTGATTTTTTTCAACCACATTTTTCATTGTAGGTTTATCTAATTGCTTTGGTCAAACTGATTGTGCATTCCTTCATGAATATAATGTTCAACCACAAATTTTGCACTGCTTGACTTATTGTACAAAATGTATACACAAAGTAAAATAAAACACAGTGCACTGAAATATTGCTAAGCTGCAGACAAGGAACTTTGATAATTCAGAACAAAAAAGATCATAATATATGGCTGGTCTGTGTTGTTATAACAACTATATTGCAGTTAATAAATAAATATTAGTGGATTAATGACCAAAAAATTAAAGACTATAAACCAAAACCCTCAGAGACAAATAGCTGCATATGTGTATACATGTACAATCTTACCCAAATTAGTCAAGTAACAGTTACAGTGGCTGCATTTATAGTGGTATTAGAAGGTGAACGGGAATTTAAGATGAAATTCAGTAATGAAGAGAGTGCTGAGAAAAAAATTCTCCACCTCTCCCTCCCCAAGAGGTAATACTAAAACACAGCTATGCCAAGACGGTTCTTGTAAGATTTTTGCTTTCTATTGTTATAGGGAAAGTGACCCCTCTTTTCTCCAAAGACTGAAAAAAGTATTTTGCATGCCCATTTGCTATGCTAACTAGACTGCAGGAGACACTCCTCTTTCAAAGGAAAAAAGCAAGTGGCAAAAACTTAGGTCATGAACAAGAAGTGCATTGCACCAGGTACCACCTTCATCGTAGGAAAACAATAAGAATTGACAAAGTGAAAAAAAGGTGTAAAGAATGTGTGGGATTCACACTGGCATAAAGACATACACTATATCATGGGCTTTCAATTAGCATTACTACTTAAAGATTCAGTATGTAACTATAAGGTAAGGCAAGTAATAAAAACTGAGAAGAGTCCAGTTCTTCCCAAAGACAAGGAACACAACGATGTTTCCTATCAACAAATGGTTTGAACCTAAATGTTCACAACAGTGTAAATTTCATTAAAATTTGATCTAGTTTTCAGATAATCAGACATTACTTATTATCTAAGGTACTGGGCAAGAAACCTAATCACTGCTGGTATTAGAAAATGGAGGCTGAAAGGAATTTTAAAATTATGAAGGCATATGTTTTGCTTTTCAGATTTGAACTACCAGAGTTTCTGCCATATGCTATTTTGCACTGCCATTGACACAATTTGCATTATGTACATGACAACTAGGTTTTTAACCTGCCAGTTCTCCCAGGCACAGGCTAACAAATTTTTGCCACTTAAGAAACAGAACTTGAAAAAAATAGCATACCTAATGTATTTACATAATTTATTACTCAAAGGTTTACTATTTACAGTGATAGATTAATCTATAACTAGTGAACAGTGTGTTTAGCTTTACAGCTTTGATCTCTGTGATGAAGCCAATGACTGTTCTGACTGCTTTGTCTCAGTAGCCCAACCTTTTAATTTGTGCTGAGTTAAGAAGGATCTGCTCAAAGGTAAAACATATTTTTGAAACAGTAAGTTTTCACTTTTTCATGGTAGTGTGGTATTTTTCCTCCTCTGTTATCTGCACATCAGTTGGGAAGAGTTAAAGTTTATTCAATGAGGAGAGGTGCTATTCTGGACCTTGTTCTCACCATCAATGAGGAGCCGGTGGGGAATGTGAAGCTCAAGGGCAGCTTTGGCTGCAGTGACTATGAAATGGTGGAGTTCAAGATCTTCAGGGCAGGGAGGAGGGTGCACAGCAAGCTCACTACCCTGGACTTCAGGAGAGCAGACTTAGGCCTCTTCAGGGTTCTGCTTGGCAGCGTAACTTGATATAAAGCCTTGGAGGAAAGGGGGGCCCAAGAAAGTTGGCTAATATTCAAAGATCACCTCTTGCAAGCTCAGGAGCAATGCAACTCAAAAAAGCAGAAGTCAGGCAAAAACATGGGAAATGGTGGAGTTCAAGATCTTCAGGGCAGGGAGGAGGGTGCACAGCAAGCTCACTACCCTGGACTTCAGGAGAGCAGACTTAGGCCTCTTCAGGGTTCTGCTTGGCAGCGTAACTTGATATAAAGCCTTGGAGGAAAGGGGGGCCCAAGAAAGTTGGCTAATATTCAAAGATCACCTCTTGCAAGCTCAGGAGCAATGCAACTCAAAAAAGCAGAAGTCAGGCAAAAACATGGGGAGGCCTGCATGGATGAACAAGGAGATCCTGGACAAACTCAAACAAGCAAGGACAGGTAGACTGGGAGGAATACAGAGACATTGTCTAAGCAGCCAACATTCAGGTCAAGAGAGCTAAAGTCCGGGTAGGATTAAATCTGGCCAGGGATGTCAAGAGTAACAAGAAAAGCTCACACAGGTACATTAACCATGAAGGGATAACTAGGGAAAATGCAGGCCCCCTCAGAGGGAATCAGGAAACCTGGTCACCCGGAACAT
The DNA here is from genome assembly GCF_001431845.1 of Calidris pugnax. Lineage (NCBI taxonomy): Eukaryota > Metazoa > Chordata > Aves > Charadriiformes > Scolopacidae > Calidris > Calidris pugnax. Next base: position 5,960,393 of record NW_015090797.1, on the reverse strand, counting down.
GGACACAGCTGAGGTGCTCAATGACTTTTTTGCCTCAGTCTTCATTGGCAAGGGCTCCAGCCACACTGGCCAAGTTGCAGAGGCAAAGGCCGGGACTGGAAGAATGAGGAACCACCCACTATAGGAGAGGATCAGGTTCGAGACCATCTAAGGAACTTGAAGGTACACAAATTTACGGGAACTCATGACATACATCCACAGATTCTGAGAGAACTGGTGGATGAAGTGGCTAAGCCATTATCCATCCCATTTGAGATGTTGTGGCAGTCCAGTGAAGTTCCTGTTGACTGGAAAAGAGGAAATATAACACCCATTTTTCAAAAGGGCAAAAAGGAAGACCCCGGGAAACTACGGGCTGATCAGTCTCACCTCTGTGTCTGACAAGATCACGCAGCAGATCCTCCTGGAAATGATATTAAGGCACATGGAAAAGAAGAAGGTGATTGGTGACAACCAACATAACTTCATTAAGGGCAAATCATGCCTGACAAATTTGGTAGCCCTTTATGATGGTGTTACAGCATTGGTTGATAAGGGAAGATCAACTGACGTCGTCTACATGGACTTGAGCAGAGCATTTGATACCATCCCACACGACATCCTGGGCTCCGTCAGAAGAAGCATGGCCAGCAGGTCGAAGGAGGTATGAAACATTACTAATACAAAATCCGAAATGTTTGCTTTATATAGACAGATTGCATGCAGAGGAAACAAAATAAAAACAAAGTTTCTTTGAGAGTAATCGCTTTTGCTTTTTTAAATGTTTTTTAGTGTCACTATAAGGAGCCGGATTAGTCAGGAAGAATTTTATTTACATCGTTGTAAATGAGCATTAGTGGAACTACTCCTGTACAGAGCAGAAAGGCCAGAGTAAAAGCTGCAAACTTGTTGGTTCTGATAACTTCCTTCACTTGTTACTGCTGTGATTTTTTTGTATATGTAAACTGAGGAAGTGAACAGTTTTAGCACAGGCTTTGAAGCTCACCTATTCATTCTTGTAATTACTGATCAACATGAACAACAGGAAATTAAGAACCAAGTTATAGAGTAACCATTATTGAAAGTGAATTTCTTAGGTTCTTTAGTCCAACACACTTTAATACAAACAAGGGAAGCAGTGGGATGTCAATGGTGGTTTTTGCAATAATCAAGAGAAGTGTTTTTCTCTGTGAGGGATAACCAGTTTAGGGAAAGACTTTCAGAACTGTGTTACTTCCACATAATGTCAATGAAGGAAATGTAGCCAGTTCAGAGTATTTAACAAACTTGCCTTAAAAACAGTAGATATTTCAAACAGATAATTTTCTGTAGAATACATAACCAATTTTAAAGCATTATATATCAAAAAATATGCAATATATAAAGAGGTAAAAGTTACAAATTATATGGGAGATATGTCAAGAAAACTCTCCAGCCTTGCTAGATTATTCTCTAGTCTCCTAATTCAGTATTGGAGCTCTTCTTGTGTTTAGTATTTCCTGAGAGAAGAGCATGGTGCTTCCTGTCATGGTGCAGCTCATCAAAAAATATGGCTCAGACTTTTGTAAAAAAGTTCCATATTTTTGAAAGTAGTAGCACACCAATTTGTTAAAATAAAGATGGAAAACCTAAGCAGTAAGTTACTTTTTATTAAAAAAGAAAATTATTTTATTTAGTATTTTTATATGTAATATGTTTAAAAGAGTTATTAATTGGCTTGCAGAAATCTAGTGGTAGAGAAGAAGTCCAGGAACTGGTAAGAGAAAGGGATTGTAAATGAGCTATTGCTTGTTTTTTCACAAAAAGCTTACAGCTTGAAACATGTCCATTACTGCTTCTTTTTACTAAATAGGGAGCAAACTTCTTTTCCAAACACTCCAGCGAAATATGATCTGGTATACACAAATTAGCATGGAATGTTTACTTTGACAATAGCTTCCAAGCACTCAATTATTTTCAAAATTATTTATTTTCAGAATATCTAAAACCAAAGCTGTGATTAAAGTAATGTTTTGGTGATTCATCATACTTAGATGGGTAAGCAGTAAAGAGAAGCTCTAAACTGAGTATAATTTTGAGACATTGAAAAGTATGTATATGATTTATAGTTGCCTTTTCTGTGTGCCACTCAAAGGGAGAGAGAAAAAATTGCATGTAACAAAACAGTAGAGTGGCCAATGTGGCTGGATTTCTAGCCATCTTGGGAAAAAAATACTAAACTTGTAGGTTTATGGTAGGATCAATGTCAGCTAAGGGTTCTCCATTTAGTTAGTTGAATTATTTGCTTAAATTAATTTTAAATTTCACACATCGTGAAAAAATCCTTTCTTCAAGGATTTTGTCAGCTATTGCCATTTTCTCCTGCAAGGTTTTACTGAGGAAAAAATAAGGGAAGAAAAAGGGAAGACTGCTAGGCTATTTTACAGCAGTAGATATATTAAGTAGCTCAAATTGACATCATCATCTTCTTCAGCACCACTCCCAAGAGTCACAGAGAATCATGCATTGTGTTGAATTTTCAAATACTGGCAGAAACAGAAACAGGGGTAGACATAAATTAATCATACCAACAATGTCCTGTTACTGTGAAAGACATCATGTAAAAGATTTGACTCTCATCTAAAACACCTAGATAATTTGGTGGAAGTGTTAAAAATCATCATCCTTAAAAACCCAAATAAATCTAATAGCATTTGTTATAAATTACATTAATATAGAAGTTCCACTGCAAGACTTTGGCGGTACTGAAGATAGTGAAGCAAATGGCAGGCAAGTGAAAATTTTAATTTCAATTTCTCTACAGCTTCAAAGTTAGCTATAAGCAATGCACCTAAAGTGATTTGGTCTTTGCAGCAATGTGTAAAATTTCCTTTAAGTTAAGTGTAAATTTGAGAAGCAGAACTCAGAAGGATTTTCCAGGGAAAATATTTCTGTGATGATTTAAAAGAAAATGAGTTTTTTCAGTTTAACCTTGTGATGAACAGTGACAATTTTACTATCTTACTTGGAGTCCTGTTAGATAGCATAAGAGGTGTGGATGGGCAGCCAGTTTCCTGCACCCTATGTCGAGCAGCACCCCCCAGAAAGCAGCAGATAAGAAATACCTTCCTCCCCTCATGGCCCCTTCCACCCTAGGGAAGAAGTTTCCCTGTGTGCAGCAAAGAAGCAGACAGAAATGAAGAGTTCATTGCGACATAAGGAATTGGAGTTTGCTGCAACTCAGAAGTCAGCAAGACTGGGAATAAGCCCACGAGAAGGGACGTGCACAGAAAGAGGACACAGCTAGGAGAGATTTATTTACAAAGTCTTTTATTCCTGTTCTGTTTCACCTTGAGCTCTCTTTTCACAGGTATTTTAAAAGTGAGCTTCTTAGAAGTATTACTCATGCTTGTTTCTGTTCTAATAAAACCTGGCTTTTGTGGATAAGAGCTCTTCTCTCTTCAGCACTTGCTGGGAAAAAAAATAAGGAGAAGGAGGCAGGAGGCCCTAAGCTATTCCAACTGGCTTTTTCCGAATATCACTGCAGATTTTAACAGTATCCAGAATGTGTGTTTTATTTGGGTTTCCTTGTCTCCAAAGAATTTTGTTCTGTTTTTTTTTTCCACCCACGGAAACCTACTAAGTGTAATAGACAGTCACCTGTTAGTGTTTATTATGACACACCAAGCAAGTGTAAGAACCCAGAGATTCATAGTTAAGACTTCAGGCCTAACCAGTAATAGAAGTATTTTATTTCAAACTGCTTTTGTCTGCAAATCTCAAAAAAATTACCTTCCACAGTAGAAAGCGAGAATACCTACAGATTTCTGGGTCATTGTTCCTTGTTATGACCCTGTATCACTGATGGAAGTAGCTAAAACAGCATGGAATATGTATTCCGAACCAGGATCTCTGGGCAATAAACCTCAGAGGAGGCAATCTGGAGGACAGCAAGAAGAAAAGTGCTAGTAGAAAAGTGCAGCTGGGGAGGCAAAATTCTTTCTACTCTTGCTATAAAGGTAAATAAAAGTTGTCATTGAATAAAAGCAGCAGCATCTGCCACCTCGAGTGGCAAATTTTAGCAATAATTTTCAAATGGAGCAGTATCTAAACAAAACTCTGCGCCTACTCTGAAAATGTTAATGATGGGAAGGTTAGGAGTGGTAGCTATATTTTTAGTGACAGCACTCCCCTCCCATTCTGGGTATGAATATACTTTTGCATTATACCCCATTTCCTTTCATTATTGCTCATAAAGAAATTAATAGATGTACAGCCTTGCCAATTATCTCAGTGTACCATGACCTGAATACCTTCATATTTTAGTTTCTAGCGCTCTCATGTTCGATGTTACATTGCCTTAATACACTAAGTGTATACTTCATACATCAAAATTCATCTCCAACTTTTCATCAAATTAAAATTGCACACCATTTTGCTATTCATCAGTCTTTTGATTGACACAGATTGTTGGCTTTCACATAGTAAGACTTGAGCACGCGCCAAATGCATATCATACATTCACTGACTTGGCAGGAACACCCTTGAATTTCTTGAAGCCCAAACCAGTTTTGGGAGCTGATAATGCAGTCTTGGACCCCAATGCCTAAATTTCCTTTTAGCATCTGTTATTCAGCAATAAATTTACTGGACTGTGAACAACAGGCTCGTATTGCATGAATGTTCTCGAAACCTCTGCTGAGGAATTTGCATGCAGTGCATCGCTGAGCCCACGGCTGAAGCTGCCTGGGATCGGTTTCATCCTTTGACGCAGACGAGTTGAAAAACGCATTCAGTGATATCAGCTGTTCCTTTTATACAGGTATGCAGATGACTTGAATTTCAGCATTCCTTTAGAATAGCGCTGGCAAAAGCTCCCCCATTTTTTGTGATTATAAGTCTGTTGATTTGCAAAGAGAATACATACAAGTTCCCATCTATCTCTAAAATGTCGTGTCATTAAAATGGTACATAGGGCAGCAGTCCTTAAGAGATCACCCTGTTTCCCTGAGCCAGTGAATCCAACTTGAATTTGTATTATTTCAGATAAACTGTGCAAAATATCCAAGTTTGAACCTGAGTTTGATGACAAAGTTATCAACATCTTTGACAAGTATTGTGAATGCTTCATACCTATTCATTTGAAACATGAAAAATATGCAAAAAATAATGTATCTCTGTCTCCTAATGATATAATTTGACAAGCTAGACTGTGCTTTTGCCAGGAAAGGTTGGACCACATGGTCTTTGAGGACCCTTCCAAGCTGATCTTATATGATTCTATGATTAAAGCTAGATTTCCTCATAGCAGATTTATATACTCTCTAATTACTAATTTAAAAATTTTGAATTTAGTCTTTCTCCATTCGTTGTGTAAGAATGTTCAGGTTTGATCTTCGGAGATGACTTCACAAAAATGTTCTCCCTTTTGCGTTTTAAAAATATGGCTGCACATCTTTTCCCTCACGCCACTTAGTACCATCTCTTGGTAACAAATACTAGAAAATAGCTAAAATTGCCAGCACCTTCAGGTTGCATAAAGTTGGAGTGATACAGCTGTATAAAGACTGAAGCACATAATACATTTGCTTTAATTCTGTTTTCAGTATCTACCAACATGACTGAGATTAAATCCTTCTGTAACTTTTGAAATCCAAATGTCTTTAAACCATGAGTGTAACTTCTTCCTTCGCTCCCCTAGGGGTTTGGTTGCCTGGTCTTAGGTCTAGGTTTTGGTGCAGATGGATGACCTCACATCAAACAACTGGGTGGAAAGAGCTATGTGAGAAAGCACCATGAGAAGTGTGTCCTGACCATCTGTGCTTTAGCTGGACTACATGTCCCTCATTCTGGCCAAGCCATGCTGTTGTAGTGCTGGTGCCTCTCTGCTACAGACTTTTATGGTGCTCTGAACTCCCAGCTGAGAGCAGACCTGCCCTGCTCACCCTGCACAGGTGAGGGGACTGTGGGGACTGAGCTTGGCAGTCCTGACAACATCCTCGCCTGCCTCATTAGTCTCCCCAGCTGCTGGCTCACCTTGCTCTCTGGAGCAGACTGCCCTTGCTGCACCTTGATGGCACTCTGCTGTGTCCTCAGCCGCCTGACTCATGAGGATTGAGTCTGCACTTTGATTGCATCCTTGAGGAATCATCTTTCAAATCTGTGTGGTTTGTTCATCTTAGCCTAAGCAAATACTATGGAAAGTTTAGCTTAAGGACAGGTAAAAAATCAGGAGAACATTATTGAATTTATACCTTCTCTCTGGTTCTCTTCCAGGGAGGTACATATTTATCCCCTTCCAAAAAAGGTCACTAGCATAAGAAATCTGAACTGCTGTTAGGTAGCCTTTCCTATTAACTCCTCAGTAACAGATGTACCCCACAAAAAGATACCTAATTTGTGAAAAGGGACAAAGGTCTTGGCGCATTACAAATTACAAAAATACATTACAAGTACACCTTAGTGCCTCTCCCAAATGCATGGCGTCAGCAGCATAGTTATCCTGCAGCCAGACACCTACAAAATATCTCCCCTGACTTTGTTGAACCAAACAGATAATGGCTATGTGGAAGTTTCAGCTTGAAAACCTTGGAAGAGCTATGCACATGCAGACATTCTCTCACATGAACTGTCCAAAGCAGGGTGGACAACCCCCAGCTTTGATGCAGAGTGGGACAGGGTAAATTGGATTGCTCTGTGTTCCCTGAAATCTAACGCACAGAACACAGCCTGCAATTTAGTTCTTGTAAAAAAACCCTGAGCGGGGGGACTTGAATGCTCTCTTTCGTCAGAAAGTTGCTGAAATATAGTTCACTAGCTACAGACTGCACTGTTGAATTATGCAAAAAAATACCAAAAAAAGAGACAGTAATAATCTAAAATATAAGGCTAGAATGACAAAAGAAAATAATTTTCTTGCAAACCAGTGTCTCATACATTACTATAAGCTAATCTTTAGTATTAGTGGGCAGATAAAACAAAAAAAGCCCTGAAGTAAAAGAAACAAGTGATATATTTCTACTGGAGAGCAACATATGACCCAGAAGATCCTCGCATTTGTATTTATTACAAGTTATTTACAAGTTTTAATTCAAGTTTTCTTTAACAAAATCTTAAGCTCTGACAAACAGTGAAGTTGAACATTTCAAACCACAGTACTCAGTGAAATAGTTTGCCTTCAGAAGGTAACATGGGGGTAAAAGATAGATTGTGATAAGAATACATTAAAAGGATGGAATAAAAAAACTATGATTTTTATTACTGCTACTATACTGGTAAGTGACTTACTGGAGACTGGAAAGCGATAGGCCCCTGCAGAAGTAGGATACACATAAAATTGATGGCACTGAACAATTTATTTTATGTAATGTGGAAATTTAGATGTAAAGACAAAACACAAATTACCTCCCTCAGAGCAGTTGCAGAGAAAACCCTTTATGAGGAAATCATCGCTAAAGGAGGAAAGCATGGGGTTCCTTAATGTGGAAATTCACAATATTCTTTAAGAAGTGAGATACATTATTTTTTCCAGACATTTCAGATCTCTTCAGATGTAAGGGACTCACTTTTCACTCTCACAAACTCTTTTACTACCCCACAGGGGTAGTTTTCTCTTAGTATGCACACAATTCCTATTCAACTTTACAGGAGTTATGCAAATGAATCAAAGGTAGAATAGATATCCTTGATCTTATGTCTACATATTCTACTAGAGAGTCTGTAAAACCAGGTAGAGGATAAACTTTGCTAGCTCTGCAGTTTATTCTCTGAATCTTAAGTGTGGTAAGTGTGGAGATACTTACATGGGGAAAAGATGAAACCACAGAAAAGTGAGAGCAAGACAGTTCAATGTCTTACAAGTAAGGCTGAGATATTAACAGATTCTGATTGTTAACAGAATAAACCATTGTTCTAAAATGTTTGTTTGTTTGTTTGTTCATTTGTTTTCCTGAGAAGTAAAACCTTTCAAATATTTTGTTTCTGATTTTTTTCAACCACATTTTTCATTGTAGGTTTATCTAATTGCTTTGGTCAAACTGATTGTGCATTCCTTCATGAATATAATGTTCAACCACAAATTTTGCACTGCTTGACTTATTGTACAAAATGTATACACAAAGTAAAATAAAACACAGTGCACTGAAATATTGCTAAGCTGCAGACAAGGAACTTTGATAATTCAGAACAAAAAAGATCATAATATATGGCTGGTCTGTGTTGTTATAACAACTATATTGCAGTTAATAAATAAATATTAGTGGATTAATGACCAAAAAATTAAAGACTATAAACCAAAACCCTCAGAGACAAATAGCTGCATATGTGTATACATGTACAATCTTACCCAAATTAGTCAAGTAACAGTTACAGTGGCTGCATTTATAGTGGTATTAGAAGGTGAACGGGAATTTAAGATGAAATTCAGTAATGAAGAGAGTGCTGAGAAAAAAATTCTCCACCTCTCCCTCCCCAAGAGGTAATACTAAAACACAGCTATGCCAAGACGGTTCTTGTAAGATTTTTGCTTTCTATTGTTATAGGGAAAGTGACCCCTCTTTTCTCCAAAGACTGAAAAAAGTATTTTGCATGCCCATTTGCTATGCTAACTAGACTGCAGGAGACACTCCTCTTTCAAAGGAAAAAAGCAAGTGGCAAAAACTTAGGTCATGAACAAGAAGTGCATTGCACCAGGTACCACCTTCATCGTAGGAAAACAATAAGAATTGACAAAGTGAAAAAAAGGTGTAAAGAATGTGTGGGATTCACACTGGCATAAAGACATACACTATATCATGGGCTTTCAATTAGCATTACTACTTAAAGATTCAGTATGTAACTATAAGGTAAGGCAAGTAATAAAAACTGAGAAGAGTCCAGTTCTTCCCAAAGACAAGGAACACAACGATGTTTCCTATCAACAAATGGTTTGAACCTAAATGTTCACAACAGTGTAAATTTCATTAAAATTTGATCTAGTTTTCAGATAATCAGACATTACTTATTATCTAAGGTACTGGGCAAGAAACCTAATCACTGCTGGTATTAGAAAATGGAGGCTGAAAGGAATTTTAAAATTATGAAGGCATATGTTTTGCTTTTCAGATTTGAACTACCAGAGTTTCTGCCATATGCTATTTTGCACTGCCATTGACACAATTTGCATTATGTACATGACAACTAGGTTTTTAACCTGCCAGTTCTCCCAGGCACAGGCTAACAAATTTTTGCCACTTAAGAAACAGAACTTGAAAAAAATAGCATACCTAATGTATTTACATAATTTATTACTCAAAGGTTTACTATTTACAGTGATAGATTAATCTATAACTAGTGAACAGTGTGTTTAGCTTTACAGCTTTGATCTCTGTGATGAAGCCAATGACTGTTCTGACTGCTTTGTCTCAGTAGCCCAACCTTTTAATTTGTGCTGAGTTAAGAAGGATCTGCTCAAAGGTAAAACATATTTTTGAAACAGTAAGTTTTCACTTTTTCATGGTAGTGTGGTATTTTTCCTCCTCTGTTATCTGCACATCAGTTGGGAAGAGTTAAAGTTTATTCAATGAGGAGAGGTGCTATTCTGGACCTTGTTCTCACCATCAATGAGGAGCCGGTGGGGAATGTGAAGCTCAAGGGCAGCTTTGGCTGCAGTGACTATGAAATGGTGGAGTTCAAGATCTTCAGGGCAGGGAGGAGGGTGCACAGCAAGCTCACTACCCTGGACTTCAGGAGAGCAGACTTAGGCCTCTTCAGGGTTCTGCTTGGCAGCGTAACTTGATATAAAGCCTTGGAGGAAAGGGGGGCCCAAGAAAGTTGGCTAATATTCAAAGATCACCTCTTGCAAGCTCAGGAGCAATGCAACTCAAAAAAGCAGAAGTCAGGCAAAAACATGGGGAGGCCTGCATGGATGAACAAGGAGATCCTGGACAAACTCAAACAAGCAAGGACAGGTAGACTGGGAGGAATACAGAGACATTGTCTAAGCAGCCAACATTCAGGTCAAGAGAGCTAAAGTCCGGGTAGGATTAAATCTGGCCAGGGATGTCAAGAGTAACAAGAAAAGCTCACACAGGTACATTAACCATGAAGGGATAACTAGGGAAAATGCAGGCCCCCTCAGAGGGAATCAGGAAACCTGGTCACCCGGAACATGGACACAGCTGAGGTGCTCAATGACTTTTTTGCCTCAGTCTTCATTGGCAAGGGCTCCAGCCACACTGGCCAAGTTGCAGAGGCAAAGGCCGGGACTGGAAGAATGAGGAACCACCCACTATAGGAGAGGATCAGGTTCGAGACCATCTAAGGAACTTGAAGGTACACAAATTTACGGGAACTCATGACATACATCCACAGATTCTGAGAGAACTGGTGGATGAAGTGGCTAAGCCATTATCCATCCCATTTGAGATGTTGTGGCAGTCCAGTGAAGTTCCTGTTGACTGGAAAAGAGGAAATATAACACCCATTTTTCAAAAGGGCAAAAAGGAAGACCCCGGGAAACTACGGGCTGATCAGTCTCACCTCTGTGTCTGACAAGATCACGCAGCAGATCCTCCTGGAAATGATATTAAGGCACATGGAAAAGAAGAAGGTGATTGGTGACAACCAACATAACTTCATTAAGGGCAAATCATGCCTGACAAATTTGGTAGCCCTTTATGATGGTGTTACAGCATTGGTTGATAAGGGAAGATCAACTGACGTCGTCTACATGGACTTGAGCAGAGCATTTGATACCATCCCACACGACATCCTGGGCTCCGTCAGAAGAAGCATGGCCAGCAGGTCGAAGGAGGTATGAAACATTACTAATACAAAATCCGAAATGTTTGCTTTATATAGACAGATTGCATGCAGAGGAAACAAAATAAAAACAAAGTTTCTTTGAGAGTAATCGCTTTTGCTTTTTTAAATGTTTTTTAGTGTCACTATAAGGAGCCGGATTAGTCAGGAAGAATTTTATTTACATCGTTGTAAATGAGCATTAGTGGAACTACTCCTGTACAGAGCAGAAAGGCCAGAGTAAAAGCTGCAAACTTGTTGGTTCTGATAACTTCCTTCACTTGTTACTGCTGTGATTTTTTTGTATATGTAAACTGAGGAAGTGAACAGTTTTAGCACAGGCTTTGAAGCTCACCTATTCATTCTTGTAATTACTGATCAACATGAACAACAGGAAATTAAGAACCAAGTTATAGAGTAACCATTATTGAAAGTGAATTTCTTAGGTTCTTTAGTCCAACACACTTTAATACAAACAAGGGAAGCAGTGGGATGTCAATGGTGGTTTTTGCAATAATCAAGAGAAGTGTTTTTCTCTGTGAGGGATAACCAGTTTAGGGAAAGACTTTCAGAACTGTGTTACTTCCACATAATGTCAATGAAGGAAATGTAGCCAGTTCAGAGTATTTAACAAACTTGCCTTAAAAACAGTAGATATTTCAAACAGATAATTTTCTGTAGAATACATAACCAATTTTAAAGCATTATATATCAAAAAATATGCAATATATAAAGAGGTAAAAGTTACAAATTATATGGGAGATATGTCAAGAAAACTCTCCAGCCTTGCTAGATTATTCTCTAGTCTCCTAATTCAGTATTGGAGCTCTTCTTGTGTTTAGTATTTCCTGAGAGAAGAGCATGGTGCTTCCTGTCATGGTGCAGCTCATCAAAAAATATGGCTCAGACTTTTGTAAAAAAGTTCCATATTTTTGAAAGTAGTAGCACACCAATTTGTTAAAATAAAGATGGAAAACCTAAGCAGTAAGTTACTTTTTATTAAAAAAGAAAATTATTTTATTTAGTATTTTTATATGTAATATGTTTAAAAGAGTTATTAATTGGCTTGCAGAAATCTAGTGGTAGAGAAGAAGTCCAGGAACTGGTAAGAGAAAGGGATTGTAAATGAGCTATTGCTTGTTTTTTCACAAAAAGCTTACAGCTTGAAACATGTCCATTACTGCTTCTTTTTACTAAATAGGGAGCAAACTTCTTTTCCAAACACTCCAGCGAAATATGATCTGGTATACACAAATTAGCATGGAATGTTTACTTTGACAATAGCTTCCAAGCACTCAATTATTTTCAAAATTATTTATTTTCAGAATATCTAAAACCAAAGCTGTGATTAAAGTAATGTTTTGGTGATTCATCATACTTAGATGGGTAAGCAGTAAAGAGAAGCTCTAAACTGAGTATAATTTTGAGACATTGAAAAGTATGTATATGATTTATAGTTGCCTTTTCTGTGTGCCACTCAAAGGGAGAGAGAAAAAATTGCATGTAACAAAACAGTAGAGTGGCCAATGTGGCTGGATTTCTAGCCATCTTGGGAAAAAAATACTAAACTTGTAGGTTTATGGTAGGATCAATGTCAGCTAAGGGTTCTCCATTTAGTTAGTTGAATTATTTGCTTAAATTAATTTTAAATTTCACACATCGTGAAAAAATCCTTTCTTCAAGGATTTTGTCAGCTATTGCCATTTTCTCCTGCAAGGTTTTACTGAGGAAAAAATAAGGGAAGAAAAAGGGAAGACTGCTAGGCTATTTTACAGCAGTAGATATATTAAGTAGCTCAAATTGACATCATCATCTTCTTCAGCAGCACTCCCAAGAGTCACAGAGAATCATGCATTGTGTTGAATTTTCAAATACTGGCAGAAACAGAAACAGGGGTAGACATAAATTAATCATACCAACAATGTCCTGTTACTGTGAAAGACATCATGTAAAAGATTTGACTCTCATCTAAAACACCTAGATAATTTGGTGGAAGTGTTAAAAATCATCATCCTTAAAAACCCAAATAAATCTAATAGCATTTGTTATAAATTACATTAATATAGAAGTTCCACTGCAAGACTTTGGCGGTACTGAAGATAGTGAAGCAAATGGCAGGCAAGTGAAAATTTTAATTTCAATTTCTCTACAGCTTCAAAGTTAGCTATAAGCAATGCACCTAAAGTGATTTGGTCTTTGCAGCAATGTGTAAAATTTCCTTTAAGTTAAGTGTAAATTTGAGAAGCAGAACTCAGAAGGATTTTCCAGGGAAAATATTTCTGTGATGATTTAAAAGAAAATGAGTTTTTTCAGTTTAACCTTGTGATGAACAGTGACAATTTTACTATCTTACTTGGAGTCCTGTTAGATAGCATAAGAGGTGTGGATGGGCAGCCAGTTTCCTGCACCCTATGTCGAGCAGCACCCCCCAGAAAGCAGCAGATAAGAAATACCTTCCTCCCCTCATGGCCCCTTCCACCCTAGGGAAGAAGTTTCCCTGTGTGCAGCAAAGAAGCAGACAGAAATGAAGAGTTCATTGCGACATAAGGAATTGGAGTTTGCTGCAACTCAGAAGTCAGTAAGACTGGGAATAAGCCCACGAGAAGGGACGTGCACAGAAAGAGGACACAGCTAGGAGAGATTTATTTACAAAGTCTTTTATTCCTGTTCTGTTTCACCTTGAGCTCTCTTTTCACAGGTATTTTAAAAGTGAGCTTCTTAGAAGTATTACTCATGCTTGTTTCTGTTCTAATAAAACCTGGCTTTTGTGGATAAGAGCTCTTCTCTCTTCAGCACTTGCTGGGAAAAAAAATAAGGAGAAGGAGGCAGGAGGCCCTAAGCTATTCCAACTGGCTTTTTCCGAATATCACTGCAGATTTTAACAGTATCCAGAATGTGTGTTTTATTTGGGTTTCCTTGTCTCCAAAGAATTTTGTTCTGTTTTTTTTTTTAATTTTAGAAGTTAAAAAGAGATTCTTTTTAAGTTACTTGTTACCTGTTTCTGCCAGAGCTACCCTGACACATAGTAACAGTCAGACTCCAAAAAGCCAGAAGAAAAGAAAATATTTTATAGAAAAATAACCTCATGTCTTTTCAATCTTAGGCTAAATATAATTTGATCAGCTTTTAGACACTTACATATAGTAGGAAATAAGCCAATGTACTATAAAGGTCAAACTCAGAATGCTCTGGCTTAAGAAGTCACATTTAAGTTACATAAATGTTTACCTGACTCACCTGTCTATCAGACTGTAGACAAGACAGGAAATTTTCCTGATTGACATAGGTTTATGGAGAAGAGTGATGAAAGTGAAGTTAGTATTAATCACTGTTTTGCTCAGGATGTAATTTACTAGCATGATAATTTCTCTGCGAAATTTGTGTGGGAAAGTCAAATGAGGATTTATAGCAGTAAAGTTGGACTTTCTGAACTGCCTCTAAAGACAATACATTAGAAGATGTAAACAAAAGACAGCAAAGCTATTTCCTCTTTGTTGGAAGTCCAGGAGAATTAAGTTTTCTTACGGAAAGTGATAAAACTAGTCATTAAATCCTCAAGTAACCAATCTATTATTTGAATTCAATATTGGAAGCTGAGTAAAGGCAGATTTGGATGATTGATTTCTAAAGTTTTTATAGAAACAATGAAAGGACAAAAATAATCTATGTTTTATGAGATTAGGGTAGCTGAGGGTATTGGCAGGACTATTTTATACCACCTGAAGTTACATCTACAGTGACTTCATACAGCTGTGCCAAAAAGGACAAGCATGCTCCTTGTTCAGCTCTATAAATCCATATGGTCATTTGGAGAGGCCTCAGTTGCAAATGTATCACTGTTCAGTTTCAATAAATGTTAGAAGCTGTCTGCTCATTCCACCAATACTGACTGCCTTTCTCAAAGTAATATAGTTAAAACTCATATCATATAACCAGGAGATTGCTGAGTTAGATAAACTTGTTAGACTGAAAGAAAACTCAGAGCTTTGGACATCCTTGGATCCAATCATACCAAGAAAAATACTAGATCCATGGTCCCCAACTTTCTGTCACTGCCTGCACTTTTGCTACCATGGCTGCCTGAAGAATAGGTAAACTTAGAGTCAGTGCTATACAATTAGGAATCTGTGATGGAAATATATCACCAGTTGTTTTTTGTACTATAGTTTTAATAGTTTTTATTTCTGGAATTCAGACTCAGAATTCAATCAGGAACAGCAATAAATTGTAACACATCAACATTTACCTCTTAAATATCAAAAAAGAGAATAATTTAGAATATAAAACTCCATGAAAATTGGATTAGATGGGTGTGAGTCCTAACAGGACAGATGGAGAAGAAACCACAGTCCTTACTTGCACTAAGTATTTAAAACTCAATAAAAATCCTCAAGGACTGTGTTTCATATGAAATTTTTAAGTACTGATCCAAGGACTGTGTTTCATATGAAATTTTTAAGAAAGTACTGATCTTTGTGAGCTGCATTTTGTAGTGAGCTGCATTTTAGGATGGGGTGTTTTAATTCTATAATGGATTTGTATTTTAAAGGACAGTCATATCCACAGGCAGGAGCCCTTGAATACTTTGCCTTATTCAAAAGAGAGCTGAACATGCACAGGTACTTCATGACCTTATACAAAGTCATGTTGTGATCAATTAATTCCTGTAGCTAAATGGGAAGAAACTCAGATAAACATATGACATCTTCAATTTTAGCCGTTTTGTATTGCAAAAAAAAATGGAAAATAAAAAACAAATAAATACAATTAACATCTAGAAATGTTTTTTTTTGCCTAGTTAAGTCAATATGTGTTCTGATCATGATAGTCATTACATATACAATTAAGCAAGACAGTTTGAGAGGGACATAGCTTTATGAATGCAAAGAGGTTAGTAGGTTCTGTTATTCATAGTGGATTTAAAGAGGTTTAATTGGAACTCAAATCAAAGTGTAATTCATTTAATTGCCAAGAATGTTTTCACTTAATAAATTTTATACTTAGCTATTTGAAAAGTACATTTGCTATATTAAAGAATATTGAATGTACTAATCATAACTTTGCCTGGGCCAATTTTTTAGCTTTTTCATTACTTAACAAAGAATAAATATTTCTGCATATTCAGAAATGTTATGGTAATTGGGGCTTTAAAAAAAGAATGGATTGTAATGTTTCACACAAACTAATCTATTTCGTCTATCAAGAATTCAAATATATTATTTTTAAAGCTACATTTGTCAACTGCAAGTAAAAAATTCTACTGTAGTAATTTTAACTGTCTAGATAATATTCCTTTTGTTCCACATTTAGGTATGTCAAGTAAGGAAAGACAAGTAGCAGCACAAAAGAAGCTCGATCCAAGTGCACGTATTTATCCATATGTGTGGAATTCATCCTATGTTATGCATATAGTTACACACAATAGTACTTTGGAGAGCACAAAGTTTTTAAATTAACTACTCAGAGTACAGTCTTGATCTTATTCCCTTCTGCATAAGCATTAGGATGCAAATTTTATTCCTTAACCACAGTAGTCCAATATACCAGAAGGGTAGTAGTCAGTTAATAGCTACTTTACTGATTTTTCTCCATGTTCAGTTTGCAAGCCTCAGATCTTCTTACTTTCTGTGTTGTTAAACCATGCTCAAAAAAAATCTCCTAATCCGCATTCCCAACTGAATGTTTTTGTGAGATGACTTAACATGATGATGTCCATTTTGCAGATGGATCCAAAGGCACAGAAGGCACAGGTGCTTCTAAAAGGAAGGAATTTAAGTATTTTTCTATTTCGTTGTTTGCTGCCAAAATACATTTAAGGATCTAGGCATGAGAGATTAGGCCAGAATTCATTTGAAGGATCTGTATTTCGGAGCAGTGAGTAGTGTATAAAAGGTTAAGCACTGATTTTATTTGCAGAGTTGTAAGCATACAAATCTTCCACAAGCCCAACTAGGCCAACAGGCTGTGAACTGCAGGAAACAGGTGATGACCTACTGAAGGCTTTTCCAGCATAATATGCAGGAATAGAACTCTGTCCTCTGTGGTGGCATTCAAATATTTTTTTCCTTATCACTCAGTAAAGATCAGAGACCCGATCTTTAGTTTTTTCAAAGTTTTTTCCTCTTAGGTCACAAAAGTTTCTGAGTACAATGAAGGGCAGCAAATATAGGAAAAAACCTATTCATCCAGAACCATCCTAATATAATATGTATAACATAGGTTGGGATTTTGCAAGTTTTCTTGTCAAACTCTCATCAGCACATACAACAGAAAATTTCTTTTCATCTTAGAACTCATATTTTTAGCAGTAAGTCCATAAGCTGTATCTGGCTTCTTTCAAATCCGTAGTCAAAAGCGTAAATCCCTTATAGCTTCCCAGTGCCTGCAGAACTGCAATACTTTCCTCAAATGTTCCAGTTCGCAGAAAAAATAGAACCATCTTTGGTGAAGCTTTCCCCAGAAACATTTAATACAAGGCCACCATCTCACATAAGATGTTTGAGGCAAAATATTTTCATAAGGAACTAATGCTGCAGGCCCTAAGTGCATACAAGAATATCAACTCTGTCCAGTATGATCATGGCTAGAAGGGAGACAAACCCCACAGATTTAGATACTGAAGTGCTACCTTCAAAAAGATTTATGTAAATACTCGTCAATAATATAATTTAGAATCAAGAAGTTTGAAGAAGTGTTCCGAGTGTGACAGTCTGGAGGAAACTGAGAGAGAAATGCCACTGCCTTATGGGGAGTAATTCCCTTTGCTGTGACAGAATATGAAGGTCACTGTGACAGAAAGTTTTATAGCACAGTATCAGGCACATAATGTATAACAATGCACATGAACTCCTGCCCTTCTTCACACTGTTCCTGATTCAATGCTTTGGTATTAACTTTATATCTCTGATAACTCAAAAAAAAAAGAGAATTACAATCAAATAGCATTCACTCTTAGAGCAGCTTGCACTGTGGTCAGTGAAGGAAGTTTTGCCCAGAAATTCGAGATTTACACTGCAACAGACACAGCAACCAGTTACTTATCATTTAATCAAATAAGTATTAAATAAACAAAGGAGAGGACATTCTCATATGGGTATGTTGTGTCAGATACTTTAAAATTATTCCCATTGAGCTAGGCAAAAGGTTTGGGCACAAAATCTTTGGAAGCCATAAGAATAACTGCAGGTGAGGGGAGAATACTTGTTTCCCAGCTGATTATTCCCAGAGAGGTGGTGGAGTCTCCTTCTCTGGAGACATTCAAAACCTGCCTGGAGACATTCCTGTGCAACTTGCTCTGGGTGAACTTGCTGTGGCAGGGGGGTTGGACTAGATGATCTCCAGAGGTCCCTTCCAACCCCATATCATTCTGTGATTCTCTGATTTATTTAAAATCATATTTGTAAAACAGACTTGGCTCCAAAACAAATTTGTCAGTGCCAATTTGGCACTGCCACCCACAATGGGATGAGCAACCTTATTTGAGCCACCTGAATCTGGGGAATAAGCAGTGTCTAAAATATATGTGTATATATGTATAGATATTTATATGTCTGTGTATATAATATATACACACATAGTATATGCATTATAATATCTATTGTATTCATTATTATATGCATATAGTAAATAAAATATACTTAATCCATGCAATATATAGTGCATAAAAATATTACATATATTATTCTGGAAGATATGCTATAGGTATATAAAATATTTATTTTATAAACAACATACATGCGATATATATATATTTATGTAAAAAAAATTGCAGAAGACATAGAGATGATCAGGCTCTAAAACTGCTAGTTACTTTCACTGAAAAGACAGCCAGCTCTTTAAAGAGATTGCTCTCAACTATTGATAGTCATCTGTAGTCATATATGTTGGTGTTGCAATTTGACAGAACCAGATACAGATCCCACTCTATCTTTCAAAAGACTTTTGTTTGATAGTAGAACAGGAAAGTGAAAAAAAGATAAAGGTATTTCATAGCTCTGTGCAGTGACTCAAGCAACAACTAGCCATACTAGAAAATTACTCTTATTTTTATTTCCAGTTTATCTGTAACCAAATTTCACCTGATCTTACTTATTACGCTTGTGATGTCTAATGTAAGTATATCTTTTCTCTGTTACATTATGGACAGCAAATACGGTCACTCAGCATTACCTTGATACATGACATAAACCATATTCAGCAATTAAAATGTCAGTTTGTAAAAAATTTTATTTTTATTATTCCGAAACAGCCTGGCCTTACACTATATACTAGTAAACTTCACCCAATTTAAGTTCTCAAGGTCTTTCAGTCTGGATGGACAATGCTTGTCAAGTCCTACATCTAAGAACACCACAAACTTTAACTAGGAAGAGGCAGTTGGCCCTACTGAAATATCTGGTTTTAAAGTTCTTCTTTCCATTCCCAGTTTCTTAGAATTCTTTCTCCTTCCTCATTTTAATGTGGAGATGTGAAATCAAGACACATATTTAGGCTACCTTGTTTGCCCCTGGTTTAGTTCCTCAGGCATAACATATTTTTTTTGTGTTTTCATCTCTACTACTAAATCCAGAAAAGCATTTGTATAGATCTGTGGTTTTGTTAATATTTCCAGAATGTGTGTGTGGTACCAGCAAGTCCCTCCAAATTTTTACAGAATAAGAGAATAACAAACATACTTTTCCTAAAGAGTATAAAAACAAACGAAGCCAACCAAACCAAACCACTACTTCCTTTTGTAAACACAAGTTATATGAAATCTTCTATGTAGAAAGTTAAGCCAACAAATCAAACTGTTGAGGTTTCAAAAGAGCTAGAAGGGGACTACATTCTTAGCCCAGTTCCAAGCTATGTTTTATCTTATATAATGACCTCAAACTGTGCAAAAGAGGCATAAATCATCAAATTAGATGAGCAGGCCTTTAAACTCACTGTAGGCAGTTATCAATATTTCCTTAAATCACCTTATTTGAATAGCAACATGTTCTATCCTCAGCCAGATTCCTCTGTGTAAAAAAACACGTTCCCTTCTAAATGTGCTCTATTTCAGTCGTTTATAGAACTAATCACACTAGAAACACATAATACTGTTTGTTTTTTTTTAAATAAAAGCTCTTTATGTTGGTATTTCCTCATAAATATTAAAAGACACACGTTTTAAAAGAAAGAAAACCTTAACTCATTAGCAAGTGCACTCTTATAGCATAGGCTGTAGCAGCAACATCTAGGTTATCTGCATGCTATACATAAAGAAAGAAATAAAGAGATAAACAGGAAAAATGGGCTTTATAGCTAAATCTCTAATGCAGAAAAAAAACCCAGTAAATTGTTCCCATATGCTATGTTAATGAGATTCACCTGTTAAGTAAGTTCACCTGGTTAATACCTGCTGGTTTTTAATAAAACACAGCTCTAATGATTAGCACAGCTAGCCTTAATTTCTTAGAATTATGTGAAGGTAGTGATGTTGTAAGTATTAAGGAGAGCTGGAAGCTTCCCAAAATGTGGTCCACTCAGTCAACTGAATACATTTTTAATCAGATAAGGGGAGAAAACCCTTCTTATTTTTCTCTTCTTCAGTAGAATCTGCATTTCATCACTATGAAGAGTTTGAAAATATGCTGCTTAATGCATATATCATGCTGTCAGACCTATCTACCTCATGTTTTTCACCTGTTACTTAACTATAAACTAGGCATTACATACACAGCCCTCAGCTTCTAAGGCAGATACTTCCCTCTTCAGCAGTGTTAGAAAAGTTGGCTAGAAAGTTGTCTGAGGGAAAGATAAGGGTAACATTCAACAGAAGGGATGATAAAAAGGTGAGAGGTACGGAAAGACTGAGGGTACCCACTGAAGAATACAGGTCTCATTTTGTTCCTTGGCCTGTGCATTATCCCAGCAGACTCAGGTGAAAGCACTTTATAGTATCAAGTGAGTGGATGGGTAAATAGGGTAGGGACTGCTGGATTAGTGGCAAATCCTTTTATCTGGTCAGCAGAGCAGGCAATGATGCTATTTCCACCAACAGGAAGTATTCTAATTATAAGTAGACTTTTTATAATGCACATATACTTGTGCAAACATGCATACAGTTTGAGCATGCAGGTTTGGCTCATTTTATAGCATTATAATCGTCTCAATGTGACTTGAGTTTAGGCATGAACAGGTAGTAAATTCATTTTGGCCTCTAGAAAAAAGCTTGATTTTTTTTCATATATTATTCTGTGGATGCACCTGTACAATCATGTGAGAAATACAGAAAGTTCATTTGGTTTGGAGGTAGTCCAAATTTACAGTATTAAAAACCCTGAGTCACTGCAAACATTTGCTTAAAGGATGCCTAAAGGGATTGAACTTATCTTTACCTTATAGTTGCAGCTGTCTCACACAGTTAACTTTAATGGAAATTTAATTTAACTAATTTGTATATAATGATACATTCGTTATGATATACCTGGCCTTCTATCTACTTTTTTTTTTCCTGACAATAGGTCAGAGAGCTCCATGTGGAACCACTGCCACGTGGTGACCTCTTTTTCATCTATACTCTGAGTCTTTATCAACATAGCTTTAATTAAAAATAATTGTAAAAATTAAATAAAAATAATAAGAGTAGCTACTGTATGTGACGAAACGGGAAAAGGACTTCACCAAGAGGTTCAAATTAGCAATTTATTTGGACTTCACTCACAGGTCCAATAGGTCGCTATTGCAGGTTCTATGTGTACAAGGCGATGTCACTATTGCAATTTAAAAGCAATTAGTGGAATACACTGTTGCAGCCTCCAAATGATTCCGACCAGTAACACCACAGACCGCAAGCGTGCCAGATATGAACACCTTAAAAGAGTGCACCAGTCACAATCTTAATAGCATTATACCATCCCTGTGTTTCTCAGTCACTTACCCTCTCTCAGGTAAGGTCTCTCCATCCCTGGGAAGTTCCCCTGTGCAGTGTCCTGGACAAGGGGGGGACCAATCTCCTCCAGGCCAGCTGGATCCTTGGAGGATTCCCACGCATCCTTCTCCCCAAACCTTGTGGTTTCCATGTCCTGGTTCTGTGGGGGTGCAGGATCACGCCTGAGATGATGTGAGAGCTGAGTCTCCGTTGGTAGTTTTGTGATGTAAATCAGGGGAATAGCGGTGGGCTGGGACTCAGGGCAGTTTGCTTGTGAGGGGAGATGAGGCTCCAGTTGGTTTTGGTTTCGGTTTCGATTTAAGACAACCCCGGGCTGAGCCTTTCTCAGCTCCCCCCAAGTGATCTCTGCATGTTCAAGGCGGAGATGAAGCTGAGTGGGATGGCAGCCCCCTGCATCTCACATACTGTGCTCTGAAACTTGGGCCACAAGAACCCCATGCAGCGCTACAGGCTGGGGGAAGTGTGGCTGGAAAGCTGCCTGGAAGAAAGAGACCTGGGGGTTCTAGTTGACAAATGGCTGAATATGAGCCGGCAGTGTGTCCAGGTGGCCAAGAAAGCCAACAGCATTCTGGCATGTATTAGAAATAGTGTGACCAGCAGAAGTAGGGAGGTGATTATGCCCCTGTACTCGGCACTGGTGAGGCCACACCTCGAGTATTGTGTCCAGTTTTGGGCACCTCAATACAAGAGAGATATCGAGGTGCTGGAGCGAGTGCAGAGGAGGGCAACGAAACTAGTGAGGGGGCTGGAAAACAAATCGTATGAGGAGCGGCTGAGGGAGTTGGGACTGTTTAGTATGAGGAAGAGGAGGCTGAGGGGAGACCTCATCACTCTCTACAACTACGTGAAAGGACACTGTAGAGAGGTTGGTGCTGGTCTCTTCTCACAGGTAATTAGTGACAGAACGAGAGGGAACGGCTTCAAGCTCCAACAGGGTAGGTTTAGATTGAACATTAGGAAAGAATTTTTCACCGAAAGAGTGATAGGGCATTGGAACAGGCTGCCCAGGGAGGTGGTGGAGTCACCATCCCTGGCTGTGTTTAAGGGCCGTTTAGATGCAGTGCTAAGGGACATGGTTTAGGGGAGGACTTTGTAGAGTAGGGTAGATGGTCCCATGATCCCAAGGGTCTCTTCCAACCTGAATGATTCTATGATTCTATGATTCTATGAAACCGGTTTGCCTGGGTGCTCCCATACACTGTATAGCTATTTAAGTTCCCTAAAATTTCATTTCCCATGCAATTCATAGTGTTAAAGAGTCTATTAAATCCATGGCAAGTACAATCAACATGTAATGAAGGATAAGGAGTTTATATGTGCTCCTCAGTTTGCCTTATTCTTTTATGTCTTGTCTAACACTGAGATAGCAACCTCTTTGTGTTTATACAGCAATAAAAAAATGTCCACTCTCATTCATTAGTCTTCTCCACAAGATGAATTATTAAGTAACAATATTCAAATGATTCCCTTTCCCTTCCTTATGTTGGTGGTCTGCTTTGTACTCTGTGCTCACTGATAATACTTTTGGGATATATTTTTTTAAAAAATCCAACCCAGCCCCAGTCTTGGCTAATCAAGAAAAAAAAAATTTAAGCGAACGTACCAGATAGACAGAAATATTTCATTTTAATTCATCTACAGAGTATTCGGTTATTGGCCTACATAAACAGTATCCAGATAAACTATACCTATAAATGAAGGAAGATTTGGAGCGTTAAAACTGACTGTATTAAAAGAGGACATGAAGAAGAAAAGACTACGGCTTCTGTTCCAGAAACCAACACCTGATTAAGGCAAGAGGAGGTCAGAAAAAAGTGCAGAGGGTGATCTCTGGAGTTTAGCAATATAAAAAAGCTTTATTTTGGAGGTGGACGTATCCTGCTGTTATGAAAAAACTAACTAAAAAATTCAATCATGAAAAGTTTTCCTGTCCTACTATTTTGCGTGATTTCTCCCATTGGATTCTTCAAAATGATAAATTAGCTTCACAAGGGAAGTGGTTTTCATGAGATGATTATAGTTTTTATTCCATTAGTAAAAGCTGCAATGCATCACTAATGATGAAATGTTTGTTAGTAGATTTTGCTTTTATAGCACATAACTGTAGAGACAGAATAGAAAATATAAGTTCATATTTAGACAATTTTCACTGTAATTCCCAGTTAGAGAAAATATGCTACTGAAGAGATAGGAAATACTGCATACGTCTGTATTTAATAGATATGGGGGACTATTTGAATTCAAATGTTGGTGTTCATTTTTTTTTCCCCTTTGTGATTCTGAGGAGTTCTGCTTCTCAGGTGACATTGCCAGAAAATGTCTGAAATGATCTTTTGCTGTAAGGTTAGTCTGCTGGGTGGTATCTCAGGACTCCATTAAAAAGTCCTCTGAAGTGTCTGACGTGGGCAGGTAAACCCACTCTTCAGATCTCCCTCCTTAAGATAAACAACGGCTCTGCTTGAGGGATGGAACAGCATGTCTCCACAGCCAATGCTTACAAGCCATTTTTATATCTATTTCTGTTCAGCTGCAACACACATTTCTTTACTGGCATCCTTCCTTGCTCATTTGTGTCCTCAGGTGGAAATAGCCAATTTTAGAGCCCAAAGCTTCCTGGATGCCATGCAGTCATGACTAATTTATTCCTGTAGATAAGTATACTTCACTACAAAGTAAAAATCATGACTGCAAATCTACAGGCATTTGGAAAAGATTTCCCCAATTTTTATAAAGATTTCCAGCACAGCTTAATCAAAGCAGAAAATCATTCGAAAAGCTACTAAGTAAAATTATTCCAACAACTTAATAACTAAATATCACTAAATATTTTCATTTTAAATATATATATAGTGAATAGTCTGATAGTGTGGATATATACACACCTACACACACATAGACAGTTTAACATATAGATATATATATAGATATACACACCCACATACACTTAATATATATAGATATGGGTGTTTTATATATATATATAAAATGCAGAAATCACTTTCTGCAACTTTGGTTTTGGGCTAGTTTTGAATGTACAGACTGAGTAAAATATAGTTCAAGAATGTTTAGCTACACTTATAAGAAAGTGACTTTTGCCTGCTTCAAACTGCAATAGTCATAGTCCAACTTCCTGCAGAAGTTTTTTTAATATCTGCATGAAGAACAGCTGCTTCTATTTACTGAACTTAGCACCAGTTATGATGCTGTGATATGCATCAACCTCTCATACCTTAGATATGATATTCCACATATTTTTGAATATATGAGTATTCTTATTCACATAGGGTATGGAAATATGCAACTTTATATGTAGGAAGAATATTGAGAGTATGTAGAAGAATATTGAGGAAGACAATTTGCTCACTCCTTGTTCTTGAGAAATTGGTTCTCAAAAACAGAGCATCATTGCCAGTTTTCTATTCCTGCATTGTTTGACCATCTCATTTTACATTTGGTATATATTTAAATGTTAAGTCCATATTTGAATGTTGAATCCATGACTTCAGCACAAAAAGCAAAGCAAAACAAAGTGGAAAGGGGAAGGGAAGGAAAGTAGAAAGGGAAAAGAAATTAAAGGAAATAATGTGTTATACTGAGATGGAAAATAACAATCAGTAGGATCACTCACAATTTTAAAAGAATGAGAAAATAAAGTGTAACAAAATAACCCATATTTAAGCTAAAATCATATTATAAATATGGTACTGTTGATCAGCACAGCACATTCACAAAGACAAAGTTAGGCTTGCATACAAGTATGGTCATCTCCAATATTCACTATTGTTCGGACTTGAATGCAGACAAAACATGTTTTCTGTTGGTTCCAGGATAGCTTCTGGTTTTTTTATTGCTAAATTTCCTCCATAGCAACATAATGTTCCGAGGCATCTGTTCATACGGCTTCCCAGTAACATTATGAGTCCAAATACACTCATATTTCTTTAAATGAAAACAAGATCTCACATACAGTTTATGAGAATGTAAATATAAGAAAAACTTTAGCAGCATGGAGTTGGCTATGTCTAAATTATTAAACATTTTTTTGTAATTTTTTTCAATTTCTTTTACTTTTTTCCAGATAATGAATATCTAAATTCTGTAGTAGTTGATCATGACTGTCAGAAAGGATATAAGCTCCAATTGTTTCTGCTGGTTAAGTAAACACTTCATAGTTTTTGGTTGAGCACACAAAAATTCACTTCTCTATACAGAAATACTCTGGGCTTTGTGTTAAACTCTCTGTGACGTGCTCCTTGTGCTTTTAAGGGTTCAAGTCTTACATGTTTTCCAGTATCTTACTGCATGCCAGAAAGTTCTCTGGAGTGACAACAGATTACAATGTTTGATGCACAGTTTAAGTATGCTGTAATGGCATTGATCAGTGGAGAGAACTTCTATTGGTAGGAAATATGAATACAGTGGAAAAGAAGAAAATACAGAAAAGAAGCAGTAGATGTAGAGATTATGACAGTTCTTGCACGTCGATTTACTTGTAAGGATCGGTGGGGCCTCAGGTCCTCCCTTAGGTCACAGACACAATGCCGTGTACTGTTACACAAGGTAAGGATGAGGATGCAGTTCCCTTCTGCTCTGGCAATCGGGATGTAGAAAAGTGGAATGAAGGATTCCAGCTCCTAATTCAGCACACAAAGATGACTTCCCTCACGTGTGTGTGTTTTACCTGCGTAACAGCAAGGCAGGTTTACGGTCTCTATCCTAGTCAGGATGCTCAGAGGCAGCACCACTCTCTGTACACACAGCCTCCACACAGAGACTGAAAGGAACAGAGCAGGTAAAAAACAAGGCATTCCACCAAAACGTACAGGAGGATAAATGCTTCGCTCTGCTCTGAGACAAATTGCTCTTTTCTCAGGGCTGATTGCCTCCTACTTCTTCCTTTTGAGCAGCAGGATACTACACTGCACTCCACTCGCATGATGTCCTTTTATGTCTGTTCTAAGTTCCAGGCTATATACAGAATTACAGAATAATCAGTCTGGCTTCAACCAAATCAACAGCAATGCAATGTTCAGGAACTTGCCTACACACATTCAATCCCTAATCAAAACCAAGGGACTGGAATAGCTGCTCCCTGCAAACTTCATGCACTGTGAGACTTGTCTATATGATTGGTCTTGCTCATTTTGATTGTCATATCGCATTCATACAATCCAAGCTGCTTTTTAACTCACAGCTAATACGGATGAGTGAGCCAGGACACCAATACATTTGTGATTTTTTTAAGGAAGAAGGAGTTCAAGTTATGACTTCAAGGGCTAGATGGTGACTGGTATGAACTGTGCCAATCGAATAAATACAAAAGGTATTTCTTCAGTTGGTAGATGTTAAAGAGGAATGGTTTGGGGCGATTGATTGGCTGGAAGTGTGTCATGGGATTTGAAAACCTACGTATCCTGTCAGGAAATGTCTGGGGAGAAGGGGGAGAGAAACAGGCTCTTTAGATCTGTCTTAAATATAAGCTTGCTGAGTCCCCAGTCCATCCTCCTGATGCTGCACAGATGTTATAAGAAGAAGACAATTAGAGTGCCATGCAGCAATACATCATTTTTTCTCTGGTCAAGGAATGATGAAGAAGGACCAAGAGTGAAACTCTGGGTTGAGGTCTCCACCTTACCTAACATGCCAGCCTACAGAGTTGTAATATCTGAAAGATCAACAGGATAAAAATCACCCTGTGTCCTTCTATGTCCCTGTGCAGAGCAAGCTAACACCATAGAAACAACTGATCTTCAACCTGCAAGCCCTTCCCCTTGTGGCAATGCAACTATTAAGTCTGTTTGTGAAACAATCTGTATTTAAGGGTTTTTGGCAGTGTTCTCCAGGTTAACAAAATGGATGTCTACATGGATTGAGAACAATTTATATTTTCATTGATAAGAAATTGGAGCTATGCAATAGAAGCCATCACAAGGCATTGATCTGCAACAGCAATAGAAGTAGGGAAAGTTTGATTGAAAATATAAACAACACAGTTCAAGATAATGGGAATATGTATACAGCCCAAATGACCATTCAGGGAAATTTCTATTAAATTTACTGTCTGATATGTGTCATGATTCAAAGTTTTCAGAAGAGGATAAGCAAAATAACCAAAAGCTCTGAACGACTGGTTTTAATTATTTTTTTGTTGTTGGAAGGCATTAGCTCATTTGTCTCCAGCAATAATTTCAATAGTTTTAAAACTCCTTGCAACATATCAAGTCACCTTTTATCTATGCCTCTTATTTGCAAACTATAGTATCCTGATGTGGCTTAAGACTATAACTTTAATATAGAGAAACAGCTATGGGTTGGTTATGGTCCTGGGGAATCCTGGCCAGCCCTGTGTGTCTGTATGTGTGCACACATACACACACACGTGTGTGTGCAATAGTACAGACCAGTGAGATGGTCCATACCAGCAGCTGGAGTGGGGTCGCAACCTTGGGACCTCATATGCCCAGATGCCAGCAACTGGGGAGACTGGAATGCAGGGACAGCTGCTGGGCAGCCTGTTACAGTGTCTGATCCCAGCTGCTGGAGGCATCCACACTGAACATACGTGTATGTATATTATATACTTATACATACATCTGTAAGTGCACAGAATCACAGAATCACAGAATCTTCTAGGTTGGAAGGGACCTCAAAGATCATCTTGTCCAACCGTCAACCTAACTGACAAAAATAGACACCCACACAACAAACAAGGAGCATCATCACTAAACCATACCTCCCAGCACTACATCAACCCGTCTTTTGAACACCTCCAGGGATGGTGCCTCCACCCCCTCCCTGGGCAGCCCATTCCAATGCCTGATAACCCTTTCAGTGAAAAAATTTTTCCTAATATCCAGCCTGAACCTCCCCTGGGGTAACTTGAGGCCATTTCCTCTTGTCCTGTCACCTGTGACTTGAGAAAAGAGACCGACCCCCACCTCTCTACACCCTCCTTTCAGGGAGTTGTAGAGAGCAATAAGGTCTCCCCTCAGCCTCTTCTCCAGGCTGAATAACCCCAGTTCCCTCAGCCTCTCCTCATAAGACTTATTCTCCAGACCCCTCACCATCTTTGTCGCCCTTCTCTGGAGAGTATTTAAGACATGTGTATAAGTATATAAAATATACAGTATGTATGTACAGTGTGGAGAGAGATATATTCTCATTAGTGGACCTCCATGCTGTTCAGCCAAAGAGAGGAGCAGGATGAGGCCATTGATGTTGTGTTGGCATGAGTGCCCTGTGTGTCCATCTGTGATCTGTGTGCCCAGGCATGTGTATGCGTGTACGTGTATAGACATGGTGTATCTGTGTGTGTGTGCTTATCAGGAACACACCTCAGCCTTGCTGCTGGTTGAACCTGTGGGCGTGGGGCTGCAGCAGCCTCACCTCTCTCATGCTGCCAGATCTGGCATAATATGTTTTCCTCTAACAGTTAATTATATATAAATATTATGATTAATCCTTCAGCAATATACACTGGCACCTATTGTATCAGAGAGAGTCTGAGCTCTGCAGCAAACACCTATTTACAATGGCTGTATCAGTAGCTTTGCAGTCCCATTATCCCTGCTATTAGAGAGGCCCATTAGCTTCGATGTGGAAAGCCTGTCTTTTCTTCCAAATAATGTCTGTACGTTAATGAAATTGTATTAGCATCTTTGTGCTTTTGCTCACTCTAGTGATTTTAATATACTATTGTGAGTATTTCAGGTAGTTTGAATAAGCAAATATTTCTGTAGAATACACAGACAAAATAATTTTGGTTTCATAACTGTAAGGTAGATTATGAATGTATTAAATTCCAGCACCCTCCCCCTCCCGATATTTTGTCCTCCCTGGCTGAATCTTTATGACTGCAACTTTTTTCTGTTTTGATTTTTTTTCCCCATAGACACCCTAAATGCACTTCAGCTTAGTTGGATTAGGTTGACTTTTGATTTCATATACCAAATTCATAAATTGCTATTCTGTAGAAGCTTTCTAAACGGTGATGGGTGTGGCTTTGCTGTAAAATTATATCTGGTCCACCATAGCCTAACCTATGAGGTCAGCTCTTAACAGTTTGTTGTATTTTTTCTGTATTGTTAATATTTTTCTCAATTTGGTAAAGATATATGTCTCACTGATTTTCTATGGGTCAAGTAACCCAGGGATGTCAAAGAAGCTTTTGATTCTGAAATATATGAGTCTTTATTATTGGCCAAACAAAGGATAGTCTGCTGTCTTTAATTCATTATGTCAGTGCTGTTCTTATTTCTCTGAATCATCTCTGCTGTACAGGTTGCACAAAGTCAGCATAAGTATTTTAAAGAATGTCTAAGTGTATTTTCTACTTCACAGTTTTGAACAGATTGAGAAACGAAGAGATTCTAAGTCTCTTGAGCAGAAGAATATACTGTTGTTTTGACTGAAAACTGTAGCACTTAAAAGCTTCTGTAACACTTCAAAGCTTCTGCACCTCCACTTGGCAAAATGGTTCAGGATACCCTCTTTTATAGATTTTTTGAGATGGGAGCAGTGATAAAGAATGTGCTATAGACAGCTTTCTACACTATTAAAAAAACAGAAGTTACCAGGAGCACTTCTGCTCTTAAGTAGACGCCGACTCACTGTTACAGTGTGTAGAAAACTATGCAAGCAAACAATGGAGTGAACAAGATGCAATGAAGGGAAAAAGCATCCTACTCTGGGAGAAGCTCTCACAATACACAGCCACTGGCTGTTGACAGTTAAAGAACTCAGTCTTGCATAGGCAGACTCAGGCATATTTTAGATAGAAGAGAAAGCTGATGGTTCTTGCTGTAATTCTCTCAAATGAAGCAGAAATTAGATAATCATAATGTTTCATTTCAAAAGTTTCGAAAAGATAAGGAAAATGGAGTTAGCTAAGCAATAAGAATATAACATCTATAGTATCCTCATTTACCAAAAGAACATGGAGCAAAGTGATTAATGGAAACACAAGAAATACAGGAATGGCCTAATTCCCACCTCTCAGCAGCATCCATGGGGAGGGAAAATTGGCAAGAAAGTAGTTAAAGTGTGAGAATCAGTTTCTTCTGCCATCCATTGAATAGAACTAGTACCCATTTATGTCCTCCCTTTCTGTTAAAATGTAGGGGTTTTTTTTAGAACTGAATCATATATTCTGATATTTAAAAGCCTATGCTATGACTATTCATGGGATGACTGTTTTTAAAAGTTGCGCATAATTCTATCCAAAAGTAAGATGTAGCTTTAAGGTACTGTCAGGCCATGAGAAGTGCTTAATACTTTATCCCTTATTTTACATACGTGTGGTTAGTCTTCAGTTTCCCAGGAGAACAGTAACCTTCTTAAAATGGTGGCTGGTAAACAGTCACCATATGTGGTGACTGGTAAATAGTCATAAAGGTGTGTATCAGAAAGAAGTTGTAAATTACTGTCACCTTTCATGTCTGTGAGTGTCTAGACCTCCCTAAAAGCATTCTGGGGACTGTTGATCTTTATTATTTTTAAGATTCTCAGTCCTTTGGTATTTTAATAGCTTCCATTTTATTTAATTAGCTGTCTTCCCAAAATCATCAATTAAAAGATTTCAAAGTAATACAAATTTACCTTAATTCTGGACTAAATAAAAAAAAAAGACAAAAAATCCAACTACTAAGCAAATGCCACCCAGAATTTATTTAGTCCTAAGAGCAGTCTTTTTTAAGGCAAGAATGGTTTATCTCAGTACCTAATTAGAAACTGACTGATGCTGAATCGTGAAAGTCCAGCTGAAGAAAGCATCCTTCACTGCAAATTCAGATGCTAGACTTACTTTGCAAGCACAAATATTTTGAAGCTCTGAATAATGTCTTAGTACGGGGTCCTGGCAGGAAAAAAAAAAAGAATACAAAGAAATTATGAGGAAAGCAGGGTCATGATGCCAGATTTGGAATCACCTTTAAAGCCATAATATTTTTTTACTGGAAATCTTTAGAGTTGTTTAGAGTTGTCCTCATTTTCAGTCATATTTACATAGTCCTTTACAGAGTTTAGTTACAGTGTCCTCCAGGTTCTGCAACTGGCTATCTCAACCATAAATCAAAAAGATCCAATCTTGCCATGAAAACTGTGTAAAGTAGAATCTTTGACATCTTTGTCATCTATTTATGCCTTATGATAAGGCTTTATATCAATAAAATTGTTCTATTTCTGCTAGGAAGCACTGTACACATTTCACTGGGCCTTCAAAGCTGCCAAATAAAAAAGGCAACAGACGCTGGAAACTCGTTCAGCAAGAAGCCAAGGAAACACTCTGATTTTTTAGCCTGTTTTCCACACCTGAACAGATGAAGCATCAGGTTTGGCAGTTGATGCCAAATGAGAGCGTGTAGCTGAGAGTAAGCCGAACACGTCTCCACGCCTGGACTGCTACAAAAATGTATTTGGGAGCTGGGGGCAGAATTACCAACTACATTCCAGTACTCTTGCTAGGCTCTAAGGAGAGAGTGTATTTTGCAGATATTAACGGAAACTAAAATGGAGTTTCATAAAGAATAAGCTTCTATTTTGTGCAGTTTTCCTTTCGCGGTCCTGGGAAAAATGGTATGAAAGTATTCATGTACGTTTTTAGCAAGTACAATGCCATTTAAAAGCAGCTTTTTCCTAGCAGTAGTGATTGCAAGCCTCTAGGTTGTAAACATGCATTTGAATCTCTAAATTGAATGTCTGACAATGGAAAGAAACATTACAGGTGGGTATTACCAGGTTTAATTGGTTGACTTATGCCAATATATATACGAGTATCAAACCTTCCATTTGGGAAGGATCATGGATACAAATCGTGCGACTTACTGTGTTCACTTATGGTTGCCCAACTTGAGTGAGTAGAGGTGTTTTCAAGAGATCTTGCTCTAAGAGGCTTTTATGTCTACTCCATTTCATTTCAGAATCTGTCATCAGCTGATGTTTCAAGCCCAGATATCAGACAGCTTCTGGTATGAAAGGATCCGGCTCTGGCACTAGATATTTAAGTAACACATCCACAGAAGGTTAAGAGAAATGTGCTTATAACCTCTATCAGGGTGATTCTTTTATTGATGTTTCTTTCCCTTACAGTATTTCAGAAAGCATTATCCAGTTGAGATTTGACCTTTCACAGAGTTTCATTCACCAGTAATATATATCTGTGTGTGTTTCAGGTCTTTAACCATCTATTTTAAGTTGCAAGGAATAATAAAGTCTCCATTTAGCTGTTGAGTGAGAGGTGAACTCGACCAATGTATTCTAATGCACACAGATAATGTAAATAATACAAGCAATTTCTCATGTGGTACATCTTCCTTGTCAGTAGTTTTCAGAAGTAGTTTATATAATGTGAAATGCTGCATTTTTATTCTAGTACTATGCATTTAAATCCAAAGTGCCTTATTAGGCACTGACTTCTAAATTCACAAAAAACTATCAGCAAATAAACCAAAAGAATAAACAATTACCTAAAGGGTTTTACTCATGTTAAGAGTTTTATTCTGCTGAGTTTTCTATTTAATACAGCTGCCTGCAGTGATTTAAATAAAATTGAACACCTATATCTTCTCTTTTGTGAAGTCTTGGACTGCTGCCCTTGCATTTATGCCTTTTGTCCAAATTAGTTTAGTTCAGAATGCCCACACAAAACTCATTTTCCCAGTCCACAACATTGCTGACTGTGTCTGTTCTTTTGCCTCACCCCACTGATTTCTCCTTCTCTGCTACATTACTGTTGATCACTTGCCATCCTCAATGGTATGGCCCATTTTCCAATATCTCTCATTCATAGTTGTGATGCTGACTCCTGCACTACTTACTGCATTTGCCAAACTTAATAGCCTAGTTGTTAATTTTCAAATAGGTATTCTCCTGGTTTCTCCCTGGCTGCCTTTGGTTTGTGAAGAATTCTCTTCGAACCTCAACTAAACTAGAAGATTGTCAACTTTCAGAGTCAGCTTAAAACTTTTCTCCTCCTATGAAGTCTTTGAAAACCGAGGAGCATAAGCTAATATAAATTGTCACACTACATTTAACCTGTTAGTTCTTTTTAAAGAGCTGCTTCTAAGGACTTTTAAAGGACTTAAACATTTTAAATCAATATTTAATCTTTAATTATTAAACAATAGGATCCTAGGTATGATGAAAATTCATAAGATAAATATCAATAATATTATTCAAGATTTTCAATGCCAAGAGTGTAATGAATCTAAGAACCAAACCTTTTACATGCCTGCTGTTTTCTATTTCTTGCTCTTTACAACAGTAGAAACTATTAAGTCAAGTATTTGAGGGTGTATAAAGAAAACAAATGTTACTAGGTAAAAGATGTATTTGCTGTATAACTAACTCGAAAACTGTTGCTTGTATCCTCAGCTCACCATTGCTGGCCATAGAGAAATAAAAGAAGAAAAGTGTATTGGCTTTGGTTTATGAAGTATCCTTTCATTCTGGAGCTGAGAATCATGAACAAATATATCCAGAAAGTTGTTTGATGTTCACCAAGTAACCATGACACCTCAACAGCAATTGCAGAGAAGCAAAAAACTTGCAAATATTGTTTAGAACAACACTACTCCCAAAAAATGGTAATAGAACAAAACACTTTGGGACCAGCATTTTTGCTACCAATACTAAAGAATCTTTTCTGTGAAGTCATGCTTACTTCCAAGATTAGAATTAAGGCAGTACAAAGACTTTAAAACTTTCTTTGACCGCAGTATACAGTAAGGATGTGTAGAAGAAAATGCTTCACATTTCTGTTCTGTAAGTGAAAGTGTGCCCAATGACATTTTGCCAAAGGTATTATGATTAACACATTGATCTTGTCATTTTTATCATAGCTATTCTAAAAAAATATAAATATGCACTCTTTAACTTGCAAGAAGAAAACATCACGGAAACAGGAGTGAGAGACGTTATCGTGACACAGATAAGCCTAATAAGCACACAGTAAATCTAATAAGCAATGAACAAGCATTTCATAAAATCATAGCATAGTTTTCCTCCTATTTCCTCTGTAGTACACATAAAGTTGTGACTCAGGCAATAACCAAACTGTCTAGCTGTTGCTAGTAACCATTACCTGATTCAGTATAAAAAATTTAGAGAAGACTGTGTCTTGCTAATTGTATAATGAATTAAGTAGAACAAATACCTTACTGACCATAAATAATCACTTTATTATTTGACCCAAGTTCAGCTTTAATTGGCCATCTCATTAGCTTACTGTAAC
Organism: Calidris pugnax; assembly: GCF_001431845.1. Classification (NCBI taxonomy): domain Eukaryota; kingdom Metazoa; phylum Chordata; class Aves; order Charadriiformes; family Scolopacidae; genus Calidris; species Calidris pugnax. Next base: position 5,925,510 of record NW_015090797.1, on the reverse strand, counting down.
AAAGACACATATGTTATTTATAGTAGCATGATCACCACTAAAATCCAGAGAGTTAGAGTTTACAGTGACATGAATAATTCCATGAATGATACAACTTCACTGATACCAATGGAACCTCATTACTGCTGCTAGATGGAGAGCAATGGGGAGAGAACTGAGACTAAACTTGCCAAATAATTTTGGAATTACATGACTTAATATTGAATCTAGACTCCTTGTACTGTGAAACCTATAAAAGCCGGTAGCAACTCCAAGTAATCAAAGAAAAAAACTAAGAATTTGTCAAGACATGGAAGAATTCACATCTCCCTCACTGGAAGCCACAGAAAAGTTCTGGGTCCCCCTCACTTTGGAGGGATATAGCCTAATTAGACTCATGGCAGAGATAACCCAAACCAATTAGATTTACAAAAATATTAGACCAAATTCACAAAAGAATGGCCATCTTGTCCCTGCCCAGCCCCCCAGGGCTCCCTCCCATTCAGCCCCCAAGGCTATCAGTCCCTGCACCAGCAATACTGCAGAAGTGGGGGTGTCCAGCACTGCCCTGCTAAGTGGACCTATGGCTTATCCCAACCTTGGTCTATCCCCACAGAAGTGCCCGGTGCCTGGGGCTGCCCCTCCTTCCCTACCCCCCACGCCTTTGCAATGGATATGGTGCAACAGTGTACACTGTACAGTGTAATGAGATGGCAACTGAAAGAATTGCCCCTATTGCTACTCCTATAAATTGTTCCGTGGTCTATTAAAAAGATTTCATGTATTGCCAAAGAAAAATTACTCTTTTCTGAGCTTCCCACTACCTGGAGTATCTTTAAGAAATTTTTCATAATAGTTGCAAATCACCAAGTCAAGAGGAAAACAGAGCTTGGCAGTCAGTTAGAGAGTACCCCTTATGTTCTTCCCCCACCAGCTTATGTACAATACCTTTTCCATTCCCACAACGATTATGAGAGAGATAAAGGAAGACTCAATCCATTTGACAAGAAATGGTTGGGGAGCACAAGGCTTAAGAAATGCTGTCAGAAATAAAACACCAGGAAATCCCTCCAGAGCAGTGTAAGGAAACCAGGCATTAGAGAGTAGGTCATGAAAAATATCATCTTAAGGATGACAGGGCACACACAGCCCAGATGGGCACATTATTCCATTTGCTCTCTTCAGAGAGAAAGCAGTTTGCCATGCAATGACTGGGGAAACAAAGTCCCACTGGAACCACAGTCTTAAGGCCCCAGTCCAGTCTTATGGCCTTCCCCCTCAACTCTGCCCTGGTGAGGCCCCATCTAGAGTACTGTGTCTGCTTCTGGGCTCCCCAGTTCAAGAGGGACAGGGAGCTATTGGAGAGAGTCCAGCAGAGGGCTACAAAGATGATCAAAGAACAGGAGCACCACTCTTATGAGGAAAGGCTGAGAGACCTGTGTCTGTTTAGCCTGGAGAAGAGAAGACTGAGAGGGGATCTCACCAACGCTTATAAATATCTGAAGGGCAGGTGTCAAGACGATGGGGTCAGGCTCTGCTCAGTGGTGCCTGGTGACAGGATAAGGGGCAACGGGCATAAGCTAGAACAAAGTTCCATCTCACCATGAGGAAAAACCTCTTTACTTTGAGGGTGGCAGAGCACTGGAACAGTCTGCCTAGAGAGGTGGTGGAGTCTCCTTCTCTGGAGATATTCCAAACTTGCCTGGATGCATTCCTGTGCAACCTGCTCTAGGTGAACCTGCTTTGAAAGCAGGAGGGTTGGACTAGATCTCCAAAGGTCCCTTCTAACCCCTACAGTTCTGTGATTCTGTGATTCTGTGTGGATTTCAGAGCAGTGAACGTATGTCTCCTTTACTGCTTGATGAAATCAGGAAGTTAGAAAATTTGGCAATGCCTTTTCCAGATGCATATGCAGACAAGTGGTATAAAACAGGACAACACCTGACATTGAAATTTTACACCAAGTTTCATAAAGGTTATAATAGTGACAGAATGAAAAACTAAAGTTTCATAAAGGTTATAATAGTGACAGAATGAAAAACTAATGTGTTACAACCTGATTTGAATGTATGGTATATCTCACTACAGTATTACCATTTTATGGTAGTTTTTCTGTTGTACTAATTATCTCTGAACCCAATGTATGAGGTAGAAAAGATGCTTTAAGATGCAAGTGTATTTCCTTTACCTCAATTTTTTTGCAATTATTTATATTCATTCCATTTTTGTCAATCTAATGGAATTTCAGGACTACTTACTTTGGGAATCAATGTAAGGATTATATGCCTTTCCTAGGCATATAATGACATAATTTATGGGCATATGTAACAGTTAGAGAAAGACTTCACAGTCTCTAAGTCCCAATGTCAGGCTGCCAGTGGAGCAGACTCTTTCCAGGTTCCATTCACTCAAGAGAACTTTCTTTAAACAGCCAGTCTGACAGAATGTTTCTTAAAGTGTAAATGCAGAAGTCTGAATTTCCATCTTCAGTGTCTCATTTTCCCAAAGCTTTGCTTTTCAGTTTTGCCGGCATGCGGGTTATTTCATTTGTACTTTTTAGCCTTTTCTTTGCTTTCATTTCCTTTGCTTTCATTTCCTTCAAGTTCTCTGAAGGATTTTACTTCATTCTCTGCATTATTTAAAAAATAAAAAGCTTGTAGAAAGCCTTTCCTCTGCAAAAAAGCTGTAGTAAGTGCCAATGTGTAGCTCTGGCAACAATGAAGATGAATTAGTTTGTTGACCACAGAACTGTTACCGGCCAGAACTGCAGCACTATCAAGTTCCCCTGCTGTAATATGGTAATAATATCTATGATTGTGGGGACAAACATTTAACGCTGAATAAGATACACATCTTATATATCCAACAGGATAACTCTATCTATTTTGTCCTGTGTAATAAATGCTGCTGATTCTGGCAGCACTGAACGCCATTGCTTCTTTCAAGAACATTGTGTTATGAAGGTTTTTCCTACTTGGAGTAGGAATGACTCCACTACCTATTTATTTTCTAATACCTGGACTGCATGCTGCAGATGGTACAGCTCAAAAATTGTTATGATTTGCCTCAAAATGTACTTTTATACATCAAAAAAATCAGTTTAATAACATCAGTTTTTCTATGGTAACAAGTATGCATTACTGTTTGTTTGTAATTCCTGTATTTTCATACAAGAAAAAGGAATTTATTTTTTTTTCCTCCGCAAAAGTTTTATTCTGGCTTGCATCCCTCAACTCCTGTTTACGAAAAATTAGAAAAATCTTTGTAGTTGTATCACAGCACGTTTTTAACACTGACATCTTTGTATTTATATGACACACTTTTTGGGCTGGCAAAATCCAAAAACTTGAACTGTAACAGCAGCACACTTTTTTCCTTGTGATGATTTATTACTTTGGTTTATGTTTTTTCATCTTATAGTTCAGGAACAAGGCCAATAACTATGGAAAGGGAAAAACATAAAGAACAGCCTTACTTTTATAAACTACACATTAATTTTCCTCACACATTCTGTAAAGTGGAGTTCAAATGCCACTACATTGTACTATAGTCACTTTGCCAGAAGAAGTCAAAGCTGCCCCTGGAGAGAGCCAACATTTTGTGGAAGTTCTGTGAAGCCTCTCAGATAAAAGGCAGCAGTTACTGGCAGCACTCTTTTCTTTCCTGTTGGTAACACATATAAAGGACCTTGCAAAAAGAGTAAGAGACACCAGTAAATTCTGAAAGACTCTACAGCTGTCTACAGTTTTACTCATTGTGAAGAATGAAGAAACATGAGTGCAGTTATGTGAGAGAGGAACCTTTAACTTTATATGTCAAAGATATTTTCATTTCATCTGAAGGGACTATCTTCCCTAAAAATACAGAAAGATCCGAAAGTAAAATGTTCATTGAGGAGAATCTCTGAAGATTCAGCAGCAGACAGGTAAACATCAATCACTGCTGTCTCATTTTTAGAGGTTGCCTTTGCCTGCTCTAAAGACTACCAGTCAATTAGGGACAAAAGGGAAATGTCAAAGACTGTGCTTGCTGCAGCCTTTGTATCAGATGCATTCTGTGACACTATCTTCTGCAAGGGTTGTGACTTCAAACATTGTAGACCATATAGGTACCAGTACTGATCTGGAAAACAGACATTTAGCTAAGAAAACTGCTCTTGTCAACAAATTTTGGGAGGGAAATGCTTTTGAGTGTTGTTGTGTAATGACAGAAAACTAACATCTGCCTGAAATAAAAATACTCCATCTTCCATCAGATATAAATGGAGATGAAAGATGTCGTGGAGTGGGGGGGAATCGCCTTCAAGTGGCAATGGGGGAAAAAAATGAACAAATGAATAACAGAAAAGATCATTTGCAGATACAACCTAAAGATGCCATGAAAATAAGTCAGAAATTCTATTTATATCTCCTCTATCTCCCAGACTGGGAGAAGGGAAATGAAAAATGTGGTAGCCTTCCCCTAGCACTTTGACACGGTGAAAAATTACACAACAAATTAGTAGTTTAAAAATACCTCTGCTCATAAAATAGCAACATTTGTACTGGTCTGTACCTTATAAAGTTCACCAGACTAAAGAAAGAAAGAGAACTGAAAAGGAGAACATCACCCTCTAATGCTGCTAGTTTGAAAGGAAAAGCAATTATGATAATAGGTCATCCCTTTGTGGTTACAGCATAGGGTCAGGGCATGTGCACCAAGCTCTAACAAATATACTGTGCACCAATATGTAAGTCCCTCAGTTTCTACCTTGTGGTGTTTCAGGTTTTATCAGGATACTTTAAAAAATTCTAAAAGGAATTGTAAGCTAGATCAATCAATGCCTGACACTTGTTTGCTAAGATTCACAAACAGAAGGCAGAATAGATGTTCATAGATATTGCCAACATATGCATATTGATACTGAATATTCATGATTCATGAAGAAGTGATTTGGAAGTAGAATCAAAAAATCCCAGAATGCTTAAGGCTTGAAGAGAACTCTGAAGGTCATACAGTTCAACCCCTCTGCTCAAGCAGGGCCACCTACCACCACTTGTCCAGGACCATGTCCAGACAGATTTGAATATCTCCAAGGAGGGAGCTTCTACAACTTCTCTGGGAAACCCGTGCCAAACCCTCACAATAAAGTAGCATTTTCTGATAGTATCATAGTATCATAGAATCATAGAATGGTTTGGGCTGGAAGGGACCTTAAAGATCATCAAGTTCCAACCCCCCTGCCATAGTCAGTGATGCCTTCCACTAGAGCAGGTTGCTCAAAGCCCCATCCAGCCTGGCCTTGAACACTTCCAGGAATGGGGCATCCACAGCTTCTCTGGGCAGCAGAGATGTTCAGAGGGACCCTCCTGTTCTTCAGTTTGTGCTCACTACCTTTTATTCTGTCACTAGACTCCACTGAAAAGAGTTTACCTGTGCCTTCTTTGCAACCTCTCTTTGGGTATTTGTATACATTGATGAGATTCCTTCTCAGCCTTCTCTTCTCTAGACTAAGTAGTCCATGTTCTCTCAGCCTTTCCTCTTAGGAAAGACACTCCAGTCCCTTAATCATCTTTGTGGCCCTTTGCTGGATTCTTTCCAGTATCAATATCATAGACTCTTCTTTTAAACTCATAGTTTAGTATTTCCCTGTATTTGTTTACTGAATTTCTGCAGATTACATTAGAGTTTTCACAACTTTATGATTCTGTGGATTGTTCTGAAATATTGCTGGAGGTAAAAAGGCTCCTGTGGGCATCCAGCCATTCAGTTTGTAAAATACATAGCACTTCATATTATCTGTTTATTTCACTCTGCTCTGCCCTAGGCTCTGAAAATATAACTAACCCCTGCTCTGTCAAGTACCAGGAATATTCACAGCAGGCAGCTAGAGGGAGGAACATCTGGAGGACATGTTCTCCCACCATAATTTTATCTACAGAATGAAGAACTATATCAGCTATATGTTGAATAGGTCAACAAACTTGCCTCCAGTGCTCAAAATGGATCAAACAGCTTATGTAGCAGTACTGAAAGGCTAAAAGGAAGACAGTTTTTCCAAAAATCTTTCACAGCACATCACCAGTTGCAATTGGTTTTACACAGCTAGTGGGAGAAACTGTTATTCAGAGAGCATTTTAGATCCCCCCAAGCCCCAGTCAGGGACACTGCCCAAAAAAAGACAAAGAAATGAAAAAAATTTGACCTTTCAATAAAGAATTAGATACTTGCATTTAATCAACTTCAGTGATAATAAAAAACCACACTGAAATGGTCTGAAGTCTGCAACAAGTAGGAGGAAACATCAAGTGACTGTTGGCTGTCTGCAGGAGATGTGATAAAATGAGGTGATAAAACCCCTGACTCAATGTGCTCTGCAGAGTACATATAAGCCCCAGAAAAGTGAATTATGGGGATAGAGAGCAGTGAAAAATTGAATCAAAAGGAAGTCCTGATCTAACAAAATTGAAGAAGAATGCCAGGGCAAAAGAAGCACCATAAGAATTCAGACACTCCTATGGCAACACTCAAAAACTGATGAAGCATCATTTATCCACAGCTCTGCTTCTCTGTAGTCAATGTAGAGCCAATGTGACTTGGTAATAAAATTATATGTTCGTTGTTTCAGTCTTTTTATAGTATGAAGCATCATGGTAAGGCAGAATTGCTATTCACAGTTTTTGTAGGGACTCTCTTGTCCACCTCTTGTAAGAACCAACTATTATGGACCACCTAGTACAGAACAAGATAAACTAGAGTTCTGTAATTGCTTTAGATCAGAAATACAATGCACATTTCAAATGCAACTGGTTTTATAGTTATGGTCACCATGCCCTGTGTGTTCTTTTCATCTGTAAAGTGATCATGTAAGAACATGTAATGCATCCAGTGGAAGGGGAAGGAAAAAAAAAAAAGGAGCACTACAGGCAAAAAATGTGATTACATGAAGGGCTTTTTCAAGGAGTAGAAGCTGCTTATCCCTCTCTCTATTCAACTTTTTCAGCTGGTGTCTTCTATTACATTCAAAAAGCACAAAACCACAAAAGCATGAAAATTTGCAACAATCGTTAGCAAGCAGCTCTTCTGAATACACAATTTTTGTTTTCTCATGATACTTGTTAGTTTACTTAGCTGCTATTTTTGCAGGCAATCCCTGTTGCTGTCATATTTCTTGCATGGAATTACATAGATATGTTTGTGCAAAAAGGTTTTATGAAAGTATCAAAAGATCAAATCAATTTAATGATTAAATTTTGAGTTTCCCAATGGTCAAGACTCACAAGGACAGAATCAGTCACTTAAAAATAGTAACTCGCAAAATGATGTACAAATCAAGATAATCTATATCCTACATAGACCAGAGTATAAACCAGGAACAATATTCAAAAAATAATAGAAAATAATTCCATCATCAAATCTTCTACACAGCACCCACTGAAATAGACATAACTCAGTCTGAATATTTAATACAGAAAAAGAAATCACTTAGTAATCCATTACTTCACCCTGACAACGAGCTGCCTGAACTCTTAATTTTATCTCACTAAAAAATAATGGCAAAACTCCTGTAGTTTGGTGGCAAAGACCACAGAACTGGGCCATGAAACACAAACCAGATTGCAAACAAATTAGAAGAGAAAGTAAAAGTCATGCAACTATTTTATAAAATCATAGAACACAATTTTCAATTGGATTTTATTGCTGAATATGTTTTCAACAGATGTAAAGTAAGTTTATCAGCTCCAGGCCTTTTGGATATTCTAAATTCTTAGCATATATAGAGAAATTTAAGAAATAAGACACAGACTTCTATTAATAATTTGTTTTCTTTCCTCAGGCTCTTCTCTTGCAAAATAGAATCTATTTAACACTACTTTACATGAAAAAGTAATTTCGTAGCTGTGAACGGGCATATCTCATCACAATTTTGCTCCAGTAACAAAAGCTTTGATGTTTCTGATGTTTTACACATGTTGTAATTGTCCTAAATCTCCACAATCAATATACTCTCTCTCAGGTTAATGTAGTATACCCATTTAGTTCTTCGATTATGAACTGGAAGGTAATGAATGTTAATATTCCTGTCAGCAACTCAAAATAGCTTGCAGGTATACTGGTGAACAACACTCTCAACGGAAATCCAAATATCTTGATCTGTTTCTGCTTAAGTTTATTGAAATCTTGTGAGTGTATGCTGAGACTAAGGGGTTTCATTTTTCCACTATTGTTGGTATATTAGTTTTTCCTTTTTCCAGCTGCTTATTACAAGTTCTGAACAGCTCTCCTGATTTACTTTCTTTTTATTCCCGCCCTCCCCCCTGCCCTGGCCCTTTGGTCTGATTCAATTCTAATTACATTTTTTGATACATGATTAAAAAAAAACAAAAAACAAACAAAAAAAAAACCCCACAAAACAAAAAACCCCACAAGAAACTAACAGTTGTTTCTATAGCATAAATAGCATAACCTAATAACAATACCCTTGACATTAACGGAAACAGCTCTAAATCAGGAGTCAGAAGCCTAGCTTCTGGTGCTAAGAATAAGAAAAAGGTTATTCTTTTTTGGTACACACAAGCAGAAAAGAACTTTTTGGTAGTTTTCTTGCAGCCTTATCATGCAATTTCTTCAAAAAAATTTTTTTTTTAATCTTAAAATTATTTAGGTTGCTTGCCTTGTGCTCTTCCCCTTGGAAATTTATCCTGTAACCCTAGTGACTGAGTGTACTTTATTTTCTTCTTATTTCTAATTTAAACACACTCATGTCCATTGCATGTAATATCCGTATCTCAAACTGCTCCTTTTACTGAACTAACTTAGCTCATTTCCCCATGTTTATCTCTGCAGGTAACAGTCCAAACCCCCCCACACTAAATTTGTGCTGCATTAAACAAGCTGCTCGTTTTCTGGATAATCTTGCTCATTTGCCTCACTTTCTGTGACTGATTCAGCTTCCTGATTCAGGAAACTACATGGTAAATATGAGGAAATACATGGAAAATACAAGGAGAATTATGTTAGAAGTCATTGCTTTCATTATCTGCTCATTGTTGGTTCTTCTGTAGCCAAATGTCTGCATACTCCACAGAGATAGCAACTGTCATGACCTCTAGTTGAATCATATGTGTTTAATTCAAGTCAAGTTGACCTATTGTTCAGGTTATTCCTCAGCGATGACTTGTACCGTTTGAAGGTTGCCCAGGATTTAAGTATTTTGTCCCTTAGAATCATTTAGGTTGGAAAAGACCTTTAAAATCATCAAGTCCTTGGTGCATTGCAGGCTTTCTCTTTTCAAGAGATGCATATAAGCAACTTGTAAGTTTGTGTATAACCTACGTGTTTCTGCATGTGCTTCCTCCACAAATAGTCTGAAGCTGTGACAGTTCATAAGGGCAGCATAAAGATCTCCAGACTCCATTCTGCAGCAGGTTTCATACCAGTATTTCATCAGCTGGGGCTGATGGCAAAGGACAAGCTAAAGACTCCTTTACTGCTATTTTACCAGTGTTTGAACACAAACTGAAAGCCTGCTTTTTGCATTCAGCAACAGATCTGTGTTTTACCTCAGGCAATCCCTAGTTTGCTCACCCGTACGTTAGCCAAAACAGCAGCCATCACAGAATTAGTAAATTGTGCTCCCTTGGTTTAAGATTTTACATGAACGGGAGCCAAATTAAGTCAAAAGTGTGCAGCATGGTGTTTCTGATGCTCATTCCTCAACCAAGAGCATAACTGCAAGCTTTACGTTTAATTTCTCAACAGTTGACAGTACCCTGAGATGCACCAACAAATATACAGAAGATAATAGCCATAATTAAAGGTCTGGTCTGTGGGTGCACTGAACTAACACAGTTGCCACAACAATTTCTCTGGTCAGCAGCACACAAGAAGAACAATGTGGTCAGCATTACATCTGGCCACCCCTTACACCTGCTCCCTACCCTGAAGATTCAGGTACCCACTTACAGGGTGGAGGTTTTTTGTGGTAGAACTTTAGATGTAAATCCAAAGCAAAGCTTAATTAGATACTTTCATTCCATCATTCAGTACTAACCAGTAGAATTCAAATTAAATCTCTTTCAGAGTCTATATGAATATCTGAATAAAGTCACCAGAAATTGCAGGAAAGCCTTATTATTCATGGGGAGTTGAGAAAATGTTCCAGTAACAGGAGGGGTTATTTCAGAATAAGGTTACAGATAAATACACTACTGACAAGTAGAGCAACTGGGCAGGAAGGGGAAGAAAGAAGCTAATACTTACCAAAGAGTAATGATGAAGAAATAGGCCAAACCCATGCAACATTCCAAAAACAGATTCCAATTCTTTCCAGAGAAGGAAGAGTTTGGATCAGAAGGAGTGAAGGATTCTGCATGGCAGTAAAAGCCTGTATTCCTTATGTCCTGGTCTGTGGCACCACGTTAGGAATAGTTTACCAGCATTCTCAAAGCAGGCGTACAGGACAAATGTTGTGCCTTATAATAAAATTTACAACTGTTACTATTTCTCGTGCTTGTTCTGATGTTGAATCTTCATATGTCATATTGAAGTAATACTCATAAATATAGCAAAGTAATAAAATGTTTTGTTTTCAATTTGATAAAGCCCATATGCTTCCCTCACCTACCCCAAAACCCTGGTATTAAATTATCCCCCTCTCATTTTAGTATAAGCTGGAAGTTCTTATCAGAAAATGGTGTTGTAAAAAGCAAAATATAATAAAAACACTAAAGTGACTGAATTCTATTTTATTTTGACACTTGGTGTCAATATTAGAAAATAGTATCTCACTGTTTTAGAGGTGGGGAATTAATTTTTATATTGATTTTCTCAGCAAACTGAGATGATGTTTAAATAATCTCCCATTTAAAATTCTAATCTTCAAAATATAATTTTAACCCAGAAAATTTTGAATTCTATATCTTTATATACATATTAAACTATAAAAATATTAACATTTACATATTATATATATATTTATATATAGTGTATATATATATAATATTCTCAGTTTTCCAAACCTGGAAATTTGTAATTTAGGTACACAGAGTTTCGTTCATCTTTACAGACCAGCCTTAGACTACATGACCCATGATGAAATCCTTATCAAAATTTCTAAGGAAATTGAGTTTTCCTAAGCAAGGTTAAGGGACAATACCTCCTTCTTCAGACAAATACCTCGTAGGACCTCCATACTCTAGACAGTAAAGTGTTATTTCTGATGTCTTTTTGTCTGAAATACTTCATACAGTCTGGTTCTAAACATCTGGATGAGCAGACTGTTCTCATCTTAAACTCTTTCAATGCATTATTCTTGTATTTCAAATAACTGATGGGTTTGTAAATTGGGCTTATTAAAAGGATACCAAAGCCTGGTTATGGATTCCTGATTGCAGTTGAGTAGACAACAGTTATAACCGTTGTTACTATAGAGTTACATCTCTATAGTAACATAAGAAGCCATGTGAGTTCAGAATGTTTATAATTGAGAAACCTATTAGACATCTGGCAGTAGTTTAGGAAACCCTTTTGCTAAGCTCAGAAATACTGAACTACTTTTTGTAGGACTGTTAAAAAGAATACTTTCTTTATAGCTATTTATGATATTTTAAAGCTGAATGATTTTAACATAGAAGTAATGTAAACCACTTAAAAAAGAAATTCAACTTGTATTCAAATCTAATAGAAATAAATGAGTATCTCAGAAAATGAAGGAAATAAAAGGAAGTGTTAAAACCTATATTCTCAAAACTGACCAGCAAAAGGCAAAATAGCCATGAAGCTAAAGATTTGTAATTCTACTGAAAGTATGAACATACATTTTAATAACAGAATGCATTCGGGACTACTTCATAAAAGGGTGGTATCAGTGCAAGAATGAGAGCAGCCATTTGGAAACTAAAGAAACTAAAATGGAGAACTTCCCCTCTCTGGATTGTGATTAAAAGAGAAATCATTACATTTGGCCTAGTAACTCTGGTAACTACCTGTTTAATACTTAATAAACCTTCCCTAAGGCCAGAGAACTCATGTAATAGCAAAAAAATGGGCCAAGACAGCTTTTTGGGACAGGAGTATTTTGTTCTCAAACAATATTTTGATTTCTGCTCAAAATTTTAGGCTATCATAAATCGGAATTTTTTCCCTTTTGTCTTCCATCAGAAGCCATTAAGGATATTCAATAAGCTATTTTCAATCCCTGTTAGAAACAGGAGCCAGGGATATGCCTCTGAAGAGACAGGCAGACAAGAACAAAACCTGCATTTGCCAAGAGTACAATGCCAACAGCTCGATGAAGCTATAAAATAGGCTCTGGGATTAGGAAACTTGGCTGGAATTGGCAAGAGCTTCTGCAAGAATTCCCAGGGTAGAGGGACTGTTGCAGAAAGACTGAAGGTGAGGAGCCCTGAGGTGGGTTGTGCACTTAACTGGGAGAGCAAGAGCTACCTGGCTAGAGTTAGAACTGCCCTAAAAAGGTGAAGGGACAAAGATGCCTTGTAGGAATAAGCAAATTCTCCATTAGGTTTGTTAGAAAGATAAGGTCTTGGAAAGCCTTTGGCAGAAACAGAATCAGGGGAAAGAAAACTCCAGGTTAGTCAACACTGGAAGAAACTAGGGCAGAAGAAAGAGATTTCAGGGCTGAGTCATGATATGTCACTTGCTTCAAAGCACTCTGTACCTGAATATTTCTACCAGACTTGGTTGGGAGTTTGAGTAAACCCACAGAAAGTGCCATATTTTCTGTGTCCGTTCCATATCTTCATGTATGGAACTCCTATAAACCCTGGGCTTTTTTTTTTTCTCGGTATGAGAAAGCTTCAATAGGTTTAATTGTAATTACAGCGGAATCCAGGTTGATTTATGAAAATCAGAATGTATTTAGCTTTCATTACTAAATGGTAAATTTCCCACTTTTAGCCTCAATCATTGTAGCTGTGTTCTATACTTCTGAAATTGCTCCTTTTAACTACAAATCAAACTTAAATGACGCTTTCAATAACAGTGAAAGGGTACTAGAATGATGCGTACATAAAGTGCTCAGAAAGACTGTATAGTGATCGATACGTGTCAAGTAATGATTCAAAGGATAATCTTTCTCTAAATATTTGATTCACACTCAGGAAAGTTTACAAACTCTTCATTTGCATTTCTTTGTCTCTTGGTTTTTTCCTAACAATTATACTATTGAGGCCCTTTACTCACCAGATTGTTTCACATAGTATGTAAATACCAGCTTCCCTGCATGTCTTTGGGAATACTTCTCTTTCTCTTTTCTGTGGTGTTTTTTTATTTGTTTGTTTTTGGTTTTTATTTGTTTGGTAGGGTTTTTTAAAAATATAAATAGAAGAGAAGAAGTCATTCTTATCCCAATGGCAAAGGCAAATCTTTTTATAGAAGAAACACTTCTAACTTAATGAATTAATAGTTCTAGCTCAAGAAAACTGCAAAGGTATTAGATACAAAAGAGTTTAGAAGCTTGTTTGAATTTATAGCTGAGTAAATGAAAGCTTGGTGGAACATGAAGACAGCTGCAACTTACTGCATTATTCATGACAGGCAAACACAAAGCAGTTACACAGAACATGGAGTTAAAGAGAACAAAATACAATTTTTCAACTTCATGTACAGTTAGATCTTCAAGCTTCATTATCTGGATAGATCTTTGGGAGTTATTTGTATAGAGACTTCTTATACCTGCTGGGCTTTCTCCCTTGCTAGCAATGCTAGGTTTTGTTCAGTGTGTTTTAATAACAGGATCTTTCAAGTCCTTTTGCCTTCCCAAAAGAGAAAGGTCAGAAGTGGAAATATTTTTGAACTATTTTGATTGACAGACAATCACAAAAAATTGGTGGTGATTAAGGTAGTCACTATCACTTTAGTGTTAAAGTACCTAGAGCAATAAAGACTAGGTCAAGCTACAGTTAATGATGCAGCCATACAATTTCCATAACATTTTCCATAACATTAAATGGTCAATGCTGCAACTGAATTAGGGCATTTTGAGGCAAAATATTGGTAGATCTGGAAACTAATTGGAAATGTACTGACATGTCAGTGGAAAACAGCAATCTTAAAAAAAAAAGCAAAATAAAACAACCTTTTAAAAAGTTTGGGTTTCATTTGAAAAAGGTCCTAGGTTCTGTTCTTACTTTTTCTGGCATAGATCAAGTCTACTACTGTAAAATGCTTATAATAATGTAATAATGTGAAAAAATCAATGCCATAAAGTGGTCGTGCAGTGGAAGGAGGCTACACGCAACTCAAGATTGTAGTCCTATGTGATCCACTTTGTGTTTACCTGCATCGAAGGGCAGAGACAGGATGAAAAGAAGCCTGAACTGGTGTCTCTGCCACTCTCTAAGTAAGAACTAAGCAGGTCTTTCTTTAGCTACACCTTCCTAACAAGACCTGGGTTAGGCCAGAATCCCTTTCAGTTCAAGATGTTAGAATGCAATCACCTGTGCAAATTGCCTCATCCCTCACTTTGGACTCAAATGCTCAAATATTCTTAAAATACATGTTTCAGTGGATTTTTTAATGAGTATAACATCAAATAAGAGTATGGGTTTATTTAGTTTTCTATCATATACAAGATACAATACAGGGACAAACTACAGGTTTTTTCATAGTCACAGACAGAAGAAGCATCTTCTATTAGGAATATTTAAGACACTAAGTCCTTCTTTTGCTTAAGTTTCTCTTCACTCTTTCCCAACAGATGAATCCAACATCATCTCTGTTATTCAAGCACACAGAAAGAAAATCTCACATTGTAAAGGAACACAAATCAGTGACCTAAAAGAGATTTTTAATCATCAACTGCAATAAATTCCAGGGAGAAGGCCAGAATCTACTTCTACTACTTCTACAGGCCTCTGAAACACAAGGCCTATCTAAAATTATGTGTTGGGCTTTTCCTCTTATTTTACCATAGGCATTGAATAATTATTTTCCTAGTTTTTCTTAGAAGCTTGGACAACTGGTAGAGTAGCAAAGAGAATATTAAACCCTTCTAAACTAAAGCACTTCAAATGCAATGAAGTTCATTTTCCTGAAGTGTATATCCCTGCAGTGAAGCATTAAAAACAGAAAATTGAGGGGTAACGCTTGTGTGACTCTTTAAATCTAATAATTTTATCTGGTTTTGTTAATATTGCTTAATCTGAATACTTGCCTAATTATTACAGGAAAAACGTTTTCTTCTTTGATATTGAGTTCCTGGCCCTTCCACTTGTGCACCTAAAGAATCCCAAACCTCTTTATATTCCTGAGCATCCCATTTAGAAAAAAGAGGAGATGACATTTTTTTCCTTTCCAGATTTTAAAGGTAAAACCCCAGATATAAGCAAAAAAATAACTCAAACACACTGTGTCCTCTCCCTGTATACTCCCTTCCTGACTACACTGTGGTAGAGCAAGAGAGGTCAAAAACTTAGATTGTTTTCCTTTGCAGGTCAACTTTCATCAAAACTCCTCCATCAAAGCAGAACTGGGTTTTTGTTTTAGGGTTTTTTTGGTCTGCTACTGAAATAGAATGTGTACTTTAAACAGATCTAACAAATCTGATTTATGTTTTCACATGAAATCAATACACTCAGTTAAAACAAATGTCTTCATATTGTGTACCCTTTGGCATTATATCATTGCATTCCAGGATTTTCTTACATGAAATAACTGAATGTGTAAGAAACTAAAGACTTTCTAGGTAGAAGGACTGAGACGCTCCATTTGGGTCAAGCTTAAATATATTACGGGCAATTCAGGCACTTGTTACAAGCAGAAATCTAGGCATCATATGGCCACATATGCATGGGCAAATACTAGCCAGAAGCATATCTGTAGCTTGAAACAGTTGTTTGGAGAACGTGATAACCACATTAAATGTGTTTCAAATATTTCTGCTAAAGACTAGCACTGGGCTAGTCCAAAGTTAATGAACTGAACACCCGCTAATAGCTGGAATGTAGTTTCCAGTCGAGTTTCATCCAAATGAAATCCAGTTTGTACACTCCCATACCACACTCTCACAAACCAAAGCACAGTAATCTTTGATAATTGGGAGAAGGTTCGCTTCAGAAGTGCATTTCTGATGCAATGCAGACACATCTACAGGGCTGCCATAAAGGATCTATTCTACCCTTCCCTGAGGCAAAAAAAAAAAGGGAACATTGGCCAAAATGGAAACTGTGTGCTGACAATTTGCTTCTTCTGTGCCTGAGGAATGTTACAATGGACATGTTGTGTCCCTAAAAATGTCCTTTCAGCTTCAGAGAATGATCATGCTAGGAACTTCGTGAGCCACAGACCGCATCCATTTAACTGATATTTTATTATGAATTAGCAGGATGACTTTTCCATTGCACATAAATGCAAATGAATACACCAAAGCATCTGGGAAAGTATATATCTTTTTAGAATGTATTAATAATTTATATAATGTTTCAGCATTCCAAAGCTATGAAAAATCCAGGCCTAGCTACACATACTAGTAAATATTACAGAACGAAAATGAAAATATTACAGTATGGAAATTAACATCTACTGAAACAAGTACCATGACATGGCTCTCCAATCTCATGGGAGCTGTTTGGGTTTTTTTCTGCTGCTCAGTGCCCTACAGCTAGTTGTTTCCATTTACAAGTCTCAGTGTGATAAACCAGAGCCTTTCAAATTGAGCTGATATACAGTGCTGTCAGCACGCATCTCTCTCAGCAAAAAAAATTTTAGATATTCTAGATGCATCCCAGATTAAGTAAACCACCACTTGTACGTTCACAATTTCCTATATAATTCTAGATGTGTTACTTCAATGTTCTGATTCTTGCAGTTAAATCAAATAACAATTCCACTACAGAATATGCAGAATATGCACAGGAACATGAATTCATACAAATTCCAAAGATGCTCTGATTCATCTATTATTTCACTCCCTGTTAGTTCATTCCCTGTTAGTTATTATTTCATTCCCTATTAGTTAGAAGTACTAATATTGGCTTGTTTCGGATTTGAGGGAATGGTATATTCAATTTGGATCTTTCAAAGAAGATTCTGACCACATTTTAATCCCATTCATGCTATCCTGATTAGGAATGTTTCTATGAACCAGGACCCCACTGTTATCGGTACATCAGGAAAGGGACTGGTATATGGCATGATGCTACAAGTCACCAGGATGCTGCATGTCAGCAGGATACTATAGAACGTTTGGAAGCAGTTCATTCATGATGATGGGAAAGCTGTGCTTCTCAATGGTTTCTTTGATGACATCAGAGTGCTAATGGGCAAAACATACCCTTAATTCCCTTACTGTCTGCCTGGTTTCAACACTGAGACGGAAATAGTAGGAACAAAGTAACTAAAGTAGTGCTAACAGAAGTTTTACATAGTCACAGCATAATACTCTCACAAACAACATTTATGAACAAATATATGTATCAGATATATAATATATGAGCATATGTAATGCAAGTTTTGATAATTCTTGATGTATGATATTCCACTATCTGAACACTGATCATGCTATTACACAAATATGTACAACATAAATGCACTCCAGAGATGCGCTGTTCTCTGTACTTTGCATAGCCCATCCCTCCAAATATCACATTTACATTTCCTGCAGATGTGATTATAATGCTTACTATTTTATTCTTCTTATACATAATCACACTGCTTTGTATGCAATTTTGCATATATGCTCAAAGTGAGATTTCTGCTGAGGCAATATCATGTATGTTTTGCTGCCTGGATTATCTGTAACGTCTTCTAGGATTAAAATTATGCTGCTGCTTGATTTATAAACTGGAAGCAGTTAATAGCTAAGTCATCCAAAGCTTCTTTAGAGCTGTTGACTTTTTTACTTAAGGTTTTAAGAGGCAATGAACCTCCTCCTCTCATATATTCCCTGTGCATGATGCTTTGTTGCAACGACAATACTGGCAGTTATTCAAGCCTGTTCACATTTATTTCTAGTAACGTACCAGCACGTATCTGTTACTGTTACTTTCTTCTTTTTTGCTGTAATCACCTATTCTGACTAACAATTCCCCAGTTCCCTATTTATTTTGAAATGTACCTGCTGTCAAAATGACTTAAGACTTTACTAACAAATGCTATGTTTGTTTAGTTTTGAAATGTGTGAAAGGCACTATCATACAGAGGAGTCTGCACTGTCATTCCTGAAGTCTCAATTTTATCTGATTCCCAAATAAATAGCTTTTTAAAGAATTATGATTATTGTGAACTGCAAAATATTAATTAAGAATTAATTTTTATACTGTGTAATACAAAAAGTTGATTTTAATTTTAATTAAGCTTTTCTGAATCATAACATCATGTGTTGAAAGATTTGGGTTTAGGTCAATTGGAATTCAAGAAGTGTTAGTATGTCTGTGATAATACTTTCTAAGCTTCTTCCATTTATTCTATTCCTTCTCTTGCATGAAACAGCTGCTCAAGGAAGTAAGCATGTTTTCCTAGATGTTTTGTACTGTGTTGTATCCATATATAAAAAGATATTAATATTAATCCATTTTTTAAAACATAGAATTCTATCTCCTAAATTTTTCAGTTGAATTATCATAGAATCATAGATCTATCATTCTATCATACAATCATAGAATCGTTAGAGTTAGAAGAGACTTTAGAGATCATCCAGTTCCAACCCCCCTGCCATTGGCAGGGACACCTCCCACTGGCCTGATTTTGGAGATCACCCCAAAGAACTGAAATGACAAGAGGATTGAGCTCTTAATAGGTGCTAAACTAGTTTCTTCAAGGCTACCTCAAATCAAATTCATGCTAGTACCGAACCTACAAACTTAATGCAGGGTAATTATTTTCTAGAGGAAGGTTGTAAGACTCATTGTAAATGCCAGATGAAGATAAATATTTCTTTGAAAGAGCCCTGCATATTTACTCCCTCCTCCCTTTAGCATATGTATTCCCTTTTGAGGGAAAAAGAGCTGCTTTGTGGGGAAAGATCTGCTTTGGGCATGTTTTCATCCATACTCTCATTCTGTCAAAGAGGGAACACGACAGCATATTTATTCCTATAATTTTAAATGGAATCTATCTAACTTAACACTTAAATGAATCAAAAAGTCTATGCAGTATACCAGCACTGCCAGAGCATGTTAGCTCCACAGAGAAGTTTATCATATTTAAGTACTACCTATACAAAACAGAAAGGAAGCTCTGAAGAGAAATGTCTATATAGGCAGAATGGAGAGTTTACACTCTCAAACCACAGTAGTTTGAATTCAAGCCACATACAAGGAGTATATCCCTGTAATTTTCTCAAGGTAAAAATACTAGCAATATTTGTACTAAAAATATGTCTTTGTATTTGCTTGATGATGGGAATGAAGGTAGGAGTAAGCAAAAAAAAAAAAAAAAGGGAAACCATATTTCAGTTCACAAAAGCAAGCCCCTTTTTCCTAATGATTAATTACCTGAGAAAAATGAAATTATAAATTAAACTCTTTACAACTAATTCTACATTTTAAGTGTATTTTACATGACTAACTCTCAGAGGAAATAATTTACCAAAAGGAAACAGTACTTTGTATTTTGGCATAGATTTTGCTGGAAAGGTTAAGCAATGAAAACATATTTGAGTTTCTTGTCATCGTTTCTCTTTTTATATATCAGCTTTTTGGAGTGAAATTTATAGTAGATCTCAACAAAAACTCTTTCGAGGCTAAGCTTAGCTTATAATAAGAGGAGGAACTGATTAATCTATGGTAATGCTGTCTGAGCACAACAAACTAAAGTGAAGAACTCCCTGAGAAAAGTCAGGAGCTTTTTTCATACTTGAGAGCTACTCCATGTTGCTTTCTTTTAAGAGAAACGATTTGAAGTCACACAATTTGTGTATCCAAGTAGAGCTTACATAGTGAATTGCAAGTGTAAATCTGAATATCTGTGCTTCAAATTACCTGGCCTGTCCTCCAAAAGGAAGGTTCTGACCAAACGTTCCTTTCCAAGGCTGTGCTGATTTGTTGTAATGGAGAAAATTCGCAAGGGGTTAGTCTGACAATAGTAGCATCTAACAGGATGATTCAGTAAGGAAATACTATTTCCAAAAATCACAGCCTAATGCAATTTGTTACAGAAGCTGACATGTAATCAGAAGAGTACCTTCTATTAAAAATAAACAGTAAAAGGAGGCTTAAGATGGACAGCCAGAAAAACATCTGCAGTGAAATTATTTTCCTTCCTCATAAGCAGTAATTACTTTGACATTTCGTGGAGAAATGACAGTCAGTAGTTGCACTTATTTTTCTAAAACAATAGCTGGTTTTGCATGAAAAAATAGGTACTGCTTTTGTACAGCTCTGCAAGATTGATGCTATAATCAATGGAAAACTTTCTAAAATATATTTAGAATATTTGTGTTGAAATAAGGCACTTTCTGGCTGTCTGCAAAAGAGTAAGTCCCTGCCTCTAGCATCACTTGTGATCTGTATCAGAAGTAGAGGCAAAGGGACAATGTTGTCTGCAGATCTGGGCAGACAGGAGAGCAGGCAGGCAGAAAGTGGGATAAGGCTGACTTCTAGCTGCAGAACCCCAAATGTAAAAAACCCCAAAATACTCTGTGAGAGGTAAGAATCAGTTGACGATATTTCCTGTGAAGCAAAAAGAGGAGACAATGGAAGTCAGGGGAAGAAACCTTATTTCTAACCTCTTTCTGTCTTCCTTGCAACACATTGACTCTATGCAGGACTCATTAAATTCAGAATTAACATCTCGTTTCAACAGGTAGGTATGTACTTCACATATACCCCTAACAACTAAGTTCTGTAAAATATAAATGGTATTAGCCAAAACTTAAGAGATAAGGAATTTGGTGCATCCTAGGAGTTGTTAGGAAGACCTTTTCTGTACTTGGGGATTTCATCATCTTCCTCTTACACATCCCATCACCAAAGAAGCCCTTTAAATAGATTTACCAAAATAAATTTATTATGATGCTATCTTCACACTCTTAACCTTCAGGATTGAAAATGATTACAGAAAAGATCTCTGTGTTTTATTCAGTGGGTGTTTTAGGGCCAATGGATAGTCAGATGAGACAATGGATATGCCCAGGAAAAGGTTTTCCAGAGATGAAGATATACATTAAAAATAATGCAAGCTTCATAAAAAAGCAGAATTCATATCAGTGGATAATTTCTTTTTGATACCCCAAACTGTATCTACTGGTCTAAAATTACATTTCAGGAACCAGTTCCTTATTATCTACAAACATAAAGTAATTTAGTTGTGAATACATGCTATCTCCAGTATATTTTTGTCATAAATATAACTGATGACAAAATTCATAGATTACTAATCATTTTTTCTGTATGCGAACCATGTATTCTGGTCAGTCTGAACACTTGGGACTGATTAGCATAGCAAGCTCTATCACTTTGAAGTGAATGTTTTATAACACTTTGTCAGACATTTACACCCCAAAAAAATAGGAAACTTTAAAGTGATAAAAAACAGGTATCATTCAACATTTCTGCCTAAGAGCATCGCCAGTTATATACTGTGCTTAAAAAGCTATGTATAAGATTTCCTGAATTACTCGAGGGTGACAATAATTCATGTAGGAATCAAACCCCTCATTAATTTAGTTCTTATTGAAGTTATTTAAGTCTGAGAACAGCAGAATTCTTTAAACAATCTGGTATTAAAATAGGACAGGAATTCCCTACTGGTATTTTTGTTTATTTTAACAGAACCTGTTCTACTCAGTTGACTTCATTACCTTTTGTATAATGGGATGCTGGAATGTATTCCAAGATAACAAGATAACAAGATTATATAGACATACCATTAACTCATCAAATGCAGTTTCTATCTATCTTCTGCGTGGAGTATAGGAATTCTGCCTGTATCAGAGTTTTAATCATTTGTTTCTAAAATTCAGTGAGGCAAAAGCAAACGAACAGCATAATGACAAGTAGAAAGGGTAAATAAAAGAAAGAAATGCCACCTGAGGGCAAAAGACGAACATGTGGAAGGAATGTTTTAGCCACATGACAAAAAACTGTCTTCAACTACAATGACACATTTGCTAAGCAGACAACTATCGGTGTTCCCAGCAACAAAAGTTGGGAAAAAATCAACCCTTGCACAATTAAGAATTAAGTGATTTTAATGTATTTGACTCAATTTTCAGATATGACTCTCTCTGAGACAAGTGAGAAGATTTTTTTGTTAGCAACATCCTGCAGATTAACTTTCTTAGTAGATATAAATTATTTTCCTAAAGGAAAACATGGGCACAAATATAGAAATCTGTCAAAGTCTACAACAGGTTTAAATTCCTTTAAATGAATCTGCCACTTTTCCTGGTCCCTGTGACATTATCATCCTCTTAGATTTCACTTGACTCATTTCTTTAAGACCGCTCCTTGATTTTACATCTCTATATCATAAATGAGAAGAGAAAATTCTATATGTACTTGAAGTCAACAGCGAAATTCCCACTAAACTCCAAGTTGAGCCTGCATGATGAGAGAAATCCATCATCTTACAACTCCTAAAGGCTGTATTCTATTTCTCAACTTGCTTGATCTAAAAATGCAAAGCAATGCTCACTTAGTAGAAGTCCTATCTTTCATGTGTTATGCCTTTATCATGGGTTTTTGAAGGCATTTTTCTCCATCATGTTTCCTTGGTGGTGTTTTTCTCATCAATGTCAAAATGGATTTTTATCAGAAACTTTCGTATCTGAGAGCAATGCTCATGCAAAAGCTACAAAGACACTCTTAATTCTCCATTTTATTTTCATATTCACAGGGCATCTCTTGGAGTCAGTCTCAGACAGTTTTAAAATTCCACTCTTACCTGCTTTTTTTCTCAAAAAAAATCGTAAGAAACAATAAAGCAAAAACCAAACCATACCTTTAAAAACAAATTATACTAAATTTTATATTCCCAAACATATTAACCTCAAGAGTCTGATGCTCTGAAAATGTCCCATGAACATTTTTGCCAAAGGCTCACATTTCTACATGCTCAGGGTACAGCACACTTATACAAACGAGTTTGTGTACAGCTTGTTGATAGAATTAATTAGTATGTCCAGTCTTATAACTTAAATTATCTACTAGCATTTGATTTTTTGTCAATAAACACGTATAAAATGTTCTCTGTGCTAGAACATATTCTAAGTCCTTTCCTTAGTAATGGGAAAAATCTAACTTTATTGCACGTATTTGAATGGTATCGCAATTGTTGTTACTAACCACATTTAAGCAGAATAGACTAAACAGTGAGATGAACTTGCTTCTTGATTTAGAACTTAATTCCAGCACTTGATTCAGCTGCTATTTCCTGGTTTTGTATTTGTTTCTAATCCAATAGTATTAAACTATAATTCCTGTAATTCTAACCCTGCACACACCATTATATTTCATAAGCAATAAAAAACCTTGATTCAACATTTAAGCTGATATAGATTTGTCTAAATGCAATTGTCATATGATATTGTTTCCCATTCTGTCTTGCCTCGACAGAAATCCTTCTGCAGGATTGATGATATTCACCTTCAGCCACTGACACCAGCTGATTTGTCTGCTGAAGATCACTGTGTATTCAGAAAGATGAGCTCCTCCTGAAAAGAGAGGGAAAGACCAGGGACTAATTGTGCACCTTTGAATCTCTCTGTGACCAATTTTGTTTTCTCTCCTTCTCTCTTAATTGATCACAGTTTCCTAAGTGGGCCATTTAAGTTAAGTGCCAACAGCTATGTAGCACGCACACTTCAGAATAACTTTCTCATTAAAACATTAGAGGGCAAAGGCTCAAGGAGAATTTGCAATCAATATGCCATATTGTCTTTTACAACTCCTTCCTTCAGCAGCCATTCCTGGCACTGTATTCATTTGCAGATCCTCTTACACAAAGGTAACAGGAGGCATGTAGATCTACCTAAAACTCAATTTCACCAAAGAATGGTGTTTGTTTCTAAAACAGTAATCATTTTACACAGCACAAGCTGAAGGTTATAATGTAATAATAGGTTATTAGAGAAAATTCTGAAACTTTAATGGTTATTTTAGTCATTCCATACTCTGGTAGTGTTTCAGGGAGGATTTCCTTCTGTAAAGGTTCTATAATTTAAAATAAGTGAAGACATCAGGATGTGTAATCATTAATTGTTAATTCTAGTCACCTAACTTTATTGGTTTCCTACAGAGTAGCTAGTTAACGATGATCTACAGACAGATTTTTTTAGAATACCTATAAACAAAAGAAAACTAAGGTACTTTATGAGATGGTTCCCACACCATCTGCTACGCTGCTTTGAATGAAATGACAGTAAGAAAAGAGTTCAACAGAAATGATGTAGCAGATGGCCTTGAGATAAAATGATGACACATGCTTTATATTTGTTTTCATTTTACTTACTACTGAAGCGAATACAAGTAGATAAGCCCCAAACTCTATTAGGATATAGTAAAATCATTTGAATCTATAAAGTATACCAGAAGAAAAATCAAAAACGCAGCCTGTAAATCTACTATAATGTAAGGGGCGGGGCGGGGG
Organism: Calidris pugnax; assembly: GCF_001431845.1. Lineage (NCBI taxonomy): Eukaryota > Metazoa > Chordata > Aves > Charadriiformes > Scolopacidae > Calidris > Calidris pugnax. The sequence goes on along the minus strand of NW_015090797.1, from coordinate 5,901,003 downwards.
CGGGCGGGGGAACAACAGCATCCTAGAGTAATAAAAACACAGTTACAATCACTATGTTAGTGAACATCTCCCTTTATCCTTCTTTCAACTTTACATGACGTTGGCTTTTTAGCTGTCCTCGCATATCATAGAATCATAGAATGGTTAGAGTTGGAATGCACTTCAAAGATCATTGAGTTCCAACCCCCCTGCCATGGGCAGGGACACCTCCCACTAGAGCAGGTTCCTCAAAGCCCCATCCAGCCTGGTCTTGAACACCTCCAGGGATTGAGTGTCCACAACTTCTCTGGGCAACCTGTTCCAGTGCCTCACCACTCTCACAGTAAAGAATTTCTTCCTGATATCTAATCTAAATCTCCCCTCTTTCAGTTTAAAACCATTACCCCTTGTCTTACTGCTACACTCCCTGAAAAAGAGTCACTCCCCATCTCTCCTGCGGACCCTCTTCAGGTACTGGAAAGCTGCTATAAGGTCTCCCTGAAGCCTTCTCTTCTACAGGCTGAACAACCCCAACTCTCTCAGCTTGTACTCATAGGAGAGGTGCTCCAGCCCTCTGATTATCTTTTTGTCCCTCATGCATAATTGTAAAGTATGCCATTACTGGTGCAAGAATCTTCTGTGTCTTAATCCAGTATTCTTTCCTCAAAAGTTCCTGAAATTGTCAGTGAGCTTGATCTTACTCAGACACCTCACCTAACTTTTGACCTTAAGTTTGGGAACCAAATAAATAGTAGTAGCCAAAAGTATATCTGCTTTGCCAGTCATTGCTTTCTTTCTTTTAGGACATGAGAAGTATCTCAGTGAGCTCTTCCCAAAATTCTGTGTAATCTGTATGGTTGCAGTGCGATGCTGCCTCTATTGGTGATTCAGTTCATTCCCAGCAACCAGATTAGCAACCTTCAAATAGTCTTTTCATAAAATTAGGCCTCACAAGTCATTATGATTTACAGATGAAACCTGAAAAATTACTTGTAAGGGAAGAAGAAATAAATTAATAAATAAATAAAAGAAGGTATGCTACTGTAGAGGAGCTTCAATCAGATTTAATGTGACATGAACATTAGTTGAATTTTACATTAGAACAGAAACTTTCCTTTACTATTGCCCTTTGCAACACCATCAGCAGTAAATTTGTTTCAGTTGCTAGACAGTTAGGTGCATTCCAGGTCTCTCTGAGCATTACCTCCCATTACAAAACTCTTTCATCTTATTTTGTAGACAGAATGCCAATGTATTTTACACCTGATTCTGCACTGTACAGCATAATTCATGGTAGAGTAAGAGCATTCTGCTTATGGAATTCAAGTTGCAGAATCAGCTACTAAACTACTTTGTAGTTCCCAAGACAAACAGAAGCAAAAAGAAAGTGATAAAATGTGGTTGTGTTTATATCCATGATGCAGTGACATATGATAGGACCTTGTAGGATAAATTCAGTTAAAAAAAAAATCCACTAAAAGAATTTGGAAAAATGATAAAGTCAGGCATTATGAAAAAAACTTTCCCTTATAAATACTATTATAAACTAATCTAAGGAATTTCCTTCTACACATAGTACTTCTAGAGATAGATAGAAAAAGGTCACAAAGTTTGGCATCAGTTGCTTAGTTTGGCATCAGTTGCTTAGATGTGAATATTTATAGAAATGGTTGTGAGAAAGCTGTAATAGGAAATGGGAAAATTATAAGGGAATGAGCCTTCTTTCTTCATAAACATCTGATTAAATTGTGCAGAACTTATGCTAAGAACAACTGAATCTGCAAATATAATATATAAATTGTGTTTGGTTTATATTGACAGTTTATTGTCCACTTAAATTGAGCTGGACAGATAATCCTTCAAACTTTTATTCTTTTTTTTTTTTTTAAATCCTGCAAGTTAGCTGTTAAGAAAAAACCTTTAAGTATTATGACTGGCATCAGGAGTGTAGTTTTTGCCTCTCAGAGAGTGAATATATGAACTCTTACTTTCAGATTCAGCAAACCATTCTGGCTATCAGTCATGGGAGTCTCTGGCATTTGCACCTTTGGATGGCCATTACAGTTCATTTCCAGTTATGAAGAATCAGCTTGTGGAGATCATATATAACTTCTTAAAATAAGGTAACTATTAGAAAACTCTAGGCATTTATGCTTTAGGAATTTGATCTTTGCGTAACAGCAGGATATATCATGATCCAGACAAAACAATTTCAGATTTTTACAGCTATGTCTGGGGTGAAAAACTGTGTAGGCATCTACCAGTAGAGATACTGCAGTAACTGTCTGTTGTCACTATTGAATTTCTAGATTAGAATTTACCACATCTCAAAATGGTGTCAGACAGTGCCAATAGATCTGTCCTGGTTTTGGCTGGGACAGAGCTAATTTTCTTCGGAGTACCTCGTAGGCGGCTATGTTTTGCATTTGTGCTGAAAACAGTGTTGAAACTACAGAGATGTTTTAGTTATTGCTGAGCAGTGCTTACATAGAGTCAAGGCCTTTTCTGCTTCTCACCCTGCCCCAAGAGCGACCAGGGTTGGAGTGCACAAGAAGTTGGTAGGGGACACAGCTGGGACAGATGACCCCAACTGACCAAAGGGATAGTCCATACCATATGACGTCATGCTCAGTATTTAAAGCTGGGGGAAGAAGGAGGAAGCAGGGGACGTTCGAGTTATGATGTTTTTCTTCCCAAAGCTGATAGGAAGCAGTGAATGAATTCCCTGCTATTTTTGCTTGGTCTGTGGCTTTTGCTTTACCTATTAAACTGTCTTTATCTCAACCCATGAGTTTTCTCAGTTTTACTCTTCCAACTCTCTCTCCCATCCCACTGGAGGGGGAAGGAGGGCCAGAAAAGGAGACCACTGAGCAAGCTGCTGTGTGGTGCTTAATTGTGGCTGTGATTAAACCACAGCAAGGTGACATGACAATTTCCTTGGGCTTCGATTTCTACCATACTGCTATGTAAATCACGGGCATATGCTAGAGTAAGCATACATTCTTCAGCCTTTGCTTCAAAAGACACTTATTTCTGTAAGATCAGCAGACCAAATAAATAGTAGTGTCTTACTAGAAAATATCTAAAAAAAGCAAAACAAGAAAACCAAAAGGAATTTCTTTCTTAAGAAGAAAACATTGTTGAGAACATCAGGCAAGTCCTAAAAACAGATTTCTAAGATAAATCTTGAGTTGAGACTTTATACTTTTGCAATAAAGTGGCAATAAAGGATGCCCTAGAGCGAAAGCTGTACAATACTAAAATGTTCCATGAGTATTCACACCATTTATGCATCTTACTACAACAATAAGAGAGGAGAGTGCAGAGCCTTAGTAAATACAAAGTGGGAGTCCAAGACAAGGAATACACTTGCCCATGAACTGCTATTTTCATATATGGTCAGAAAATTCACTACAAGATACCATAAACACCCACATCCTAAACTGAAAATTGAGAAAAATCTGACATAGACAGCCAAGATGAAGCTGAGAAGATCTGTGGGGAAATTCACAGGTTTTTTTAAGGTCGAGGGAATTATGATTATCATTTGTGTTTGACTTTTCTGCATGTCCCAGAGAAGAACATCATCCTGATAATTCCAGTATCAAGCCCAATGAAAAAGAGAAAACAACTCTTTTACATCTCTTTTATGTGTATGATCCATCCTGATCTTGATCTTACAGGTTTCAGCAATGGAAAATGTGTCACATTTCTGCAGTTAGTTACGTGTTTTTACAGCCCTGGTTTTACATACGTTTACTAAAATAAATGATCAAACTGGAAAGGGTAGTTACATCATTTCTTGGCAAGGTTGGAGAAACAATGATAAGACACGGAAACACCAACAGAAGTCTCAGCAATCAAAGACGTCACATTAAGAAATGAATTTAACATTCAGCTGTATCAAAATAATGAGAAGTAATGAAACAGAGATCATAACCCTCTTAGGAAGAAGCACAGCCTTCCTTCATGGAATAGTTGAGAGACTGAAACACTGGCAGATGTGACCTAACCTTCTGTACAGGACTAGCTATTTAGTTCCTAACATAATGATAGGACCGTGAACTCAGAGCAGCTAGACCAGCCATGAACCATGAAAAAGAAGCCTCTACAAGGATTCTACCAATAGGCATAGAAGAATAAATGGACAAGGCACTTGTAATAAAACATTTAAGAATGTGAAAGAGTACAGTTTATCATTTATCTAGTTAAAAACTTTCTGAGGAATAGAAACATTAAATGGAGGCAGATGGTTTGGAAAAAAACAAACTGATAAGATGCATTAATGGAGCATCAACCATAAATGAAAAAAACAAACAAAATAAAACAACAAAAATTGGAAATACTATACTACAAAACAAGCAATTGTTACAGAAATACAGAAATGTAGGCTTTCTCCTTGTTATGCCTCAGAACTACTGGAAGTGTCAAGCTGCATATTTTTGTTTTAAACTTTACAATGCCTTCCTGAAAAAGAAAACAACATTCCTTTCATTCATTGGATTTACTTCAATATTTGCCTGCTGCCAAGGAATCAGACATAGGCCAAAAGTAACTGCACTGCTCTTGAATGAATCTCTGCAGTGCTTTTTAATGTATTTAATTTGAATGTTAATAGGCTAGAAAAGAAGATTTAGCAAGAGAAAAAATGGCAGCCCCCATTGATATTTTAGCATGAAAAGTTCAATAATTTTCATTTTATTGAAGTCTTTTTTAATGGATTTTTTTTTAACTGAATGCTGACAGCTGTGAAGGGAGTGGAGGGAGTGAAAGACTTTTAGTCCTCTTTAAATGTTGATAAAACTCTTTCTTGGGAGCCTGGTGAGTCTAAGACAGATGAGACACCCATCTGGAAGAGACTGATGTGAGACAGAGAAGAGAAGCAGTAATAAGAATGACACAGATCCTCAGATCCTACTTTCTATAGGGGAAGTGGCACTGCAGGGGAGAAGGAATAAAGGAGTGACAGAGACTGAAACTAGGGGCAGATGTAATGAGGGAGAAGTTGAGACTAAGACCTAAGGCAGAGTGTCACCAGGAGAGAGAAAGAAAGTTGGTTTTTATAACTGTGTCCTGGTAACAGCGTTACAGAAGTCAAATGTTGCTTGAATCTTTATCTTTGTAATGATTACATACGGCATATCTGACAAAGGTAACTTGTAATCATCTTCAAGCACCGTATGAAAACAGAAATCGTAATGTTATTTAAATGGTACTTGATTCACTTTTTTCTTTTTTAACCTTTAAGATTAATGGACTGCTCTAGAATGAAATTATGTGACTTCAGTTGATTTGTGGACCCATTTTAGTGATATGCACAGCTTAATAGATAGGCTCATGCACAGAAGAACCTACTGCCTTTGAACTATCACTGTTGTGCGGTAATGACTCTCTTCTTTCTTCAAAATCCCAACAGAATTACTGCAAATTAATCATCCTTCTTCTTAGAAGTGGAGACCTCCATGACACAGTGCTAGGCAAGGCTACCTATTCTCCATAATTGAGGTGCACAGAATTTTGGCATTCTTTGTGCACTTTATTAGGAGAAAATAGAAAAGATAATGATGTGAGAAGAAACACACCAGAAGGAAAAATTCTTGAATCTGTGGTGCCCTAGGGTACAGTAATGTCTCCTGCAACATAATCACAGAATCACAGAATCACAGAATCTTAGTGGTTGGAAGGGACCTCTGAGATCATCGAGTCCAACCACAAAAAAAAAAACAACAAAAAAACCAAAAAAAAAACCCAACCACCAAACAAATACAAAACACACCACACCAAACGCCCACCAAAAACACCGCACCCACCAACTAAACCCCACACTCAACACCTCACCATAAACCAATAACCTTGGGCACTAGAGCATGCCCTGAAGAGCCATGTCTATACGTTTCTTAAATACCTCCAGGGATGGTGACTCCACCACCTCCCTGGGCAGGCTGTTCCAGTGCCTGACCACCCTCTCAGTAAAGTAGTTCTTTCTAATATCTAATCTAAATCTCCCTTGCCGCAACTTCAGACCATTTCCTCTGGTCTTGTCGTTTGTCCTTTGGGAGAAGAGGCCAACACCTGCCTCTCTACAACCTCCTTTCAGGTAGTCGTAGAGGGCAATGAGGTCTCCCCTCAGCCTCCTCTTCTCCAAACTAAACATGCCCAGTTCCCTCAGCCTCTCCTCTGCCAGTATATCTAACTGCAGAGACATCATACATAGAATCATAGAATCGTCTAGGTTGGAAGAGACCCTTGGGATCATCGAGTCCAACCATCTACCCTACTCTACAAAGTCATCCCCTACACCATGTCCCTTAACATCTTCCACTAGGTAGATATGTTGGATATAGGCTCCTTCTTCAAAGGTACCAGCGTCATATACCGTAAGTGTAGACAGCAGAATCTGAAATGCCCTTTCAACCATGGACCATTCACTTCTCCACAGTACTCATGGGTCAGGCAGTAGGATGGGATCTACTCTATCCCCATCTATAGGCTGGGATGATACAGTGAAATATCAACTCCTCTGGCTGAACTAATATTTGGAGCTTGATAAAATGAATGTAGTTCAGAAAAATCAGAGAAAAAATTGGAAGATAAAGACTAATTAAATAAGAAACCTTTGGAATGTAAGAAAGAAGTCAAGAAAAAATCAATTCACCTTAAGTTGATATAACATTACATTCCTTGTGAAGAGCAAAGGAAATTAAATTTCTCATACACAGAGAACAGTGAATCAAGCAGTTGTTGTCCAAGCACTTTTAGATTGAAACCTAATCTGCCCTTTGATTAAGTGAGATCCAGCAACAGAGAGTTGAGGTAGGGGGGATTTTTCTCCCCAGGTTCCTGCCTTTCAGTCCATCCACTCGAGATGTGGGGAGTGTAGTTTTAATCAAGGATTCCATTGAATATTACAGGAACCAAAAAGTTACAGTAATTTTGTTAGGTGGCTTTAATCCTGGTGCTAATCAATATCTGACAAGGTGTATATTTGCCTATAAAATTACACAGCTCTTGTTCATTCACACTCATTTGATATTTATTTTCTTCTCAGTCATGCCTAAAAACAAGGAGGAAGTTGAGCTCCGCATGAAATACATGTTGTCAGCTGCTTTTTCTTAATCAGAAATGGGTTCTTTATAGATTTTTTTTCTTGTGACAATATACTGTTTATTTTTAAAGAAGCAAAATTTTTCTTTAGATTCAAAGATATTTAACTTGTACTACATGGCTACGGATGAATTTACACTAACAGCTTCCAGAGAAGAGTTACATATTTCTTCCTGTTGCTTTTCCCTACAGAACTTAATATCTTTTCTTGCTAAGAATTGTTGATGATCCTTTCACACATTTATACACGTTATCTATTTATACATACAGATGTTCATGATACACAGACTTACACAGCAATCTTACCTTTTGTTTTGCTGCTTACTTTTATCTTTAGTGCAAGGTTATACATTTTAGAACATCTAGATATCAATGAAAGTAGTAAAAACTATGATTATAGTCTTCTTGTATTTTAATAGCATTTAGGTTTTGTAGCTGCGTAGTGAAGCATAAAAATACAAATAAAAAATGTTGCCTGAAGGGCTCACAATCTATTCTGCCTTTGGTATTTTCTGAATTCATTTTCATAAATACATAAAAATAACAAAACATAATTCCTGTTGAAAAAAAAATGGCATATTTTCTGCTATTTATCAAGAATTACAGTCTCCGACATAACAGAGGAGGCAGGCTTGCCCTGTATACTTGAAATACAGGAGGGACTTGCGTCTTTAGTTGCCATTACTTACAGCATATTATTTCCAAAACAGAACGATCTGAGAGACAGTAACATAAGTCCTATATTTCTACATGGGTTTTCTCCGTACAGTGAAGAAATGGGTGGGTCTGGGTAGAGACAACCTTGGGCTAGTTCCAAGAAGGTAATGGCTTTTTAAACTTCTAGTGATTTCCCTTAGCATTAAGAGTTGTAAGGAGTGGACTTTAGAGTCCAATGACACTCTCAAAAAAAAATCTTCCTAATAGAAAGCCTCCAAATACATTTCAAGCTGGAAGAGCTGAGGCCATTTATTGTATATTTTGTTGAAAGGTGTTAAGTTAGTTTTAAAACAATGCCACCCACATAAATAGCTAGAAAATACCAAATGTCATGCTGTATTCTACACTACCTCTGCTGGAATGCTACAGAAAGATGCAATGCATTCATTATCTTCCCATGACAGTGAATGAATCCTTTTATTTTGTACTGTTACTATTTTATGCAGGAAAGTCTGATTTAATAACACAGAAAATAAGTCCAACTTAAGACAAGGACAGTTACAGCAACTGTGATTTTAAACCAGTACTTAGCTTGATTGGGGTGTCAAAAATGCTTCCTTACTCCACAGACAAGGATAAACATGGACAATAAGATATTACAGTAATTACTAAGTAGTCACTTCTCTTAAAGATCTTCAAAGTTAAATACAAACATAAGCTATCATTACAAATACTAACACATAAAAAAGATTGATGGACATTAAGAGAATTTCAAGGAAGTATTAGAAAGTAGTTAATGGAATTTGAAAGCATGCCTCTCCCTCCATATGCTTAAAAATTAGATAACTCTTCTGTCAAGTCTCTAAAGTAATATTCATCCATAGTTCTAGCTTCTAGCTTTTCTCCTTCCCCATTGCATATTTTCAGTACACAAGTTTTTTTAATTTTATTTGCTATTCATTTGTATTCCAGCAATGTTAACAGCTAGTTTTGTGAGCTACTTAGAAAAATAGGTTGTTCCAGTGAAAGGAGAAAGCTTTTCATGAGAACTTCAGAGTACATACCCAGGTGTGGAATGTTTTAATAAACAACCACTATTTTCCAGTTTAATGTTTAGGAAAATATAGCACCAAGTGAAGAAACTGCATAGAAGTATTGAAGTGACAGTGCTACACATAGTTTTTAGTAGCATTTATTTTTCAGATCTCTTTATCCATTTCCTATTGGGATTTTCCTAGCCAGTTCCTTAATTCACATTTATTAAAGGAAACCTCAGAACTTTCACTCCTTTGCTTTTGGAATTTGATTTTCCTAGCATTTTACAAGAGCACTCTCCTATTATTTTATAAATATATTGAAATTACTGGGATTCTGCAAAATTAGACCCAGGCACTTCTATGGAGGCTACATTTGGAAATGGCTCTTGTCTTCATAAATGCTATGCTTGCAGTTTTTTTCTACTTAATATCACAAATACATTTCTTCTTATTAGAGTTGTAATACAGACCACAAAATAGCAGTCCAAAGTTAATTAAAGCCAATAGACAAAAGACACAACGCCTAAATAGGAGTTAGTGCTTTGGACATTTGAATAAAACATGATGACCATATTAGGGTAGCCATATTATTTCTACAGAAGAGGAAACAAATGTTAAGACATGGTAAATCAATTTATACATGTGGGTGTTCCGCTAGTCCAATAAACCTAAAATTCTTATAATAAAATCCCATAATGCAATCTTGCCAATCATCTGCAAGTCTGCTTTTCCTCTTCACGTGCATGTCTCCTCTTGATAGCAATAGAGTTACCTTACATAAACCTATAAACAAATAAGCATCTTTAGGGAGAAATGTTAAACATTATTTTCTTTCTCTGGAAAGGATTATTAATTTTCATGCTCAATTATTTTCCAGTACTTGTAAGCAAGAATTTCCAATAGACTTAACAGAGTGCATTAGAGGCACTGCGTTCTGTGATAACAAATTACTACTTCATCCAAAAATAAAACAGTTTGTCATAAACAATGGCTTGGCCAATAGACATAAATTTTAATGATAGACAGATAAAAGCAGGCAGAGTGCAGTATCATTCCTAATGCAGTAACATGGGCATTCCCTTGCATAACAGCTCTCATTATGTAATTTCCAGTGGCAATGTAATTTATCTACTGTAATTTTCAGACACATTTAAAACTGAATGCAATTAATATTTATGCAGCTTTTTGCTTTTCTTTTCCAACACAGACATTATTTTATTTGACCATGTTCCTCAAGTGAATTTTTGTCCTTTCATCTTTCTGGTTAATAAATCAAGGAGAATATATACATAATGATTAATGCTAATAACTGTCTTGCAATAATATTGTGATATACTGAAGTATATATCCTCCTGAAATTAAATCTAAACTCTTTTACACTTCTTTAATAGAAGAGTGGTAGTAAAGATCACAACATATATGCCAAGGGGAATAGAAGGGAAACATACAAAATGTGTTTCAGCTTTTCGCATATTCTTTTAATTTATAAAATAGCTCACACATTAATTTTCTTAAAGCTTTTTAATTCAATAGTCAATTTGCATGCAAATTGAAATGTTTCAAAATGCAATACATTTAGATGTGCATCTTCATTTCTGTAATTTCCCTCTTATTTCCTTCCATGTCTATACAAATTCTTCCTAATGAGATTATTTTAACAACTTGCATGAAGCAGTTTATTGTAATTTTCCTCTTTTGTAAATAATTATGTAGATTCTTTTTAAACAGATAGCTGTCCTTTCACTGTAAAGAATCCACAAGCTCCTGTGGCTGCTCAGTAAACAAAATTAAAGTGGCATGGTTTTATTAAATGATACACCTGGAAGGATTTGGGTGTATCTTTTAAAAAGAATAAGCATTAGAGACAAATTCTGAGAAAAACTAAGAAACGCTTTCCTTTGTGCACCAATAAGCAACTAACCTCTTCTCAATTGACAATCTTATTTTTTGTTCATTAAAAACTTTCAGAAACATAAAAATTCTCAGCACTTTCAAAAGTGAAACCAAAATATAGTAGAAACATAATTAGTTTAATAATTAGACTAAGTTTCAAACATGTTTTATCCAATCGCAACATAAGAAGTCAGTTTCCAGTGGGTATGAAGGGTATGATTCCCTGCGTGGAAAGAGACCACTGTAAAACTGCCCTTTATTCCTTGTATTTCCTATATTTCAAAGCATCTCTCTAGTGCATTTCATTCATTTTAAATAACTTTCCTTCTTTTTCTAGCAGAGGAAAGACATATAGAGAAAACATTCATGTCAGGACTACTATTTACTGCCCAGTCACCAATACGAGCCCTAGAGAGCCTGTAATTTATTAAACACTCCAAGAAGACAGTGTGTGTAGGGCTGCAGGACAGGCACTGGAAACTGAAATGATCAAAAGTGAAACTGTAATTAGGCAAGAACAGTTGAATTCGCTACTGCCCAGGCATAAAGAGCTTTCACAGTACTGCTCAAAACTATCAGTACAGAATAGTTTGATACTGAGACTTGATGGGGAGTGGAAAAAACAAAAAAAAAGAAAAAGAAAAGAAAACAAAAGGAAATCATATCTACTTTATCTACTTTAACTTTTTTAATCAACATATACTATAAAACATTACCAAAGAAGAAAAGTAATACTGCGTTTTCCAACACCTAGCAGAAAATCAAGTCTGATTAAGATAAGTAATTGAGTCTTCAGATTTGCAAAGTCTGACTGTAATGGTTGACACTAAGTGGGAAATTGTGAAACACTGAGAAATGGAATAATTGTTTCTGTGACAATGAGAAATAGAAAAAAAGAAAGAACACTGCCAGAGATGGTACATAAAGCATAACTGCAGTCCATTTCCTTTTACCTTTGAAAGTCCACTGCCCCAATGCACAGTTTATGTATTTTAATAAAATTTGTATAGCTTGTCTTCAGCAGACTATACATCCCTCCCAGACAGCTGCCCCAATAATCAAATCATAAAACCAAGTTTGTTCACTTTCTCTCAGTCCTTAAATGAATATATTGCTGTACTTGGAGGGTCCTGAGAACGGCCTGAGAACTGAATATTTTCAGAATGCATGGCAGATGAGCTATGTATCCCATCAGGAGGAAACAAGACCAGCTTGGTTTCTTATATCCTGGCGAATAATTCAAATCCTGTGAGACTGACAAAAGACGCAGGTCCAGACTTGAACTGCAGTTGGTCTAGTAGATGTCCTCCAAAAACATTTACAAGACCAAACAGTTTACATCTGAACTACTGCCTGCTTATTACTTTAGGGTGACCTTGCTGCCTGCTGCTAGTGACCACGTAGTTCTGGTCATATTTAGGAGGTTGTTTCTAAGCACCAGAGTTGATAAACCTCCAGGATTAAGTGCAGCTGAGCAGATTTGGGAGAAGTGTGTTTTGGATGCAAGTGCTAACACTGACAGTTAGGCAACACTTGTAGCTTTAAATCCTATTTTAGATTTAGTATAAGATTCTACAGCTCACCTCTGAAACTGGACCAGGGTGATTTATTCTTCAAATAATGTGCTTACACAAATTGTAACCCCAATATTTGAACTGCACTGATTTTAAATTTTCATTTGAAAAATAGTGATTGTTTAAAAATGTATGACCGACCGAATATTCGAAAGACACATACTGCTTTTTAAGACAATGCTAAGAGTATTGCTTTTATCAGACAGACTAGGAGAAAGTGAATTTCAAACCAAAAAGTGGCAGGAAAATTAATACAAGTCTTGTTGGAAAGCATCAATAATGGCAGCTGTAGTAGCAAGACAGCGACCAAAAAACTTTAAAAATACAACATAGTTTACTTAAATGAGCAAAGCATGGTTTTATCAGTATGTCTAGTCTGAGATCATTTCTTCCTAAAATTTTTACTTACTAATCACAAGAAAAAGGTTGTTAGAGTGTGCACAGTGTGGGAGGTTAGGAGGTGGAATATATTTCCAAGAGTTTTTCTAAGAAACCCCATTATTTACAGTATTTCCCAGCACAGGAATAGCATCAGTCATTTTTTGTAGCAGGAAAGAATGATAACAGCAGTTTTCAGAGTCAATGGAGACTGAGTTTGCTAATGAGGTACCTGGCAAAACAGGAGTGGAGGTAAAAAGCAGTGAAGGGCCCCTAGATTAAAAAATAACTGAATGAGGTAGGTGTTTTTTTTCATGCTGGATGAGAGACAGAGGGCAACTCTGAGGGATGAAAGAAACAGAATGGGATGCTAGTGCTTGCAGATGAAAGAAAAGAAGAAATGACTCATCTCCTCTCAAAGTAAAGTGAATTTTTCAGAAAGAAGAATATAGAACATAGTATGCCCTACTTCCAACACTCCAAGAGAAAAAAGGATCAGTAGATTAGGGAAGTGAGGGTCATGATAAAGGTCATCTTTTGCTGATGCACAAGGTCATTTTTTAGAATTTTTTTAGCCACAGAGATCCATGGAAAAGAGGCAGCTGAGTGTTGAACATTCAGTTGTTACTTGGGCATTCCAAAAAGAGTTGTCTTCCAGCTCAGCCTGGTCTTGTTCCTGGTGGATCACTCCATCAGCTTCTCTCTGGATGGGAGGTGGAATCACACTAGTCTTAGCATGAAACCAGGGTTGGCTGCGCTGTGCCTGTGACAACAACTGCCATTTCCCCTGCTCATCACAGTCACAGAGTCACAGAATATTTGAGGCTAGAAAGCACCTCCGGAGATTGTCTAGTGCAACCCACTGCTCAAAGCCGTGCCAGCCAGAGCAGGCTGCCCACAACTGCAGGCTGCCCAGTCTCAATTTGAGTATCTGCAAGGATGGAGACTTCACCACCTCTCTGAGAAAACTGTTTGCTCACTCTTTGAGACAAAGTGTTTACTTGTGTTAAATATATTTTCTTGCATTTCAGTTTGTGTCTGAAATGGCTTCTTGTCCATTCACTGAATGCTACCGAGAAGAGACTTGTTTCATCTCCTTTTGAGCAAGTGCTCTAGCCCCCAACCGTCTTGGTGGCCCTCCACTGAACTTGCTCCAGTTTATCAACACCTGCCCTGCTTTGAGTGGTACAAAACTGGATACAGTGTTTCAGATATATATTCATGAAGATCATTTAACAGTAAACAGTAAAACATATATTCATGACATTTAACAGCAAGCACTAAGACAACATACATGGAAGAAGAACATAACAGATAATTTAAATGAGCTTTAAATTATATACATTAGTATATAGTTCCTAGAATATGCATTTAGAAAAACTAAGTAATGCTGCTCTGCTCCTAATATTCTTGTATTATGACTGCAAGTATCCAGAATTCCAGTTAGGGTATTTCTCCAATCTGATATAGTACAAATATGAATTTCAGTTCTTGACTAAGGAAGAAGTCCATAATTTTCTTCTCCAATACATTTTACCTTTGAAATTTTAGGATGAAATCATATGAAAAATTTGTTCCACCTAGGTGTGCTAGGAAAAACTTCTCATACTATAACTTAATGACCAGGAAAGAAGCTAAAAGAAATGAAATTTCACAGAAAGTATATTAAGCTATTTTTCTACTATACTTATAATAATAATTTAAAATATATCTCAAAAGAGATTTTTCACACAGTTATTTCAGTACATCCTTATTATCTACGTAGTCAGATATTACTCAGTCCCTATACTCAGATCGTGGTTTTTGAGTACTGAGTAAAATTCACATTGATGAATTTTACTGCACATGTCCATACTACAGCTAATTATCAATTTACACGTTCCATTTTTACAACATCTTTTGTCACTATGGCTCACTGAACACTTTTTAACATGTAACACACAGTCACACAGTCTCTTTGTCTTACTGAGCAAACACATGGCAACAATGAGGTTCACCAACAGCACGCAAACACTAGGTGGCTATTGCCCCTGAGATTTGACAGCATACATTTGGAGCAAGTAAAGCAAAGCTCTATGTCATGGTATTTTGTGTACACATGACTCAGTATCTTCTTCTAAAAATTAGGGATTGCATACCAGGAAGCAGTGAAATAATGCAAGCTAGAAGGACTATAGGCAGTTTTTTAAAAGCAAACTATGAATAAGAAAAGATACAAACGAGATCAAAAGATAAATAGAATATTTTTTTAAAGCTTATTTAGATACAAGTGTGGGGGCAAAGAAGAAAAAATCAAATATTCCAGGGACAATTGAGGACTTTGAAATAACCTGAATACTGAATATTGGAATGCCAAAGTAAGTGTGCAATAGTTAAACATTTGGTTTTGTCTCACACCAGGAATTAATAAAAGAGGCTAAAAATGTGTAGAATTTAAATGAGGTCTTATCTGACATATCACTTCAATGAAATGAATGCAGTGCACTGCCCCAGTTCAGCCACAAGGAAACAAGTTTACTTTCAGGTGAATACCACCTCTCCAGAAAATCTACACCTAAAATCTACACCTAAAGCATCATTTACTGTCATGAAATGTAGCCAAGACCAAAAAACCCCACGTCTTGTATATGTCTGTGTGTATATATACTTATAAACATGTGTGTGTGTCTGCATATATATGTATATATGTATATGTGCACACATAGGAAACCTACCAGTTCAAAACGTTGTGAGTATACAAAACCGTAATATTGAATATTTCCATCATTATTATTATTATTTATGATGATGATGATTTTGAACATTTTCATTTTGTTTTGAAAAAGCATTTCAGATTTGAAACTGCAGGCCCAGCCTATTAAAATAGATAACCCACATCAAAGTAACACCACGCAAACATAGGTTATGCAGTCAAGACACAAATATCTGATAAAAGATATGGAGGAGAATACTTATTTGAAATCTGAAGAAAGAGTTTTTCAACTGCAGCCTACCCAAGAAATTGATATACTGGTACAGAAACGCCCATCTAGGTCAAACCTGTATCAGCAAAAGTGTTTTACTGACTGTGGAGTTCCTAGTAATTACCAGTGAAAAGAACATATATCAGCAAAAGCACTTTCCTTACATAAAGTAGGGGTTTTCTTCTTATATGACGTAAATAAGTTTTCTGTGAGTAATGAAATTAATGACAATAGTTTCAAAAGGATGTGTGCCTTTTATTCCCTAAACTCAGGCTCTGTGCCATAATATCTTTTTCTTCTCTTATGCTCACCATACTATGGGCAGGAAGCAGTGTGTGTTGTGGCTAGTCTACAGTAATGAAACTGCTCTACTTAAAATATAATAAATGTTAAATATTTTATTCCAGAATTTGGATGTGAACTTCATTTTGAAAGTGAATATAACACTTCTACTTAAGAAGAACCTGAGCGTAGAAGAATTGAACTTAGATTGCACTCTATTTAACAAAAAAAAAAAAAAAAGAAACCCACAAACCAACCTGTGCTTTGATTAGCACTTCAAAATTAAGGAAAAAATTGCAACATACTAGATATCTAAACAGAAAAATTCTTCAAAATATAATCTCTCATATGAGAAAAAGGATGATTTTTTTCTTATTTTCCTCTAGCAAAGGTACAATGGCTAATCACAGAAAGTTCAACTGTGTTAACAGTGACTTACAGCATCCTCATGAAATTGAATTGTAGAGTTCTGTTCCTGAACTGTAGGAGACCTAACCTTTTTTCTCAACCCCCACTAAATCTCTTTATGTGGCAAATACTAGACATTTAAATTAGCTTCAGAATGTCAACAAGGTTATGATGCAGACTTTGGACTTTGTTTTGACTTCATTTCATAGGAGTTGTCAACCACCCCTTCAAAATAAAGTGGGATGTATGGCTACTGGGGCTTTGTTTTCTCCAGCAAATCACAACTACAAAATGCAAAGAGCGTAAGTTCAGATATAAAAATATTTATAAGCTTCCAAAACTGACAGACGAATACTTTACAAAACAGCATTGAGGTGCTAACAAACAATGTTTCTCCAGGCAGGAAAACGTGTGAGCTTCAATCAGGTACACTTTTCTCATTTACCAATTCAGCAATGGTTTCCTCTGCACTTTCTCAGTTACAAGCTATGGAATGCAGAAGTGGAGTGGCATAACATATGTAGTGTACTTTAAATTTAATATGTAACAGATTAATATTTAAAATTTTAAATAGTGAAAGTCCATAATCTCTGTTTTGTAGCTGATACTACTGTCTGCTGCACCATGTACTCTCAATTTCTTCATTTATGTTAATTTCAATGTGACATTTCCTCATCTACCTTACTTCTACACAAACGTCCATCAGCTCTGGTAATATTTGAACTGGTTGTGTGTGGGTTTTAGGCAATTTCCACCTTGTCTTTCCCATGTCTAATGTTCTACTAGTAATCACATCTCTACTTATCTCCATGCTAATCACTATTTTAACTTTCAGTATTTACACTGACATCTTGTTCACTATTTTTTATCTTCACTTTACTTTAAAAATTTGATACTGCTATTCATACTTGCATCAAAAAAAAAGGTGGGATATGGCACCTTTGTTCTTTAAATTCTTATTTATACGTTTTGACCACACCACTGTGCTACTTGCAATATTTCTCCTTTTCTTCCACAACCCATCCTACACCTGCAGTTGGGTACCAGTCTATCTGTGACCAACCTCAAAAGAGGAGACCAAGGAGATTCCTGCTAAATTAATTACATAAGTAACATAAACGCCATTGAAAAAATCTGTATTAACAGAACAGCATAAAAACTTATGAGACAAATTCTTCACCATAAATAAACCTAATGTAGATACCTGTGTCTTGAATATAGATAGATCATGAATTGATATATACTGATCTAATGGCATAACAAATACTTTTATACAGGAACTCTATATGAAACATTGTTTTTCTTTTTCCTCCCTCCACAAATCTTGCTAGAAACATAATGCTCAACAAGAAATAACATATGGAATATTTTAGGTTAATTAACCCATTAGTCATCAGTAATTTTAAAGAGTCATAATGGAAGTCATTATAATGAACATTAGATGGGATAACTCCCATTGCTGTTAAATTGAACTAACTGGTCAGCACTTATAAATTAAGTTGTAATTACATGTAGAGTGTTTCTATAGTGTCAGTCACACTGACAGCACTCAATCAATTAAAAGGACTGGAAAGAGCT
Source organism: Calidris pugnax (assembly GCF_001431845.1). Classification (NCBI taxonomy): domain Eukaryota; kingdom Metazoa; phylum Chordata; class Aves; order Charadriiformes; family Scolopacidae; genus Calidris; species Calidris pugnax. Next base: position 5,883,150 of record NW_015090797.1, on the reverse strand, counting down.
GAACTAGCAGGGGAAGAAGGGAGTGTAACATGCTTCTTGTGGATGTAATGAAGAATTTGCATTCAAACCCATTCAAGGAACCATTTTACAAGGATTACACCCAGATAAAAACACAGCAAAAAATAACCCTTTCTATTTGTGTAAGAGTGAAAATAAAGGCTGACACACAACTGTGCAAAAACATGAGACAAGTTGACATGCAGTAAGAGCAAAACCATACAGATTATTTAGTAATCACTGTGAGCAGTTCTGCCCTTCTTTTGGTTTGATTGTACAGCAGCAGCACTATGCCCACTTCCTGCTTTAATTATAAAGTAAAGCAACCGTGACAAAGGAAGCTGTTATTTCTGTCACATTTCTGTTAACTTCGAGTTAATATCCTGGGTGCACATTACTTTCTATAGTTTCCAAAAGTAATTGAAGATCAAGTTTGCTAGACAGATAAAACCTGCTTCAAAAACATTCAAACAGTCCCTTGATGTAGCCAAGATGAGAAGTCATTGGTCTGACACTTGAACACAGCATTTATTAAATTGTTCAAATATCTATAGCTGAGAAAAAGAAATTGTTGAAAATAAGGGATTTTAGTTCTGGAAATCATAATTATAGAAATCTTTAGTTCTTTGAAAATACCAGGGTGCCTGTTCTGCCTGATTGTCCTGTTTCCTTTTACACTGTTTTTCCTACTTACAAAATATAATTCAGAATAGAATGCTAAGAAACACAGTATTCTCTATATAGTCTGCTGCCCTCAACTTCAATAGATTTGGATCAGTTCTAATGTTATGAACTAATGTTACGAAGAGTTTAACCTGTCTTTGTTTCCAGTTATATTCAACAAAATATCATCCACTGGAGTGAAATAGCATTTCACTACAAAAGTATTTGTTTCTCTAAATGTTTGGCTAGATATTTCTTCCCCCCTCCAATATCGAAGAAACCAGCAGTCTAACCTGATTCTGCTTTTTGTACTTAGAGGTGAAAAGCGTACTGCTGCTTTCAATCAATAAAGCACAAGGCATTTTGTTGTCTGAATATTAGGGGGAATCATCACCTCTTTGGCTTACAGTTTCATGTCCCAGTTATGACCATCAGAGACACCTAAGTCAGAGATCATTCAGCCTAAACACAACAGTGCTGTTAGCAGTGTTGGGATACTTTAATGATTTTAGAACTCACTCTCCGTAATAATCCACTACAGCCCAAATTTTTTATGCCTCCAAGGTGTGCCTTGAAGCTTGCATTTCTTCTCTAGGGCACCAAATAAAATGAAGCTTCCCTTTTCTAGCCTAGGCTCTTAGCCAAAATTTTAAGGAAAGCTGATTGTTTCGGTTACCAAGGAGAAGCTGGTGATGGTCAGACATCTGTGAAGCAGCTCTATTTCCTTTAAAATAGTGCACAAAGTCTTGCTTTTCCTAAACACACCCAAAAATCCTAATAAACTGGAGACAGTTTATTTGCTTATAACCCTTGCTTATCATACATTTCCAAATGGCCAAGGAGAAGCTGGTGATGGTCAGACATCTGTGAAGCAGCTCTATTTCCTTTAAAATAGTGCACAAAGTCTTGCTTTTCCTAAACACACCCAAAAATCCTAATAAACTGGAGACAGTTTATTTGCTTATAACCCTTGCTTATAATACATTTCCAAATGGGTATTTATAAAAAGATGGGAAAATAATTTGAGATACATGTTCCTTTCTTCTGGCCTACGTCAACAGGCATTTTAGAAACAAAAGAGAAAAAGGATTTATGTTGGGTATTTATAAAAAGATGGGAAAATAATTTAAGATACATGTTCCTTTCTTCTGGCCTACATCAACAGGCATTTTAGAAAAAAAAAGAGGAAAAGGATTTATGTCATTTCCCTATCATAAACCCCAGAAATTTCACACGCAACCATTTTGACTGCATGTTCATTGAAGTCACAGGTAAAAACACCTATAATGTGATAACTTCCATATAATTAATACACAGCTTTGACCCCTTATAACTTTTCTCATGTTTGGAGAACTGAAATGGCTTCCTGAAACTTTCTAGAGATAACAGAACCTAGTTAAATTTATATATTTTTGTAAATTAAGTGAACTGGTTTATCCAATGACATTTGATTTGGAGATACTTCACAGTCTCTAAATTCATGCTCCCAATCATCGTGTCTCTTCCAGCCTGCCCTGCCTGGAATAGGAAGTAATTATAGCACTGTGTAACTAAACTCCATCTTGCTAATATCTAGCTCTTTGCAGTAATATTCTCTATCACTGTTAGTCAGCTGATCATATATTTAAACCATTTAAACTGTACTTATTCCCCGCAGTAAATGACAGATAATAACAGTTTGGGGAATCTCGGTCGGACTATCAGAGATCTGCAGCTACTCATGAAATGGCTAGATACATTAGCTACCTTCTTGGAAAGCCTTCAGCTGACTCACATTATTGCATCAAGGGAGGGAAAGTACAACTGATTATAAAACTCTTCAACTTGCAGCCAAGGAATCCTAAGAAACATGCTGAAGAAATTATGAATATAACGTTTGATTAGCTGTTACTTAACATGCTACAGAGATAAGACAAGTGTGACTTTCACTGAATCATCATTTGATCACTTGATTAAAGGGGTCTTCTTATGACTTCCTCTGTGATATTTAGTGCTGTTCCAAGTCTACAATTATGTAGGTGTATTTTATTGCATTTCTAATTTTAAATGTGTTTAATATATCAAGTACTGCATAAGCCAAATAGAAAAAAATGAATTAGCATATTCAATCTGGTTTTTTTTGCACAGGTCTTCTGGTTCCTGGGGAGTTTTTCTGAGTAAAGTTGGCCAATTTAAATAAAAAAAATATTAAAAAGCTGGTCATTTTAAGTAGCTCAGCCAAATGGAAGATAGATGCAGGAATTTGTGTTTGTGACAGATGTGGATGTTCAAAGTGATGTGTTTTATTTAATATAAACAAGTCAGCACTGTACTCAACCTACGAGGAGAGGCCAAGAGAACTGGGTTTCTGGGGTCAGATATTATTTCTACCTACCACTACCTAATAGGAAGACACAGAAGAGATGGAGCCAGGTTATCCTCAGAGCTGCAGAGGATAACAACAAGAGACAACATAAAAGATTCCAACTAGATATAATAATAATAAAAAAAAAAAAGACCATGAAGGTGGTCAAACACAGGAATAGGCTGTTCAGAGGGGTCAAAGAGTCTCCATTCCTGAACAAGCTGAAGTCTTGACTGTACAAAGCCCTGACTAACCTCTAACTAGATTTGCTCGGATCAGGACGTTGCACTACATAACCTCTAGAGGTCTCTTCCAACCTAGATAATTCTATGACTGTGTGTTAGACGTAGCTTGAAGAGTGGCTACTACAGGAAAGCACTTCACCTGTGGCATAGGGCACTTCACCTGGTTCCGTAGGGCTTGACATCCACTTTGTATGTGGGTAACTGCCTACTGCTACTCTAGACTCTTCTAACCAGTTAAAAGTGTGACTGATTAGCGATCTCTGTTTATCACAATCAAGTGAAGAGAGCTCAGAAATTATTCTATGACAGAAAGAACACAGACAGGCAAAGATGGTGAGGGGTCTGGAGAATAAGTCTTATGAGGAGAGGCTGAGGGAACTGGGGTTATTCAGCCTGGAGAAGAGGAGGCTGAGGGGAGACCTTATTGCTCTCTACAACTCCCTGAAAGGAGGCTGTAGAGAGATGGGGGTCGGTCTCTTCTCTCAAGTCACAGGCGACAGGACAAGAGGAAATGGTCTCAAGTTGCACCAGGGGAGGTTCAGGCTGGATATTAGGAAAAAGATTTTCACTGAAAGGGTTATCAGACATTGGACTGGGCTGCCCAGGGAGGTGGTTGAGGCACCATCCCTGGAGGTGTTCAAAAGACGGGTTGATGTAGTGCTGGGAGGTATGGTTTAGTGATGATGCTCCTTGTTTGTTGTGTGGGTGACTATTTTTGTCAGTTAGGTTGACGGTTGGACAAGATGATCTTTAAGGTCCCTTCCAACCTAGAAGATTCTGTGATTCTGTAATGTTAGAGAAAGTTCTGCAGAAGACATACCCACTCATGCATACTCTAAATCATTTTGAAGACCACCCTATCAAAGCTTCGTCAGTGGTTTTGCTGCTAAAATCTACCTCTGAAGTGTCTAAAGGAAACCATTCAACCAGCCCGCCTGAGTTGTAGCTGTGTCCATATCCCAGTGAACCTTCAATGCATTTCACAGTTTTAGGTGCAGACACAGACAACAGTACGCCTTCCTGTAAGCAGCCAGATAAAGAAAACTGAAAGAATGAGAATTTCTCTCCACTGCAGCATAATCAATCTATTTACCTAATGTATCTTTATAAATATTTTCACATGCTAAACCAAACCGGTTTCTATTGATCCTATAAGTATTGCACTGTCAGCTGCAACATGGACTGAATGAAATTATTTGACTGAAATAAGAGAGACCAAACACTCTAGAATGTATGTCCCTGTGGTAACATCCATAAGGAATGTTTGGATTTCAGATAATCCTCTGTGCTCCCATAGATGCTAAAATTTGCAGCAAAGAGAAATGAGCATGATGTGATAAGTGCCAAAAGCAGGCTGCTTTTGATTTATTCCTCCCCTCCCTTCATCTTCCTTCCTGACTTTTCTCTGGATAACAGCTGCAATCCCAGATGATGTACTATCGGTGCTGTGCTTAACTGAGCTCTCTCAAATGCTCCATAACGACGGGACAGCCGTCTGCAGAGATCATGAACAGATGATCCATGGCAGAATGTTCACTCTTGAGGCTGCCAGTGCAGAGTAGACAAATGAACCATGTGCCCATTCAGTTCTTATTTTTGCTTATGTTTATATTTTACTTTCCTGATGTTTATGTGGTGTTCTGATGCTGCCACATGGAGGTATAAGACTGCTATGATATCCAGGGACTCCCCTTCTGACTCTAGCTACCCCACTTCCCTTGCAATTTCTGATTTGGTTCTTCCTGACATGAGTTCTCCATGTTTCTGAATTAACAGATTGTCAAATAAAAATATGTATTTATTAGTAAGTCGGTGCAAGCTGTGGTAATGAATAAAACTTTTTCAAGTCCCCAGAAAATATTATTTGATAAATAGTTTGTTACAAGCATGCTAGAATAGCAGTAGTTGTTCATTTTTCCCTCTAAGCAGTCTGAACAAAATGGTTCTAAGCATTATGATTAGAGAAGGTTTTTTCCAGCACAATCTATCAGCTACCCTCCAGCTGATTTCCCAGAATAATGGGAAAAAGCAGAACACAGAACTGCTTGCCTGCAGCCTGATCTTCCATTCAGAGAAAGCCAGAATGCAAGTCTTGCACTTTAAGCCAATTCCAGTTCTTAATCTGCTCTGGTTCAATGTGTGTAACCAGACAAAGAAGACTAGCCCAACTGGTGTAGAGTTTCAGTTTTGTTAAAGGATGCTTGGTGACACAGAAAGTCAAGACAGAAAAAGTGCTAAGTATTTTTCCATTCACAGTCCATGCTTTCTATGCTGCCACAGCTTTGAAACCTTTCTCAATGAATTATCAGTACCACATCACCATTTTCACTTAACTTCAATTTCTGTTGTATGCCTGCTTGAGTTCAAAGAGCACAAAAGCCTTGAATCTTATAGTCTAGATAGGCTTTAAGACAAAAATGCAATTCATGGCCAATACCTTCTAGAGTGGCTAGAACTCAAAAGGAAAAAAAAAAAAAAAAAAAAATTTTTTTTTTCAAATTCAACGCGCTTTTTTTTTTTTTTTTTTTAAAAAAAAAAAAAAAAAAAAATTTTTTTTTTCAAATTCAACGCGCTTTTTTTTTTTTTTTTTTTAAAAAAAAAAAAAAAAAAAAATTTTTTTTTTCAAATTCAACGCGCTTTTTTTTTTTTTTTTTTTAAAAAAAAAAAAAAAAAAAAATTTTTTTTTTCCAATCTCACCCGCTGCTTTTTTTTTTTTTTTTAAGAAAAAAAAAAGTATCTCCAGTCCTAACAAAAGCATCTTAGGAGAAATGTTTGTCCAGGGAGTATTTCTATTAAAACATAAAAAGGAGCCTTGAAGCCTGAAGCCTGTCTACACAGCCCAGTGTTTTGGGTTCACCAAATTTCTAAGAAACAGCTAGGTTCCATGTAATTTGATGATTCAAAGAATTAGAGGAACCTATTTTCATAGAAACCTAGAAAGTTATTTCTTTTTTGAAAGTTTAAATATTCATGCACTTCCCTTTTCTAAAGATCTTATCATATCTTCAAGTAAATATTTGTATTAAAATCATACCTGAAGTTTTCTGGCCTGTGCCTTAAGCAACTGAAAGATATTTTAAAAAAAATCTTCAATTTTTCAAACAAATTGTACTTTATTTTTTTTTCATTGAAAATCTTAATATTTTTTTTAAATTAGAGATTTTTGCCTATTTTCCATGTTTAAAAAGTTGAGTATGTTAGGTATAGATACAGGTTTTGAGATTTGGTGCACTGAGTAAGTAATTAACAGCAACAATTCTGTCCATAAAAATTCTTCAAAGAACATTAATTGTTCTCTTGTAGAAAAGAAAGTGTAATAATATGAAGACTGAATGATTAAAAATAAAATTATTGATGCAGGAAATCAATGCTACTCCTTCAAACTCAAGATCTTATTATTTTTAAATTACAAATGATGTTTTAAAAATTATAAAAAATATCATCTTCATCTCATCTGAGATATTTATATGGTACTTCCTGTGTGTTCTTACTAGCTTCCCATCCATCTACCTTATTTTCTTATCACATCAACTTAATAATATTACTTTAGGAAACTTATTAGCATTTACATACTTTTTTTGCAGATGTCCAAGCATGAAATCTAAGTTTTTGTTAGTGAAGTGAAGTGCACTAAGGCTTGAATGAACCCCCCTTCTTTTTATCTTCTGGCTAATCTTCAATGATATCAATGAAATAACTACCTTCTGTCTTATCTCATGTTAAGGGACGTATCTTAAGAGTACGTGACAGAACTAGTTTTCGTTCAACTGAAAGGTCAGCAAAGAACAGGCTGTCAAATTTGACGTCACAACAATCACCGAACCTGCAGGAGACTGGGAACTTTTAAGACATTCAATTATATGAAGCAATTTAAACCGGGTCTAGCACCAGATATAAATTATTCTAACTTAAGACTTTTATTTTTCCCTGCTGAAATTCTTTCATTTTTCATGGAACAATGCAATATTCATTTGGCTACAGTAAGAGAGGCTGTCACTCACCGGCTATAGCATTCACATGAAAAAGAAAACTAGTGAGACGCCTAGACAACTGCCTATTTCAGTAATAATTGAAGACATTCCACTCACTAAAAAAACCAACCTTTGCAAGATGAGGATGAGAAATCTATTCCAAAAGGCTTTATAGCCTCTTAGCTAAGTTCATGTTCTTAACAAATAAGGTTTTAATTTGTTTACAAGATAATTTGAGCCTGAATATTTTCCTTTCTGTGCCAGAGGTCAGAGGACTTACCTGCAATTATCTACAATGTCAGGAGCATTCTCCTGTTGCACTTGAGAAGGGCAATTAACCTGACTTAGGCACAGATTCAAGAACAAAATTTAGTTCTGAATCCCAAATAGATGCAGGTGGTATCTGTTGATTTAGGCAACACACTGAGTTAGTTCTCTTAGAAAATCTCATGCTTTGAGTTTGCTTTTGAGAAGCCTCTCTAATATATTTACATTCCCAAGACTGGTTATAGTTTTCTTCAATTTATGTGGTATGAAAAAGAGGAAAAAAGTTTATTTGGCTAGTTTATGTTCACTGAATTAATGTGGTACTATATAACCCATGTTGTTCCCACATCTCTATTTCCTGCTTCCTAGACAAATGGACCTAAATTATTGAAAACTAAAAATATATATTACATTTTGAATTCTTGTCCCACCCAGAATTTCCACATATGAATTTTGCTAAGACTTTGGGCATCTGAAGCAGAGGCTTAATATTGACTTTCTTGTGACTCTAACCTACAATCCTTTTGCAGATAATATTGTTAATACCCTTAAGCTTAGCCCAAACAAGGAAAAGTATAAGATGTGGAATCAGAATGCTAAAGCAGGTAGTAGAATATATTGCAGGAGAGTTATGCAAAGAACCATTTAAAATTTATGAAGCATCTTTGATGGAAGACTTTTCTTCTTTTGCTACACTCGCTACATTAAAGTCAAGTTTCACTAGCTTTCAAATAATAACAGTAATTCTAAAAGCAGAAATACATGAGGATGTACTATACACCATATTTCCACATCTACTGGCATCAACATCTGATTTTGGTTTCTAAATTGAATCTTTGTAACAGAGGGATACACTATGACCAAGTCAGAATTTACAAAACAATATTACAGTATTCACTTAACTTTTCTTAGAGTAAAATTATAATTCTAGAAAGATGAGCAAATTTATTTAACTATGAGCAAAGCCGATAGCTTGTGCTCTCAGTACACTTCTCAGACACTGTAACTGTTATAATAAAATCCTAAAACAAACTGCATAACCACCCCTAGCCTCCTCGTAAACTGAAAATATTTTTTTGTTTGTTTTAAAAGGAGCATTTTATGCTTTTAACTCATCGTTATTTAATTTTCCTTAGAGAGACAAGTTGTTGCAGGTCAGATACAGATCATGATACTCATTAAACATAGTTGATGGTGACATTGTGACCACATTCAGAGTCAAAATTTTAAGTACTTGCATTTCATCAAACAATGTTTTGAGGAGTAACAGCCCATCATTTCAGGACTTAAAAAGGCAGTTTTTCATTCCATGTTGGGTGAATAAATGTTCCTGTCCCAAACACTTAGCCACTGGCAAATTTTGGGACTGTGCTGCAGCACATCAATGATATAGTTAGAAGTCCTTATCTGTTATGCCCAGTGTGGCCTTGGGAGAGTTTCTGATGCAACTATAGCTTAAAATTTTGTTCTCACTTTTCCCACGTAGCATCAAACTCAGTATTAATTTAAAAAGCAATATACTCACAATTTACATCCAGGGCAGAGCAGTTAATTTGAAATTAGCAAATCAACCCACCTTACATAAGGACAGATGTTTGATATTCCTGGAAAGAGAAATTGCCTTGTATTAGTCATGGCTTGAGACATCACTATATCTCAAATTTTTACTTCCCTGTAAATTGATCATCATAGACTTAGAGATCTTTGTCTTAATAAACACTGAAGAGCTACAGATTTTGCTCTTTTCAGGTCACTCTATGAAAAATAACTAATTGAGCACAATCTAAGAAGTTAACATGGCAGTTTTTAACATCTGTGTAATGCTTCTGCTCATAAGTTAAAATGGCATGTTTGTTTCCACTTGACTTTTAGACTGAGTAATTTTTAATGACAAACTTAACAATTTAACAAGGAGTTATGCTCTTAGAAGCTTTTCAAGACAATATCATAACCACGGTTTCTAGGAACCTCATCCATTCCATTTAATCTCACCTTGCTCCATTTCTGAATTTTTGTCTCATACAGCTCAGGACAAGTATATCAAATTTTGATTCTTGATGGACAGCAATCACCAAAAACAAATAGGGACTTGCAATTAGCAGAGATGTGGTGGATTAGTCTTGTTCAGCAGCCAGATGTTCTCTCCTCCTCAATAGAACACGGAGAGATAATAGGATGAAAAATCTCATTGACTGAGGCAAAGACAGGGACATTCACTAGTTACTGTCACAGGCAAACCAGATTTGATTTGGGGAAAAATAATTTCATTTGCTGCCAATCAAATTACAGTTTGGTAGTAAGAAACAAAGACAGTAAAAATTAAAACACGCGCTTCCCAGGCTCAGCTTCACTCTGGACACCTGTGCCTCCCCACAGAGAGCAGCACAGGGGGTTGGGGAGTCGGGGGCTGTGGTCAGTCCATAACAGCTGGGGGACTGTGGTCAGTCCATAACAGTTCCTGTTACTCCTTCCCTGCCATGTTTCTTCCCTGCTTCAGCACGTGTCTTCTATGGACTGCAGTGCGGATAGGTCCTGCCTGTGGGCTTCAGGCTAATGGCCATTCCGGCACCTGGAGCATCTCCTCACCCTCCTTCTTCACCCACCTGGCTGTCTGCAGGGCTCTTTCTCACACATTTTTCCATCACTCCTCACATCACTCTGCAGAGTTGTGCCCTTTCTTTACAGATGATACCACAGAGGCGTTGCCGCCATCTTGGCTGGGGGGCTCAGCAGGGCCTGGAACCATCTGGAACCGGAACTGGGCCTCTCCTCACAGAGGCCGCCCCTGCCGCCTTCCCCTGGCCGCCAGCGCCTGGGCACCTGCACCCAGTTCAAGGGGAAAATAACAGTGTCGCTTTCACTTCCCTCAAAATGAGATTTTGCTTAGCTCTTAACACCTCGGCGTTTCATTCAGGATTAAAATCAGAGTGAAAAAAAAATGCTTTTTACTCTCACTTTTGGTGTGTCATCCCAGCAGCAAGCTGTTCATAGTCTAGGCACCGCGGGGGAAGCAGGAACAACTGTATTACAATCTATTACCTATCGTCTCTTTTGCTGTTGTGTGGAGAGTCTCAGGTCTTACACAGGATATATTGCAGTTACGCAAAATGTATGGGAGAATAAATTATCCCAGTTGTGAAACTCGGGGTGTACAAAGATTTCATTTCAGTTTCAAACCTTTCTTTCTACTGCATCACACTATTGCACTCCCAGAAAATAAACAAAATCATTTAAGAGCACAGTCGGTTTATATTAATTTACTTGTTAATTAATTTAGTGGAGTAACTGCTGACTAAATTACATTCTCCCATCTACATTATTCCTTGTTGAAGACGTTTCTTCTGGCTCTTGTTCCAAAGAAAGTTGTAACTGTCTTACCTCACCAGACAGTCTTCAAACAGCTCGTCCCAGTGTTCTGGTGCTCTGGTGTATTTTAATTACAAATCACAATTACAAAAAAGCCAAACAAACAAGCAAAGCAACTGTCCATAGTGGTGCTTTCCAGAACCGTTAGAGAAAAGATGTGCCTCCTGCTCATCTCCTGACTGCAGAGGTAACAGGACAGTCAGATTGACTTCTGCACACCGGTTCAGCAATGAGTTCAGGAGTCACATCTATGGTTTCTCTTTCTCACTTCACTTTCTCGTCTTCACACAGACATACTCACTTTTTCACATACACAATAACAAAAATGTCTCCCCGACTGACTGTAATGGATTGGTTTCATGATCACTTTTGTTCACTGTCATAGTGATTCATTTGCATGTTCTCAGCTCTTTCTCTGCAGCATTAATTAAATTGCCATTTTACTGCAGCTGTGTACTTAACATAACTCAGTTCATGTGCAGCAGGTTGCACATGAACTCAGATATCAGCCTAAGGGTTTAGAAACAAGCAGATGTGAAGAGACAGAATGTTAGGATCTTTTTCTAGTATTATCTATGTTAAAAGAAAATTGAGATCATATATATGTCTAGATAGGCAAAATAGTAGACTATAATAGTGGACAACATTTTTTATAACCAACTCACAACTAGTAGTCTGGTATGAGCTGAAGCATTATCAGAAAATATATGTATATATATTTGTATTTGGTAGACAAAAGCCCAGACGAATAAGTGTTTTCTTTTCCACAGCCCTGTGTGAGACACCTGCTGCCTGTCCAGGCTCAGTGACCACTCTGTGTATCAAGAATCTGCGTACAACCTCCATCCTGCCAGCAGGCTGCCTGCACGACCCAGTGAAATGGTATTCTGAGAACGGGTTTTTCCAAAGCTCTCCTTTCTTTCAGTGCAGCTGACTTAGGTAGCTCCCCAGCTTCATCCAGTCTAGAAGCAAGAATGCCAAAGAAGTAAGATACTGTTAGAAATATTTTCCTTTTCCTTTTCAAATTCCTGGGACCACAAGCACTGACCCAAATATTTGTGTCCAACCTGCAGCAATAGGCTGCAGAAATATTGGCAGTGAGACAAGGGTTGAACAGAAACTGGAATCCAGTTGTCAAGCCTCTTTAACATGAATTTTAAATGTCTCTTCCTTACTCTAAGTCCAAATCTGAGGTCTGAGTTCTCACCTTCAGGTGAGCGTCCTAACATGAGACCAACTAAGGACACTCTGCGCACAAGATGTTTTCTATGTTTCCAGCTAAAGCTGTCACGACCTGCAAAATTAACAAGTATTCCTGTAAGACAGAGAAATTCCCCAGGACTGAGGGCTCTAGTGCTAGTCATTACCAGTGAATTTGTGTTCACATAAAGCATAACATTGTCACAGAAAAGATTAAAAGTGGTTTTATCTAAAATGCCTTGTAATCAGGGACTGGGAAGCAGAAGCAGGAATTAGAGACCTGCCCTATCTCTAGATGTGGGAGTGCTTTAACCCAGGAGATCTCAAGTGGAAGGGTACTCTGCTCAGTGTTCCATCAGTCTTTTCCTACCTTTTTATGCCTTGCTCTTTGGTGTTACCCACACACAAACTGCCCAAATGCCTGGAGGGAAAGGTAAATGCAGTTTAAAAATCAAAGCTGTGTTTGGATTAAAGATGCACAGTCAAATAAGTTGAAGAAGAAAAAAAAACTGGGAGGGAGGATTTGTAGAAGGATTTGCACAGCCTTCCAAAGCCTTATGAAAATGTCAGAAAGAAAAAGCGTAACTTCAAACACAATAACAGAGACGAGACTCAGTCACTGAATTTCTTCAATCTAAAAAGACAATTTTGGAGGTCTATACATCATTAGTTATCACTTAAGTACATTATAATGGCAAACAAATCTCTACAAAGGATGACTACCACCTTGGCTATGTCCGAGGAATGAATTTAGGAAACCCAAAAGAAGTAGTGTTGAATTTGACATTATTAATTCAAAGATTAAAATATTGGTTCCACAAAAGTAAGTAGATTTCTGACTTGCGAATTCAAAGGCTTTAATAGACAGGTATGCTCTATGAATGAAGTGGGATAGCAGGGAGGTATAACAGAATGAATGGTGATTACGCTGCTGGAAATCTAAATTACTGCTTGCAGCCTAGAGGCCAGGGAATGAGTAGGCAATGTTGACAACCTGTTTGTGTTAAAGCCTGTGCAGGCAATACCCAGGCAATTTTACAGTCAAAGGATTTCAGTTTCCATGGTTGCTAGTCTACAGCCTCTGATTTGCTTTGCACACAAAAACCGTACAGATTAAAGTAGGGAAGGCCTTTTATTTAGTCTGGTCTGATGGAAGATCACGCTATTCATTTTGCTAGGTACCAGAACCAAAAAACATAAGCACCCTGAAGTGTTAAAATAATCACCCTAGAACACTGCATTTTAGAGTTATTTATATTTGGTTAGCTACAGAACATGCAACAAGTAAATATGTACTGAAGAACTAACAGAATCTTTCCTCTAAAGAGTTTCACAGTCCAACAGGATAAATGGCATTCTGAATGGAAACCACATTACTACAAACACAGTATAGTCAAGGCAGCTCAGCTATTTATTTAACATTTTCAGAAAGACTAAAGTAAGAACGTGACCTTTACTGGTGCAGAACAGACCCTCTAGCCATGTGATTTATATTTATTTTATTCTTACAGTCAAAGTCTCTTCCAAGATACTTTTTCACTCTTATTTACTAATTAGCTATACTTAAGAGAAATGTACATACCTGGGGATTTTAAATACTCCCATGCTATTGCCACACATAGAGTCCTCCATCTGCAGCTAGTTATATATCCATTAGATTTGTAGGGTCTGTTTCTGTATACTAGATGAATTTGAGTTGTTTGCCATCTGCACTTGAATCATAAAGTTTAACTGCTTATTCATCTATCGCCTTTGATTAAATCTTGCTGAGATGATCTTTTGAGCCTATTTGCCTCCTCAGGTATAGCTATCATAATACTACTTAGTAATTTTGCTCTGTGTTCAAACGTAAAGTTTGACTGTTGTCTTCAGAAATACTACCGCTTGGCAAATCATAATAATGGTTTTCAAATTTAAAAACAACAAAACAAAAAAATCAAATTTGATAGGAAAACAGTCACAGTATACTTTCGCTTACAGTATGCTAAGAGGAAAGTCAGAGGTGGGTGTAATCTCCATGTGATTTAAGACACAATAAGAGGGAGGACCAGGGAGGGCCAACACAGCAGCAGTAGGTTACATTCTTATTAGCCCAGGTATAGCAGTAAAATGTTGAGGTCTGCCCTGGGCAATGACAGCCATGTAGAAGACCATTGGCCACCTCATTATGCTCATCTCCTACTCACTGGTGTTGCTGTTTCTCAATCTCCATGCAGTGCTGCAGACATGTTTCCTTGTTTCTGTTAAGTTTTTCTGAGAGGTTTAGACATTGCTTTGTGAAGGTGAGCATTTCTTGAGGCAGAGCAGCAAAGCAAAAGATACTGCCTCATGGAACACACTTCTTTCTTTCCTCTCTTTTCCTTCCCCATAAACCTCCACGCTTGGAGTTGTTTAGAAGAGCACTACCTACATCCAACTAACTCCTAGATTGCCTGATGGTACCACCACCTTTTAAACAAGATCAAGAAGTATCTTTGAGGACGGGTTTTGTCATAATTTTGATGTTTCAGATATATAGAATTTTTTTTTCCCCACAACTTAGTACAGTTAGTGTAGCTGGTTCACATGGCAGCTTTTTAGAAGAACTAGAGGCTTCACAAAAACAAATAAACACAGGGGGAAAAAAAAGAAAGGAAATTAAAAGGGTGTTCTGTGGAGCAAAGAAGGCTTTTGGCAAGAAGAAATTTTTGACAAAAGGATTAAAATAAGGTCTGGTGAGCAGGTGGAAACCAGCTAAGCTTCAGACATGAATTTTAGTCTGGAAGGATGTCAAGGAAAGCTGCCACAAAGTCATTGCCAGAAAAATCCACTCTGGTGAACAAAACAAGTAGGTTCTATCAAAAAGGTCATAAATTTCATCCCAGCATTTAGTTGTTCAATGAACTGATTACAGTACCATATTTTATCTTGAAAAAAATGAGGTCAAGTAAGGAGAAAGGAAACCCCTGAAGTCCTGGGCTATAAATGTGTTCTATATAACCTACCAGGGAAGAATTATTTAAAGATCACTCAACTTACACTCTCTAGAGATTTCTGACTGGACATTTATTATTTTCTACAAGAAACCTGACTTATTGCTGTGACTTACAGCTCCAGTTTTAGAATGGAAATCTCAATGGACTTGCACTGATGTAAAAATGGAGTATAAAAACTATGGTAATGAATCCAGCTCAGTGCCATGCTGAGTACTGAAAATAATTTTTTTCAGTTCCTGAATTAATTTTTTAAGAGCCAATTTTAATGTTTAAGAAGAATTACATCTCTAACTGATTTTTTGGAAACACACCATGGAAAAAAAATTGGATTAAAACCATCCAAATCATGGAAAGGTATCTTGAAAGTAGTACTGACTGCACCTGTCTGGGTTTGCTACCATTTTGACAATGTCTTGCTTCATTTAAACTGTACTTCCTGAACTTCTGGATATCCAAAACGAACCAGAAAACTTTAATAGAAAGATATGAACTCCTAGTTTGAAGGCTGCATTTAGACAGACCCTTGCATACCATGCAAAATGAGAAGAGGCTCTTTACCTGTTCCTCTCTATTTGCCACCCAAAATATAGCTCAGAAAGAGGAACCAAAGCTAAGATTATATACAAATTTATCCTATCAATTTGTAGATTCATTGAAAACAATATAATAACAGGCAGTAAAAAGTTTAGACACTTTTCTCCTTTGAAAAGACTTAAATACTTTTTAAGAAACAAGTATTAGGCTAATATGGAGGAGAGAAATATTTTTGTAAGTTGCTCGAACTCATATTTAGGTATTTTTCTCTTTCTGTACAAGTAAGGAGCCAAATTAGGCATTAAAACAAGGCAAACCTGGACAAACTCCATGGAAGAGAGCATATTTAGTCTAAGAAAACTGACAATAAGATTCAGCTAATCAGAATATGCAGATATGTAATGTATGTTTTGGCAGGTCCTCAACTTCTGTGTCTTTAGATTCATGATCCCCAGATATTCATATATTTTTCAATCTTGAATTGAGAGGTTTATCTATACTTAGGTAGAGAAATTAGTCACTAGTCTGGATTTTGCCCCAGTTTTGAAGATAACCAATAACTGATCTTTGCTATATTCTGACTTTCAAGGAACTAGTAACAGTAATCTTTGGGTGGGTCAGGGGGAACCAACAAAAAAACAGCCCCACAATGTTTTCACAAGAATGATGTTACAAGAAAACAACAACATCAGAATGTCTAGTTTCACCTGTATTTCATATGACACAGCAAATTCACAAGCATCATATCTTTTTTTAATCTACATGAAGGAAAACAACATGCCACTGTTCAGAACCAGTAAGAGCAGTCTAGTATACTAGCTAATACTGAGAATATGTTATATGTCTCTTCATTTCCCCATGAATGCAAACCTAGTTTTAGATGCAAGAAATCAGGGTCCGAGGTCACACTTAGCTACCTCAGCTCCTACTTCAAATTATTTGACAAGTAGTGAGATCTGGAAGGGTCCTATACATTACAATGTGTCCCACAATAGAGTCTAAATAGCATGGGCATATTCCAAAATTATGGTGAAAGCTAGATAGCAAAAAGCTTTCTTGAAAAGTGAAGTGAGTATTTCCGAAAAAAATGTATTTTATGTGCTGTAACTTGTTAATAAGTATTGATGCTCAGAATTTATCTTTCTTTTGGTTTTCATTTCAGGTTTTCAAACACCTTAGGAGCACTCAGCTTCAAAGATTCCAGGTAAAATAAACCTTGGGTTACTATTGCCATTTAATAAATACATGTGAAGAAACTTACTTATTAGCAAAAATATAGAAAAGGCCACAAAACACAAGTTTCAGACCCAGAAATACCATGTTTTACTCTCAGTCCCCCAGTCCTGTAGGTAGAGAGCTTATTTTCAATCCTGAATTTTTGTGATGTTGGCGATTGCCTTTTTTCTTTTTCAGCTCTTTCTCCAACACTCTCTTGACACTTAACTATAATAACAGATTTTTTTAAAGAGAGCAGAAAGCCTGGAAGACCACCACTAGCAGTCAACCATTTCAAATGAGTTTTATTTCCTCTCATCAGGCAGACAACCAATAAGTTATCTGTGAAACTGGAACCAGGAGCTTTCTTAAACTTCATTTATACAACCTATGCACACTTCAGTGAGTGCCTAGTGACACAAACAGGTTCACAGAAGCCTATTAGACTTATAAACACATAAAACAAACACCATGGCAAAGAATGTGTATATAGATCACTATAGGGCTTTTGGAAAGAGAAGTAGGAGGAAATTTTATTTTGTAGCACTTGAAACTTAGTTGAGAAGTAGGAAAACATTGGAAAAAGAACATCTGCTTTTTCAAAAGAATGTTTTGGGGATTTTTTTTATTTATTTTGTAACATCCATTTAAATTTATGAATTTTTTTGACGGTAATGTTAATTGTTTTGCTACAAGTGGCTTCTGCTCTCTAACTGGCAAAGCTGTAAGGAGTTCACAAATGGAAATGGTACTTGGGAGGGGCAGGGAGGAAGTAGATAATATCATATAAATATCTTAAAAGTGGTTCATATCATGGAAAAGCCTGAAACTGATTCCATCAATACAGGAGATACAAATCCCATAAAAAACCCTGTCCAGATGAAAAAATGTTATTGTCTCAGCTGCCAGCGGTCATTCTGGGTGTGTGTCCGAAACAAGGAATACAGTTTCACATACTACTATTATCAGTCCTTAGGGATTCAAGTGCAGATCTCCACAAGCTCCACAAGTAATAATACTCACTTCACTTTTAATGACACTTCAATGTTGCTGTATCTGTTATACAAGCACTTCAACTTAAAGAGTTTTCAAAACTAAAGAATCAGAAAGCTTGAGTTTTTCTGCAAGTATCTGGAGGGAGGAAAGAATTATAAGGGAAATCCTAAAATTATAAAAAAAAATACAATTTTTTAAAGAAAAGCCATTTTTCAGAACAAGAGAGGAGAGGCAGCAGAAAGAAACACACATAACCAGCCCGACTGATCTCCTGCTGACACTACACATCTCATATAGCTGACTTCGACAAGATGTGTGTTGTTTAGAGCAGATGTCCGGAAGGTGCATGATCAGGCAGGTCATGGTCAAAGGAAGGGCAGAGTAAACTCCTGCTATTAGTGCAGGACATCATGCAAAAAGGTGCTTCTTGTTAAGTCACTGGCAGAAGAAGGCCTGCAGGGCAGCCTGGAAAGCTTTGTCAGACAAAGGTTAGCCAGTACTTCTGAATTTAGATTAATCCCATTTTCACCTTAATCACTCTAACAAGAAAGAGGACATAGAGAACTAAGAAAGTGATGCTGGAAGATTAGATGACTTCTTCCTCCAAATCATATGAATCTAGGGAACACGGCTAAGCCTGAAGAACTAGTGCTTTACCATAAATCATACAAACAGAAAAACAATTACATATGACCATACCTGATTGGAAATGGAAGAATGTATTAAAAAACAGGAATGAGAGTCAGCCTGTGCTGTGCCTTTCACCATAGTTCTGGCCCCCTAATGGACAGACAGACAGGCAAGAGACAGCTAGGCTACCTGTAAGCCAGATGTTTTTCTTCCCAGATCCTTGGCTGCTGTCATGTAAACTAGCGAGAAGTAAGATGCTACTTTTCTGTCCTGAGTGTGTAACACAGAAGATTTCCTACCCATTCTAGCAAAATTTGTCATTTTTTATTTTAATTCATATACCAGCTTTCAAAGGAGTGGCACAAGCTGCATATAGTACCCATGCATAGGGTGGTCTTTAGGGCCATCAGCCAGAGCAAACCTTTGGACCTTCAAAGCTAGAAGCACCTCTTTGAAACTATGTGAGATGAGGAGCCCATATCTAGTTGTTAGAAAACTCACTACACGTCACAGCATCGTGGAATGCTTGAAGGCTCCTCTGGAGATAGTCTAGTCCAACCCACCCCTCAAAGCAGGATCAGCCAGAGCAGGTTGTCCATGTCTGCATACCTGCAGGCTGCCTGGTCTGGTGTGGAATATTTCCAAAGATGGAGACTCCACAACCTCTCTGGAAACCTGTGCCAGTGCTCAGCTCTTCTCAGAGTTGTTTTTTTTTTTTAAAAAAAAGGTGTTTTCTTACATTTAAATGTTGGGGTTTTTTGTATTTCAGTTTGTGCCTATTGACTCTCTTCCATCTGCTGGATACTACTGAGAAGAATCTGGCTCCATTTTCTTCATTCCATCACACCAGGTATTTATATACTACTGATGAGATTCCCCCAGTCTTCTCATCTTCTGCAGGCTAGACAATTTCAGCCATCAGTCTTTCCTCAGAGATGCTGCAGTCCCTTAATCACGTTTGTGGTCCTTTGATGGACTTGCTCCCATATGTCCATGTCTTTCATATACAGGGAGTCCAAAACTGGAAACAGCACTGCATGTGTGTCCTCCCCAGCACTGAGTAAAGGGACTGCCAGGGTACATTTCTGATTCATGTTCCTCTCAATGTCCATCAGCACCCCTGGGTGTCTTTCCACAAAGCTGCTTTCCAACCAGCTGGCCCCCAGCACATACCAGTGCATGGGATCATTCTTCCATAGTTGCAGGATTTCACATTTCCATTTGTTGAAATGGACAAGATTTCTGTTTGACCATTTCTTCAGCCCATCTAACCGCCTCTGAACAGCACCACAGTCTTGGTGTATCAATCATTCCCTCCAGTTTTGTATCAACTGCACATTTGTTGAGGGGGAGTAAGGGCAGACATATGTAAATTTGTTGTGTCCATATTCCCAGCAGACCAGACATTTCAGAATATGAATTACCATCTTATCAAAACACTTTGTCCAAGTTAAGATGCATCTTTGTAGAGCATAATACTCAGGCAAATACTCAGGCAAAAAGCCATAACAGACCACATGGCTTTGCAGTAAGGGCTGACTGATACCTGGTCATGGAAGGAGCTCTAGTGACCCATCAGATGTGATCCTTTCTTCTAGTTCATCTGGAGGGATAGTATTGTTTTTAATTATCTCTGAATCAAGATAACTATTTGGTTTAACAAAGCTTTTCTCAGAAATCAGTTCCTTTCTCTTCCTTAGTGTACCAGTTTTGGCTATGATAATTTGCTTCATAGTAGCTTGTATGAGGCTATATTCTGAATTTGTGCTGAAAATAATGTTGATAATACAGGGATGTTTTAGTTATTGCTGAACAATGCTCACACAGTGTCAAGGCCCGTGTACCCTGCAACAGGATGCTTTTTCTTTCAAACAGAAGACACAGCAATGAGCTCATCACAACAGATCAAATAATTGTCCAGGAGATGGTTGGATAAGACAATCTATCACCAAAACTAAGCTTCAAGACAGTAAAACTATTTGCTGACCAAAAGATGTAAAGATGAAATATGTTTGTCTTCTGCAGGTGAAGACAATCCCACAATCTCCCTCAACTACCCTTTGAGTTAACTCTTTCCCATGAAACACAAGATAATCTTGTGGTCCCATCTTCCTCCCTTCTTTTCCATTATAAAGTTCTGATTCAATGTCTTCAAAGATGTGCCTGAGCAATTCCTCCAATGGCCCATCCATCAGTCGGAGCCCTAAGACTTCTGGGTTTTGTTATTATCTCTGTTATCAACTTTTGCTCAGGGTTGGCACATCTGTGGGAATAATGTATTAATTTTCTTGTCTCTTGTCCTGTCTTTTTATACTGACTAGCCATTAATCAGATATTCCGGCAATTATCCTTACATTCTTCTAATCATTGCACCAATTTAAAAAATGTGCAACATGCCATGAGGATTAACTCTTTTAATCACTTGGTTGAAACGCTGTCATTATTCATTGGCAAAACAAGGTAAAAGTCAAAAGATGGAACAAACATTTTTCCTCAAGTCTTTAACCTCTAATTCATATGATTGATGTATGGGAGATATCAAGGATTTTCTCCCCTCCCACCAAGTTTATTTATGGATTGCAGGCATGTTCTCTCTTCCTACAAAAAAGCTGTAACTAAGTGACAGTGGTTAATTACTGTAGGTTTTGAATAGCTCATAACACCTCATTGTGAGATTGGATGTGATTGACAGCACTTCATTTTCTAATGTGACAGACATCTAAAGCTAGATCCACAGTGATTTTAGTTTATCAGTTTGAGCTTATATGCAAGTACATTTTTTTTATTTCCTACTTATTTATACTACTGACCTACTGGTTCACTGAAGCTGAATTTTAGACAGCAACCAGTTCACACAGGCAGGATTTGCTACCCACATTCGTACAAGGTACTGTGGACGTTACTGGTAAGGTATTGATTTAGTTACAGTCCTCTGCAGGTACTCCAGCTTGAGTAATGTTAATACTATTTGAGAGTTTCTTAATTGGCCATTAATTGGCCTTTTCCTGAAGAACTTTTGGGACAGTCCATGGAGAGAACAATACAAGAAAACTTCATGGCTTTTCTCTCCAACTTTCTTATTATAAAGACTAGGAGAGAACACATATAAGACTGAAAATATTTACGGTTATTCTTTGACTCCTCAGAGGACTGTGAATAGTGGTCATTTTACTGTTGTCAGTTTTCTGCATTGGCATATAATGTGGTTACAGCCTTAAACTTTCATTATTGCTTGCATTATGAAGTTTCAGGATGAACTGCAGTGTTCCTGGAGGAGTAAACAAACTTGCCCTATTGAAACTGCCACATCCCTTTTACTGAGTTAAGCTTTCCCAAGCCATCAGCTCTTCAAACTGTAGCTGACCAGATTAACTCAGAAAATGATACCCTGAAAAACATCTACAGCAGGATGGAAACAAAGGCTGCATAACTATACAGAAAAGCTGAGAGCAATCATCAGTTTCCCTGTGAAAGGAAAAATCTATTCTGGAAACTAGTAGATTTTTGTGAAAAAAGTTCCACTTTCAGGATTTGTAAAATCATATAATTGAAGTGCTAACTTGAAGATATAAAGGAAGAGAAGGAGACTTGGGGAATCATAGTTTCTTAACACACACAAGTCCAAGGTGAGATATGGGATAAAAGACATGTGTAATGCTTGGTGCACTGACATTTGCCCATGGGCTGATGAAATCATACAACCATTGTGGGACTAGCAAAAATCTGTCGTTTGCTCATTCAGTCACCTAAATCTCAGGAACCAAGGTTTTCTTGTCAGCCATTATCTAAACAGAAGAGCTGATGGATACATCCACACTGGAATTTTAGTCTGGAGCAGAAATGCACTTTCGGAGCAAAGCTCCACACCCATTTACCACACTTTGGTGTACACTGTGATGCACGCATGGTGGAATCCTTCAGGATAAAGCAACTCAAAGATGAGAGGCAGGAGCACAGCTGATGAATGGCACCTCTTCAGTGTACAGGACCAAATCAGAGCTAGTCAGAAGGGTAAAGAACAGCACACGCACTGTGTTGATTTTACATTCTTGCTACCCATTTGTACTACAAATCCATTCAACTAATTGTGCTGCACTGTTCACTAACACAGAGTCTATAACAGAAAGTGTGAGAAGAGACATTTAATAGCAGGACATAGACAGCTCTGCTTACAAAAATAGTCAGTTGGCTCCTAGGGATCAATAAAGACTCCTACCTGCAATGTGAAGAGAAAGCTGAGTTTAACCTGGGTTTATACCAGGTCAAACCCCCTCAAACTCCTGAAGATCCAAAAGTCCTACAGGCAACTGAAATATCTTTAGTTTACAGCAGCAGAATGGCAGTCCTTTCTAAGTTATTTATAGAGTCCACACCTCAAGGGAGCAACAGATGGTATTCATATTCCAGTATACAGCCCCAACACATTTGGAAGGAAAGTGCTGAATGAAGCGACACCTGCAGTGCTTGCCATTCTAAGACAGCATGCTCCTGATGGCACGGCACACCTCTATTATGACAGCTGACAGAGTCAGTCAAACTGCTTGCTTCCAGGCAGAAGAGTTTTTGGGTAGAGGTTGAGGAAGACAAGCTGGCAGAAGTGAATACTGGATGGAGACTCTGAAGGCTGCACACTGACATTCCAACTCTGGTACTGAGCACCAACTCTGGCAAGGAGCTCTTTCGTTCTCGAGTTCTTCCACGTATGGAACAGCTTGCTCCCAGTCCTAGACTGTGGTTTCCAGCTCTCCAGCATGAACCAGTTCACTTTTCAAATTTATTTGAGAAGCTGAGGTATGCCAGAGTGTCATATTCCATGAATCATAAGAAATTGGGGCTGGAAGTAGAAGACGGCATTCAGAAATGCACACTAGCAAGCCCAGGTTTAGTCCCATCTAAATGCAGTATGGTTACTGCTGGCTTGAAAGATTTGCCTCTGACAGCTGAGTCAAAATTTAACTTACCAAGTAGAATTCAGATAGTCAAGAGAAAAAGGCAATTGTCCCCTTAGTTGTTCCCAAACTTGCCTTATCTGGGTACCAAAGCTCCATGTGTGTTGCAGAAAACTTAGAAACCTTTAAGCAGTTCGGAAAGCAATCTAAAGTAATCCTTAGGAAAGAGCAAAGAGGAGGAAGGGCGCTTTGTTCCCACTTAGGTCTGCACACCTGGACTGCAAGAGGGGCTCCTTCTTCTGTGTAAACATTTGATTGCACAGATATAAGCTACCTTACTGGAACACATTTCTAGGAGCAATTTGAGAAGAAAGTGAGAAAGTCTTCTGTAAGGACAGGAAATAACACATATAAATCCACCCTAAAAGTGTTCACTTGTACAGTAACCTGGAAGATCAACTGTTTTAGGCTAGATTTTGTTTGCAGATGCTGTAGCTGTTAGTATGAATACAACATCAAGTAACCCCTCTAGGTACATTAAGATTCTAAAATTCCAAAGAGACTCAAAAGGAGGTACAGGGGAGGGAAAAAAACTGCAGGGCATGGTGTAAAAAGAAAACTTTACTGCAAAATGAATGTAAAATTCCATTAGAATGAATCAGTATGCAGTCAAAGCATTAGCTCACATACACTGAAAAGGATCTCTAAAACAAGGGTGAAATAAATATACTTTTTCTCAAAAGGAATAACAACATATAGAAAACATTATGTCTCCTTCTCCCTTGGGAAAATTAGTAAATCAGTAACTTTTAAGTTATTTTTCTAAAGCGACTCTACAAACCTACAACAAAACCCAAAAAAGCACACCCTTCTTTGAAGCCGCATGTATATTCTGATATTTAAAACATTTTCCTGGGATCCAGATTTGAATATTAGGTGAAGGGAAACAAAATTCGGCTTTTCCACATCATGCAAGAAGACTAACCAAAAAATGAGCATAAAAACAACAGTTTTCTGATATTTAAAACATTTTCCTGGGATCCTGATTTGAATAATATTAGGTGAAGGGAAGCAAAATTCTGCTTTTCCACACCGTGCAAGAGGACTAACCAAAAAATGAACATACAAACAATAGTTATAGGAAAAAGAAAAAAAAAAAGGAAAAGCTCTCTTTTGTTAAAAGAATAATTCTTCTGAAAGACATGTCATAGGGACTTCTTTTCTGAGGTCTTTTTAGTACATAAATCCTCGGTAGAGGCTCCACAACATCAAAGGCAGCTGTGTTCAGTTTAGACTGCAGATTCCCTGTCCTCAGCATTCCCACAGGGCTGGCAGCTGCCTTTAGGTAGGTCAACATCTGAGATTTTAGGAGCCCTGAAAGCGCTCTCCAGTCTCCCAATGTACACCATCAGGAACTAGTGTTTGCTTCTAGATCCTGTTTCACCCAGCTATGAAGCACCTGATGTGAAGCAACCTTCACAGGTCCACTGCCTTAGTACAGCCAGCACGGGGGAAAACAAAGCAGCCTTCCTTGTCAGTACTCATGTGGTAGCAAGTACATTGCAAAGCAGTTTGAGGGAATGCTACACCTTCCCCAACAGCAACCAGTACCATTGAGTAGCCTCGCTTAGCAGGCCCTTTCACTTTCTTTCTTTACAGTCCATCAGAACCCAAAACCATCCACTTGATGCAGCAAACCAACCATGTCTCCCTGCTCCAGCTCTCAACCAGGCTTTTCCCCTCCAGCTGGAACTCAGCCAGCTCTTCAAAGCACAGGACACCAAAAAAGTGTCAGTAAGAGCTGACAAGGTAGTGAGATAACTACCTGGAATAAGGAAAGAGAAAAATGCAGCAAGAGTGACATCCCAGGGCTGATGTGGGAGCAAGATAAGGCTAGAGAAGAGGGGGAAGATCTTAGTTCAGACAGATTAGCTACTGAAAGGACTTCCAGTAACCACCTGATTGCTCTTTCCATTATTTCCATAATCAAATAAGGCTTGCTGGCTCATGTTAGATTTCTAAATAGGGACAAATTACTCCCTTACACCTTTACAGTCCATCAGAACCCAAAACCATCCACTTGATGCAGCAAACCAACCATGTCTCCCTAAAGCAGTTTGAGGGAATGCTACACCTTCCCCAACAGCAACCAGTACCATTGAGTAGCCTCGCTTAGCAGGCCCTTTCACTTTCTTTCTTTACAGTCCATCAGAACCCAAAACCATCCAGCAAACCAACCATGTCTCCCCGCTCCAGCTCTCAACCAGGCTTTTCCCCTCCAGCTGGAACTCAGCCAGCTCTTCAAAGCACAGGACACCAAAAAAGTGTCAGTAAGAGCTGACAAGGTAGTGAGATAACTACCTGGAATAAGGAAAGAGAAAAATGCAGCAAGAGTGACATCCCAGGGCTGATGTGGGAGCAAGATAAGGCTAGAGAAGAGGGGGAAGATCTTAGTTCAGACAGATTAGCTACTGAAAGGACTTCCAGTAACCACCTGATTGCTCTTTCCATTATTTCCATAATCAAATAAGGCTTGCTGGCTCATGTTAGATTTCTAAATAGGGACAAATTACTCCCTTACACCATTAAAAAAGTCTCAAAATTATTTATAATCTTTTTTTTTTTTTTTTTTTTTTTACATTTTCCCTTCAATTTCTTCTACCTGCTGAGGAATTTATAAGGTTTTTGTTGTTTGTTTTTTTTTTCCTTCAAGGTTTCCTCTGGCACAGAGAAAAGTATGTTGTATACTTCACAAAATACAGCATCACATTTCTTCCTATTTTGTGTATACTCCTTCGTCCAGCTATTGTTTTTTCTCCCCAGTTGTTTTCTGGAGTTTCTAATTTTATCCACTCAAGCAGTGAAACCTCAGTGACCAAGGAAATACTCAAATCAATAACAATAATTAAGAGCAGGTTTCAGCTAAGTTGTTGTCAGGGGAGAATTTGTTTTTTAGATGACTGCCCACATGATACAGGAAATATAATTGTATCTATATTTGTGTGGAATGGGGAGTGATTATATAACAAAAATGCTGTTTGCTTCTGAAGTATATATTCTTTTGAAATATCATTGGTAGTATTGTTTCTGATCGTAAATAATTTGTGGTTTAATAATATTTTTCTTAATAGCTATATAATAGATATTGAAATAATCTTTTACTCTTAATTTTGTTTAAAATGAAATGCAATTAAAAAAGCAATTTAAAAGGTTCTCATTCTGGAGTAAACTCAGGCCATGGGTCTTTGTTACAGAGGTTGGGCCACTACGCGCCATCTTTATTCCCAAAAACATTTCTAAAAGATATTTGCAAAAAGCACAGTAACATAGCTTAATGAGGTATTGCATTAATATAATATGAAGTATATTATTACACCTAATTGCATTGTTTCTAACAGTAGAAAAATTATGTTCTTTGCAAAACAAATGTATTTTGTTTGGAAACAGCTGAGATGAAGGATCTTTTTTTTTTGTTTGTTTTTGAAAGAATGCCAAAGTAGCTCTGCAACAACATCAAGAGCACTTACTAGCAGTAAATGGAGGCTTAGATTTTCACTGTGTCTTCCATATGCCATCCTGTTTTCCCCTTAGGAGAAGAATTAGAAGTGGTTCTGGAAACAGCATGGGGAAAAAAACCATCAAAATGCTGTTCTAGTATCGTAGGACATAGTATTTTACAGCATTGTCACACAGGGCAATTACAATCTGTTACCACTGATACTCTCAAGGGTGGGAAGACTCAAAAAAGAATGCAGTATTACAGCCAAGTATTTTGCTTTTGATTCTATCTATATAGAGCAGTACTGTAGTGTATTTTAGTTATATGAGAATTTCATGCCAATGGGGTTCACCTTGTCAGCCTTAGTCACAAAGCTGGTGGAGTTCCAACAGTGAGGTTGTGTTAATTCCTGCCATTGCTGAAGAAATTGATGTAAAATTAATTTTTCAGTTTAATTGCTCCTTACCTTACATGCTTAGATACTGGTAAGAGAACAAGGAGTGACTGCCAATAATTTGACTGAAACTATCAACAGTAGTTACAAAGAAATCACAATCACCCCAGCTGTCCAAATTACAACTACATTTGTAACAAAAAAGCTAAAAACTCTGTTGCCCAATAACTAACATTGCAACCATAAATACATAGGGGTCACCGGAACACAAACACAAAAGGTGACTTTGTTTTGAACATGTGGAAATGTAGCACTTGGACTGGAGTGTGTGTATCCGAGTATTGCAATTTCTTCTTTCTAAAGTACTGATGTCTACTTCAATGAAGCTAAAAAAAAAATAATTTAACATTTTCCAGCAAATAATCAGCTCCACACTTTCCACGGACTTATTTTGGCTATACATTTTTTCACTAATCTCACACAAAGTTCCATGTGTCAGTCACAATTCATTCATTCATTGCTTCACTTTATGTAACAATAACCAAGAAAAAAGTTCAATAATTCAAATTTTTAACTCCCTTGAAGCAAGGTAGTACACAAATTTAAGCCAAATGTTAGTAACAACCATTCATTTGAATGAAATTTTGTGATAACTCTTTAGTTGGAAAAAAAAGAGAAGGGCTAAAAAAGGTGATAATGGTGGTGTCTTATGGTCCAACTGAATCTGTCAGATGAACAGGATACCCTCATTGAAGATCATGAATCAGATTTGAGCGACTTTGCAGAACAAAACACTCGGTACCAAGAACTAGCAGGCATTCAGAGGTTTTACTCTGGGTCTGCCTCTAGTCTATTCTCTTAGGTTAGAAGGTACATTCCTGGAAATCATCTTCAGGTTTTTCTTTAAGAAGCTTCAAAAAATGCCATCATTCATGAACCTCCCAAATGTCTGTTACTGTTGCAAGTGGCATGTTGTAGAGTCACCTGGTTCAAGTTTGCATCCTAATGTATTCCAAAGCAACCAGCTATATAAACCAGCTATGTAAACCAGGCACAGTCATCTTAGGTTCTGTCTCTAAAGTTGTGAAAATGTACTTCAATCATCCTGTCACTATCCCCATAGGACTTGATTATAACAAGCAATTCGCTATTTTATAGCAGCTTTTCACCAAGCTGAGCAATAATATCTTCCACAAAGAATAGCCATTGCATCTTATGTTAACAGTATTATAGGATCTGAATTATCCTGTTATACGCCACTGAGGGAATGATTTCTAGTCCATATGATGCTACGTAAAGCACAGCACGTATGCCTTTGCTTCACACTCTGCAGCGAATGGATTTATTTATAACATACAGCTTCTTCAGATCAATAAACCTTGAAAAGATAATACATGTGCATTGATAAAAGATGCTGTTTAGAGAAAAAAAATAGTCTTTATTAACAGAAAATAATAGCAATGTTTGATTAACTTCAGGGTTTTTAGTTACACACTGAGAATTCTTTAGAACAGTTCGATCAGCACTAATGTGTTCACAATCACCTAAGAAAATGTTTTCTTTCTAGTACAAAAAAAATGTTATGGAATTGATGGAATTGAGTTTTGTTTTATTTATTTTATTTTATTGAAAAAAGCAAGGAGCCTTATCTTTTTCACTTATAGCACAAAAGTAGTTTCATACAGCCTCTTTGATAAATGTCATGTAAATTGCTCTATTTTCTACAGGGACATTGTAATTTAATGACCTTTTTGGTCATGAATAACCTGAACACCTATTACCTTACAATAACTGCATAGAAACTGGAAGCACTCAAACACTTTGGAAAAAAAAAAAAAAAAAGGTTTTTGATTATAGACTCCCAGTAGGGAATCCATAAATTCTCGTGACTCTTTCTTGGAAGTTCTATAAAATGACCTTTATATTGTATAAGAAATACAAGCAAGACACATGCATAGCAATCCAGTAAAGTGCTTGGGAATATGCTTAGACAGAGCAAATAAGAATTTTCAATTTTCACTCTTCAGATATCTTGCTGGGATCCTCCTCTTTGATTCTTGTCTACTATCTATTTACACATCAGTCTTTTAAGTAACAGTAATTGCAAGTTTATTTTTTCATTAACAACTACCAATATATCAACATTCAACATTTTTCTTCATATGAAATAACAGGACACAACGCAATATAATGTTCCATATTAAACATGCAAATATTAAAATTAGTGTGATTTTTTTTTAGACTCTTACCTTTGGATGAAAGGCAGACATGCAAGAATACAGTTATAGCAATTGGAAATAATTTTCATATTTAAAGATCTTTTTATTCAAGGTGCCCTGTATCTTTCTTTTTGACTTCCTTCATGAAAAGTGAGTTAATGAACACTTTGCAGGTGCTACTTAAAAGATTTAATCACGTCATTTATTAATCCTGATGTCATCAGTGTATAGGACCAAATTGAATAGGAAATATTAGGTACTGCTTTGAAAAGAGCAATAAAATAGCCTGTCTGGGTATATTCTATAGAAGTATATACTTGAATATCATACATAAACCACAATCTTGGCCATTCAAACAGGGTATGCAGTGAACTCACATAAAATATTTTTCCTGCACAGCTGCTGTTTGGAATCAGTAACTGTAGGTTCTAAAATTTCCCCACAATTTTCACCCCAATTACCTTCAGCACTCTCTTTTTTTTCTGTCTGTGTCACAGAGATATTATGAAATTTCCTTCTAAATGATGTCTAGGCTTCAGTGTGGAGGTAGCTGGTTTTACAGGAATCTTGAACCAGATAATAAAAATAGATTAAAAGTCTGATTTTACTCTTTGAGCATCAAAAGAGTTTCCTGTAAACTGGACAACTAGTATATGATGACAGACTGGAAACAGAGTTATTCTAGTGAACTTATTTTCCTGATGATTCCTGAAAAAGAGAATAAACTATTTCAAATCATTGCTATCATGGCAATGATAAAATCAAAAATAATATTCCTGTGCTGTTACAATATTTCTTATAGAGAAGCTTTTCTGCCGACAAATGTGACTAACAGCACAACACTGTATACTCAGACTGTTCCACATACAGTCTGATCTACTAACTCACTGTACAGCATTCAGGACTGAAATACATACAACATCTGAGCTATAAAAACTGTTATGCACAGTGGAATGCTCCAAATTATTCATAATCCACACACACAGTATTGAACAATACAAACAATGCAATTATATAACCCAAATATTGTTTTTTCCGGTGTTTAAGTTGACTATAAATAAATATTTAGTGTGAGGAAGGGGGAGAGAAGAAACTCCAGAAAGAAAACCCAGGAAGATGGAGTTACAGTCTCATGAGTAGCTTTGTAGCTGGTCACTTGTACTTCACCGAAATATGTGATTTGCATTTACCTTTTTCATGTAAGAATAATGAGTGTAGTTTGTTTCTTGCTACTTGACTAACACTAGGTATAATGATAATAAAACATTTAGCGAAATAATTCATTGCAGAAGTTGTGGCTATCAGCTGCACTTCCCATATTTTTTAGATATATCTATTTATATATCACCTATCTATGCACTTCTTATAGCAGGTGCACTTCTTTCAATAGGAGTCAGCAGTGTGCCCTGGCAGCCAAGAGGGCAAACCGCACCCTG
This sequence comes from Calidris pugnax, assembly GCF_001431845.1. Classification (NCBI taxonomy): domain Eukaryota; kingdom Metazoa; phylum Chordata; class Aves; order Charadriiformes; family Scolopacidae; genus Calidris; species Calidris pugnax. Next base: position 5,852,310 of record NW_015090797.1, on the reverse strand, counting down.
GGGTGCATCAAGCACAGCACAACCACAGCTGGGCAAAAGAAATGGTTCTCCTGCTGTGTTCAGTGTTGGTGCAGCCTCACCTTGAGCACTGGAGAATAAGTCTTATAAGGAGAGGCTGAGGGAGCTGGGGTTATTCAGCCTGGAGAAGAGGAGGCTGAGGGGAGACCTTATTGCTCTCTACAACTACCTGAAAGGAGGGTGTAGAGAGGTGGGGGTCGGTCTCTTCTCTCAAGTCACAGGCGACAGGACAAGAGGAAATGGCCTCAAGTTGCGCAAGGCGAGGCTCAGGCTGGATATTAGGATAAATTTTTTCACTGAAAGGGTTATCAGACATTGGACTGGGCTGCCCAGGGAGGTGGTTGAGGCCCCATCCCTGGAGGTGTTCAAAAGCCGGGTTGATGTAGTGCTGGGAGGTATGGGTTAGTGATGATGCTCCTTGTTTGTTGTGTGGGTGACTATTTTTGTCAGTTAGGTTGACGGTTGGACAAGATGATCTTTAAGGTCCCTTCCTACCTAGAAGATTCTGTGATTCTGTGATTCTGTGTGCAGTTCTAGGCCCCACAATTTAAGAAAAGTGTGAAGATCCCTAAATGTGTCCAGAGGAGGGCAGCAAAGCTGGTGAGGGAGCTGGAAGGCATGGCCCAAGAGGAGCAGCAGAGGACTTTAGGCTTGTCTAGTTTGGAGAAGAGGAGGCTGAGGGGTGATCTCATTGCTCTCTACAGCTTCCTTAGGAGGGGAAGAGGCTGGGGAAGCGCTGATCTCTTCTCCCTGGAGTCCAGTGGCAGAATGCATAGGAGTGGTTCAAAGTTGTGTCACGGTAGATTCAGACGACTTTAGGAAACATTTCTTTACCAAGAGGGTGGTCAAACACTGCAACAGGCTTCCTAGGGAGGTGTTTGATGCCCCAAGCTTGTCACTGTTTAAGGGGTGATCTCATTGCTCTCTACAGCTTCCTTAGGAGGGGAAGAGGCTGGGGAAGCGCTGATCTCTTCTCCCTGGAGTCCAGTGGCAGAATGCATAGGAGTGGTTCAAAGTTGTGTCACGGTAGGTGTAGACGACTTTAGGAAACATTTCTTTACCAAGAGGGTGGTCAAACACTGCAACAGGCTTCCTAGGGAGGTGTTTGATGCCCCAAGCTTGTCACTGTTTAAGAAATATATGGACAATGCCCTTAACAACACGCTTTAACTTTTGGTCAGCCTTGAATTGGTCAGGCAGCTGGACTAGATGATCATTCTAGGTCCCTTCCAAATGAACTATTCTGTTCTAGTCTAGTCTAGTCCAACCAAGTCTACTCTATTCTACTCTACTATATTTATCATATAATAGGTAGGTCCCTTCCAACTGAACTATTCTGTTCTAGCCTAGTCTAGTCCAACCAAGTCTATTCTCTTCTACTCTATTCTACTCTACTGTATTTATCATGTAATAGATAAGTTCTCAAAAGTATTGCCAATAAAACATCTTTTCTAAATAACCACATATATAAGTGGAGTCAGAGATAATAAATTTCACATACTTAAATCAGACAAATTCCTAAAATACCAAGTATCTACATTATTTGTTATGATGAGCTGCAAGATTTCTTGTGGATTAATAAAAGAAAGTCAATGAAAAATATTTTTAGAGGATGAGTAATGCAACAGTATTACAGGGTACAATTGGTTACAATTTTGTAACCCTGCCTGAATTAAAGTTCTACCTCCTACATACATTTTGTAAAGTAAATTGCATCCTCAATTTGTACAACTGAATAGTGAAAACTACTTTCCTTAAAAGTCTAATGACTTGCTTTGTTGCCTTTTCATTTACCTTTTCTATCAGGCTGTGAGTGCTTATTTCTCTGTCACAAAGGGGTAAACACTGTCGGTCTCACTGAACAAACATAATACACTTGATCCAGCTGTATTTCTACAATAGGACTTTTTCATTTTCATTTTCTTTTTTTTTTTTACCATATTGTTAGAAAAACAAAGGAACAGCCAAAAAAACAAGCCAAACCTCTAACCTGTTTCTTGTTTTTTCAATGTATTCTGGTAAAAGACCTTGGGCAAAATTCAATTCAGATATAAATATATGCACCAGTCTTCAAAAAATTCCAACAGAACTCTATTGGTTTTGTGGTAAAAGATGTAAGATTTAAGTTATAATTGGGGTATAAGTATGAAATTCAATTCTATCCAATAATTCCAGCTGTGGCACAGCTGGGGATCGGTGCTTTGGCTGCACACCCAGCATTTCCTTAGTGGTACAGGAGCTTCCCAACTACTCTCTGCAGAGAGGAGAAAATGGGCTTGAGACAAAGTGAATGACTGAACCTTCAGCCACCTTCACAACTGAAGTCCTAACTGTTACAGGAGCTCTACAGGGGGGAAATTCATACAGTCCTGGAGTTTCCCTAAGCAGTCCCTGCTGTGTCTAGACCTTTTGAAAGGCACCATCTGTATGCTTAAATGCATTTATTATTGATGTACAATTTATTATTATACATTTATTAAAAATGTGTCTACCTTGAATGAAGAATCTGGGAGGCCCACTGACTCCTCCAGGCAGTTCCTGATACAAAATCTGACCAAGCTCTATACAGATAGTTGTAAATAGTCAGTAGAAACCTTTTGTGCAGATGCAAAAATAGTCATACAGAACAATCTCTTACACATAATTAAGGTAGGAGATGTTTTGTATATCGTTTAAAGTAATCAGTACAAACAGATCTCTCAGATGCTGGAGTGGTCACACAGGACTACAGTCTGACTGGGTTTTAAGAAATGAGTGAAATAACAGCACAGGTAGTCTCACCTGATCCAGGTGGATACACCGCTGCAAGGATTCTTGCAATGGAGGCTCCTGTAACCACACAGAAAGCAACCATCTTGTTCCAGAGACTGGTTTCCCCTCAGGATTGTTATACTACGCCAAGATGCCATTTCTTTTTTTTGATAAAAAATTCTGCCTGTGAGAATCTCTACAACAGTTTCCAGTTGTTAAAGAGGGCTACTGAAATAACTGAGTATTAACACCCAATACGTCATTCTGTTTCAAAGCGCATTGCTTATGAGTAATAGTAAATGTCTTTTTGAAAGTGCAAGACAAAGAGATGACAGTATCACTACTGTGCAGAAGGGTGAGTGCTATTTTTGACTTAGCATTTCTCTACACTGCGTCCATAGAAGTCTTTACAAACACCATGCTAAACCAAATTCTTAACAATAGCAGAAGATGAGGTTACTAAATTTGTAGCCTTGTATCTTCTACCACAAAAGATATATTCCTAGTAATTCCTTTAATTTAGGTACTAGATGGAAATATTAGTCATGCACATTTGCCCCTTTCCCATAATTAAAAAAAAAAATTAAAAAAGGAAAAGCATGCATGACTAACATTTAACAACAAAATACCTTTTACCTCATATGCTGAATAATAAATGCCACATCAAAGGAAGAGAATTACAATATAGGTCAGAGTAGCTAGGCTCTGTCAAAAGGCCATACACTCCTATAGGTTGTGTTCAATCCCTTTGGTAAGAAGACTGGATGTACAGGACAACAGTACATAAAGCCAGCACAATTAATACACCTAACTTTGCGTCTGCCTCACTAAAAATGTTGCATGACCTTCTCTAGAACACAGAAAAAAAGCATCTGTGAGGGCACTGATGCTTGAATGAGACAGTGGCACAAGGTGACTAGGTAACTTCAAATAACAAAGTTGAATTACCCTCTGCATTCCTATTCAACAGTCTAAAAATACATAAAGAGCTCTCAGGAACTGACATAGTGAAACTAATACTGAGTTTTATGTGACCCTGATATTACAAAGGCTTTTCGTTTATCTTAATATGCGTGAACAACTTCATTTGAGAACAAGTAGACTACTTGTGACTAGTGAGGCGGCTTACAGTCAAATTTTTGCAGGATAAGAGTTTAAAGCTAGTGCATATGGCACACATGAAACTATTAAAACATGGGTACCATTTTGTATGAATTCAGACATTGACCCCTCTACTTTGGTACACTCTGGAAAATCAGAAAGCTGTCCAGGCTTCCATTTGGCATTCTCCTTCCTTTCTCACTGGACAGTTTTGATCACATTACACTATATCAGATTCTGGTACTTTATAATGTCACATAAGGGCTCCTAAATGAATCTATGAAATAGTTACTCAAGAATGAGTCTTTGAACATTCCCCAATCCACACATTTTCTGTAACAGTATGTTCCTACAATAGGGACAGAATATACAAAATATTCAATGTGCTTTTACATCTAAGTCTCTGTGAAAAATTAACCCCTTTCTAAACTAAGCAATAAAAGGCTAAATGTCAAAAACATTTGCATTGCTTTTTGTTACTTGAGTGTACTACAGTAATGAGAAAAAGAAAATAGTAATTGACTGTGGATAATACTTCTTGGAAAAAGCTTAGCTAAATGGTGAATGGGTTCAGTTTAATTGTTGCCTAGAGAAGTGATATAGGGTACTGTTTTAAAGATGGCACTTATAGATCCTAGTTGATAAAAGTTTCTAAGATTTGCTGATACTGAAACTCTAGGGAGAATAATTATGTAGACTACAATTGCATTTTAGGACAGTCTGTTCACAGATGAGATGAGATACAATTTAAATATGGGATATATGGGATATATATTTTCAATGCTAAAGTTACATTCTCATTTTCATCATAGTTGGCATTCACAGGAGCTGGAAATCTGATGGGTTCTTTTCAACAGCAATAGGCTTAAATACTGCCAGTTGGGCAGTATATTCATTAGGTAGTTATTTAGAAATCAGCTTGAGCTTGTATAGAGATACCACCCCCACCCCCCCCCAAAAATAATCCACCTCTTTACCACAAGCATTAGAAGCTTGCGTAAGTGAATTCAAGCAGAACATTCTGAAACTACTAGACACTTTCTGACTTATTTCTTTGCTTTGGTGTGTTTGGTATTCTGATTCTGTTTTTCATTTGAAATCAGAAAGAATAAGAGAAACTGACTTCTGTGTAGCATCCATCTGGATAAGAAGCAGAAGCATTGAGTGTTCTGGAAAAAAAAAAAAAAGCCTTGAAACAGTTATGCACTTTTTGTTGTTCATATATGAAGGATATGCTCACATTTTTGTGCAGAAATAAATAGACAGAAATCATGATAACATCCAAAGCAGTGAGGATAGAATTACCTATATCAAAAACACTGTTAGGTTCAAAGTCTTCTGTTTACCCTAAAGTATTTTTTGTTCCTGGAGTAATGTTTTCCAATGTTCAAACTGAGTTCAAACAGTTATCATCACCTTAGATTATATATTTGGTTAACTGTCAGAAATGAAGAACTTTATTCAGCAGGTAACAGGGAAAATAAGTTTTTGTATAATCAAGTAAAACTACTGGGCAATCAAATCAAGTCATTCAAAATGCAATTTCTGGAAATAATGAGGAATTTTCGAGATAATCATCCTCTTAACAATTATGAACTCATTTAAACATCCTACCTGCAGTGTACTACTTTTGAATTGTATAGTACCTTCAGGAAAACACCTGGTGGCATTGTTTCTTGAAGAGCCAATGTCATTAGAACCTTCCTGTGTTATTCTTGGCTGCATCCAAAGCAAGAAATAATTTTCCCTGTTATATGCTATCACTGTTGCTTCTTGAATTCATTTAGTTTTGTAGATAAAAGAAACAACCAAATAATGCAAGAACTACTACCTATATAAATGTGTTTAGGAGAGAGGGACAGAAGGCAAGAGGGACAAAGATGTATAAGATGATGAAAAAGTATTTCTGAAACCAGATGGCAAGAAAATTTTGAAAGCACACTTTTGAGACTAGGAGCAGTACATCTTGTGCTGCATTCATTTTTTCATCTGCCACTTCTTGGATCTGAATTCAATATCATGAACTCCCAAACTTTATAAGAAAACATAGTGATATCAAAAGCATTTCTTATCGTATCAAGTCATAAAATTTTGGTTTCCTGGAATGCTAGTTTTGTGTGCATACGTATCTATAGTCTCATCTAAAATTTCCTTTCACGAAAGTTGGCCCTTTAAAGGCACTGTTATAATTTTCTTCGTCAGTCATTGATTTCTATCCCTCAGTACCTGAAGGTTTACTAGAGCATCCAAGTGCATCTTAGGGCTGAGTATTTTAACAATAAATAAAATTTTATTTTCTTTTCCTTTGTTTTCCTTTATGTATGTTCTACTTCAAGTGCATCCAGGTGTTTCTAGTGATCAACAAACATGTGATCCTGTGTTTCTAAGTAGAAGAGACAAGTTACTGTTTAAGGAACACTTGCATTCTAAGCTGTAGTTGGAATTTATGTTAGATGATGAAGAAAAAAACAAATCACTTGAGCTCTTCTTATTTAAAGTTGGCTTACTGCTGCATGTTCTGTGTAATGATTATTCAATACTGGACTACAACTCTTACTGAATATATGGAGTAACATCACTGATGCTCAAATTCGAGTACTGTGATCCAAAAGATCCTTCATTCCTTTCCGGTGTTCCATCAACAACACTTTGTGATGTCAGAACGATTCAGACATGGAAGTGATAGCACAGAAATCAAGAATCTAGCTCTGTGCATTTTCTTGATTTCTTCTAAAACTTACTGGAAAAATATATCAAATTTCTGATTCTTGGGTGCTGATCATATCTCCAGAATAAGTACAGTGCATAAAAATCAAAACCATATTGAAGTGCTTTGTTTCAACTAGAAGCGACTAAATGAAGTCAAGCCATTTCAAATCTGTACCACACACCTGTTCACACAGACTGCATCTAAAATTATTCTCATGAAAAAGCTCTTTTGTATTTTCTGCTATGCTACATTATCAGCAACAATGCTAGAATATACCATAAATTCTACAAAAAGTGCTTCATTCTCCTCAGCTGTCTTTTAAAAAACATTCCTTTTAAAAAAAACATTAGCTCACATGAAAGATAACCTTTGGCTAGTTCTAAATAAACTACTGTTTTTCAAATACATTCTTCTTTAGCATGCAACTATTTTCTTTAACCCTCTCTTCACCCTTATAGCAAGATTAAGCTACTTTTCGTATGGTAGCTTTTGTTTTTTCTCCCAAGGCTGTGCATAGATTATTTTTCACATGAGGGCCAGTGATAAAAAAAAAGAGATATCAGAAAGTTTGTTTTCTTGAGGAAGTCTTCATTTGGCCCACTCATTACAAGCAGGCCATTAAAACCACACAATCTTATTGAAGACCAAGAACAAGTAAAAAAATGCTAGTAATAAAGGGAGACCTTTTCTGTACACAGATAATTGAAACATGGCATGATAGCCTTTGGTGGTGAGGCTGGATGTATAATAGAAGGCAGGGGAGCCCTGTGGTTACCATTTACTTGATTTGCAGGATGGAACACCAGCTTCTTTCCCTGACAAATAGCTCTTCAGGATGAAAAGGAATTTAAAATAAACAAGAGAAAACAAAACACACACAAAAAACTCAGAAACCCAAATCCATCACTGTTGTTGTTTTGGGGTTTGGGTTGGTTTTTTTTGTCTGTAGATTCAGCATGTAACACCTCCAATATCCAGACCCTTTCATTCTCTTGAATAACAAGCTGCTAGTTATAAATATAGGTGTTTTTCAGAATAGAAGCATACTTCAAGCACCTTGCTCAAGATCACACAGGAAAGCTAGGACTGAACAAATGAAAACTCAGATTTCCCAATTCTGTGCTTTAATCACAGAATGTCTTTCCTCTCCTCAAATGTCTCCCAGAAGTATTCCTTGAAAATAGTGTAGGGATCAGTACTATAAGTCAAAGAGATTCGTAATTACAGCCTGTGTTTGACAGAATACCTTGAGGATGTTTGCTCGTCTACAAAAAAAATTTAACCTAAAAGCTAACAAACGCTTTTGATTCATCCAAATCAGTGCACAAGCATTTGAGATCAGTCCATGAAAGGGTTCTAAACCACAGAATCAGCGAGCATTGTAGAAAGCAATTGGAAAGGAGGAAACTGAAGCCCTGTGAAAAAACCTGTGAGGCTCTAGGCATCACAAAGTGCTCTGCTTTCAGCCACAGACCTCTGGCCTCTCCTGGTGCGATTCATCTTGCTGATGTAGACCTCTGAAAGCTAAACATGCAAACCTGAGCTACGGTTCAGACTATGCAACAAAGATTATGGGAAGAAAGTCTACTTGATTTAGCTTATGCAAACGTGTCCAGAAAATAATTTAATATATAAATACTCTGTCCTAGACAGAAAGAGGATAGCTCTCTTTTTTGTCCTAACCAAATTGGGATAGACATAAAGCCTAATTACTAAGCATTTGCACTATTTTCCTAGATTCCATGTGCATGGAATAATGTGTCAGCTCCTCTTCATCACTCCCACATTAAGTACCTGTACAGAAACACTTCCATCTACTCTGGGCATTCCCTGTACAGGCATACAAAGTTCAAGTCCATCCAGGAGCAGTTTCTGATTTTCAAACTTGCCATCAGTTCAGCTACTTTAATTGTACTTTTTTGTTTTCTTCACATGCTGAAGAACTTCCTACCTGCAAGGGAGGAGAAATGGTAACAGTGTGAGTCATTAGCACTTACTTTACTTTTTTTTTCCTGTCTCAGGGGCTTGCAAACCATTTAAAAGCAGCAAGAACAGTTATTCAAGTGGAAAGCAGGTGGCTAGCGCTTTGTTATGGTATTTCCCAAGTTCCATTAAAGAAGCACAGATCAGCCCACTCTAAAAGGACTTGCAAACAAAACTAAGTACCACCCTGCAAGTAATGCTAGTAGAGAAGTTTAGTGTTTTAAGCACTTGTCATGTAAGTCTACATTTACTCATGTAGAAGAATATCCCTTAGGACAATCAGTTGTTTTTTCTGTGTCAAAGCAAAAACTGAAAGGTGTTCAGAAACCTGTTCAGAAGTCACAAGGAGCTGGGTGCTGCTATGGTCAGTTTTTGCTGAATAGAAATTAATAACATATGAATATGACATATTCTGTTTTCAGGCAAAATGTGTATGTTAGACTGTTTCAAGGAAGAATGCTTAAAGAAACCAACACACAATGTCTGTGCTGGCATGGATCTAGCCTTTTCCATCTCTTCTTTGGAAAGGCAAAAGACATTTGCCGTGTCCATTTCACATGGACTAGTCTACTCTGACATTCTATAAGATTCTCCATTCTGTCTTCAAATCTCAGTTGAGAATGTTTCTTTTCTGTATCCCATTAAGCTTAAAACTCAGATTTCATAAAGAGGTCTGTTTCGTTCTATAATATGTTTTTTAAAAGCTATTCGTTTATTAGGTTATGTCTTTGGGGACAGAATTTATGAGCAAAATGTAATAGAAAATAGATGTTGCTGAGCAAAATGAAATTATTATCACATGCTAAATGTAAGGAAAATACAGAATCTAAAATTATATATGATGACCCAACCCTATATACCTAAAAATTAAACATCAATGTTTGAGTCAGTCACCCCACAGTGTCTTAAAATCATTAAAGAGAAGCAGGCATAATTGTTCTTCTTCATTTTAGACTCCTAACAAAGGATGAACAAGTCTCGTGTGATTCATGTGCTTATTTCTCTCTACTGACGATGAAGAACACTCTGGATGGCAAGTGCAGTCTTACATGTCTCACAGTTAGATCTCTGGGAATGCAATACAAAATGTGGGGAAGCTGCCTCAATGAAATTACAAAGAACTTTGGAGAGAGGTGCACAACTGTTGCATATCTCAGAACCCAAAGTTCGTTGCACTCCAGTTGCACTTAAAAATTTTGAGCTTTGCATGCCCTCATCAGCATGCTTCCACCAATTCTGGTAGAGTTATACTCACACTGGAGGCAGAAGTAGTCTATACACCTTTCCCATGCTTGCCTTGGTTCACTCTGGGTTCTCAACAAATCAATGCTTGCCTTGGTTCACTCTGGGTTCTCAATGCCCCACAAATACAAAGAAAAGCCAAGGACTGCCTCCCATGGAGTTAAAGTAAGTTTTGTGAAAGTATTGTTGCACTGGAAAAAGAGCCTGACCAGTCCAAGTCATTTGGTATACATATCAATGGCAAAGTAAGTTTTGTGAAAGTATTGTTGCACTGGAAAAAGAGCCTGACCAGTCCAAGTCATTTGCTATACATATCAATCCATCCATGCTATGGTATGGATAAAAACCTTATTGGAGGCAGAAGGAGTACAAAAAGTTTATTAAGCTACACATCAACTATGCATTCCAGAACAGACTAATTATATGTATTATAGAGGTGGAAGAAGCATTCACAACATAATTTAGAGGTAAGCAACACTACAAAATCATATTCTTAGTCATTATTACTTGAGAGCAAATGATCATGTCTTCTGAAAGGGATGCTTGGATAGTCAGTTACTTTTGCTCTAGAGTAGTTTAATGAGTACAAGAAGTGAATTAGAAAAAAATGAAGATTTAAATCACTAGATTTCAATACAGATAAATCATTTGCAAAAAATTTATTTTGCATCAAATACACAGCTCTGGATTGATGCTGGTCCCTAGAGGACAAACAGCTACAGATAAATTACTTTCAGCTTGAGAAATTCAGCTGGATAATCAACTTGCAGTGGCTAAAGAAAGCTTGCAAACAGCCTGATAAAACATTCACGAGGCTGCCGAGCTGTGCATTTCAGGGTTGAGAAGTTTATGAACATAACTATTTTTGCATTGCTCATCATCTTTCATTAGCAGGATAGTAAAATCCATAGCAATTTAAAGCAAGGCTATAACTTTACACAAATTCTCCTTTTGGGATTAGTGGAAATACAATAACAAGAAGGTAAAAATTCAGTTACCAGCTTTTTCTATAGCTGAATCAAAATCCAGTGCATTGCATTCAAGGCTCCAACAGCTCAGTCAAAACTTAAATGAAAAAAGGTGCCTTCCACAATTCACTCCTTTCTAGTGGAGATGTCCAGAAGACTTCTGTTACAACAAGACTAAACATTATTTTCAGTCCCATTAGCTTGGTCATGAAAGTGAATATAGAAATACGTCTCTTGAAGCCACTCTGAAATCGTCCAAGCCCTAAGTAATGCCAAATCCCAGCTCCAGAAATGCCATTAGCAAGCAGTGACATCGTTATCTGGAGCAGCAGAGGGTGGAGAGCTCATGGGAAGGCAGCCTTTTCCCCAGCTGCAGTAGCACATCAACAAGATCAGTCTGCTGTCACACTGATGGGACTGACCCTCCCAACCAGAGTATGAGCACGCCCGAATCCCACGTTTACCTGCTGTGCACTGAGGCACACTCCAGCACACTCCAGCACACTCCAGCTCACGCAGACAGCTTTTCACCAAGTTGTCATTTCATGTGTATAACCAAGTCCTTGCAACATTTCATTTTTCAAGATATCTGAGCTATGACTGTATTAGCAACTAGAGTGCACCAGCAGGACTAGGTATATACAGTGAAAGAGTTGGTAACAATCACCCCACATTATACACATTTATCATGTATTTTTTTTGTAGATTTCTCAGCCAGTTTGGAAGGTTGAGCCATTAATAACACCAGCTGTACTAGATGCAGTTCTGGAGAACACCTAGTGTCCTTCTGAAAAGAGTCTAATTTGTGTGTTTTGAGACTGCCCCAGAATGCTCAACGGGCAAGGAAAAAAGTGAAGATGCCAGAAAAATTCCCAGCAGCTGCACACTCCTCGTTTCAGCTAAAACTCTGATAAGAGCGCTAAAAGCGAGTTAAGTATCTAGATCATTCAATCTGGAAGTCACTCAATATATGTCTGAAGAAGAGTAAACACTATTATTGTATTCTAACAAAATTCAGTCATTAGATTTGAAGGCACATAACCAGAAATAATGTTTCTTAATACCTGGTACTTTTTTTCTTAGCTAAAGAATATTCTTTGCAATTCTTTCTGCTGGGAGAAAATAGATGTAGCTGACAGGGTAATTTTGTAGCTCTTTCAATTAGGGACTGTCTTCTCAAATTTTTGAAAGGCTGGGACACCTCTAGAATTGATTTCCTTTACATATTCACTGGAAACACTATTAAACACAAATGCTGCTTTGGCTACCTGTTTTAAGCAGTACTGACTTTTAGCTTTCCTGGTAATGTGATGCTGTTTATTACAGCAATAGCTCTTGATAGGCTTAGTTACTTTTGAAATATGTAAGCCTCTGGCTGAGCAGACATAGACAGGATTAATACATAGTCAATAATCTCATTTATATGACCTAACAGTGGCTCCTCCTACCAAAATGGTGGTTCATGCCTTGATATTAAGCACCAGTACTCAATGCTCTACAATATGTAGACTAAAAACTATATAGAGTAATGAGGGTGATAATGATTGGAATAAACATAAAAAAAAAAATAAAAAGCTAAAAAAGCTTCAATACGTTTCATTAGGCTGCAGTTTTGTTATAGCTTGGCTAAGGGTGGGATTTGGAGGAGTTCCATCACAAGAATAAAAGACAATTAACAGAAAGCGGCAGACACAGACACACTGATCTCACCAGAGTGCAAGTTACAGAGCACCCTTCCCTCCCAGCCCTCCCACACCTCATTCCAGCTTTGCTTACCAGTACACCATTTGTGCAAAATTCTAAAAGCCTAAATACAGATGCTAGGTGCCTTTTCAGAAACTGTAGGGCATTCAGCACACGCACGTGAAAGTAGGCAGATTGGCAGATATAAAAATCTCACAGGCTGCTTCCACCAAATATTGACATCAATAAAAATTGAATTTGTGAATCACATGTTTGGAGAAAGGGATGCTGAGCTACATATGATTCCACAGAACCTATTGATATTAACCTTATATATCTTATGCGTATAACATCTTTAGAAGAAAATCAGAAGAAATCATCAAAATTGGTTTTGATTTTTTGACATTCTAAGATGCTAGTAAACTTTATACACATTATTCCACAAGTTCACATCAGCTTTCTCCCTGCAATAATAACGTTAATAGAAAATAAAGCAGCATTAATGAGTTTAGACTGGAAATATTTGAAATTTTCTTGCCAACATTTCTCCGGAGATAGCATGTTAGCATTAGCTTCAGGTAGCCTTATTATTCTTACAACTGTCTGATCCTCCTCAATGCATCTTATCCTAAAGCAATCTCTGCCTTGATGCTCTCTCTGGTTGTTAGCCATGCTGTTTCAAATACATTTTCTTCTCATGTGTCATTTAAATTCTCTGATATTGAAAAGATGTAAGAAAAAACAGTATTATCAAGACAACCAATGAAAGAGCCTAAATAGAAGGCATTTGCCTCATTTTTAATCAATCACTTTAATCTCTCCCCTGTGTTCAATTCACCAACATAAAAGTAATTAAAAAGTTATCCCCATTTCAAAAGCAGTGAGAAAGCAGTATTTCTCTAATTGTCCATCAACAGTTAGTGTGGCCAACACAAATTTAAAAGGGAGGAAAATACCCAGTGTTTCACCGAGATTAAAAGCTGTGCTTTGCTTTGGTTTCATGGCAGTGAAAATTGTGTTTATTCCCAAGTACAGGACATTCTGAAGCATCCTGTTACTCTTAAAAAAGAAAGGAGCTTTGATACACATACTTTCAGAAAACCACTCTCTACACTGTGAAAAAACAACTCTATAGTTGAAATATAAAAAACACAATTACTTTCCACCAATTAATACTACATATGGATATATCAGGTATCAATTCCCTTTTCTGGAATTTTTTATTATTTACATTTCTTTGTTAAACATCCTACTTCCAGTTTTCACAATTAGCTATTCCACTGAGTTTTCTTACCTGGTCATTACTAGCCTTTGCCTACTTTTCTCTCCCCTGCCATAGCTCTACCTAGTGAGGGATTCTACCTTCTCCTTTCATTCACCATTAACCACCCATCTGCTTCCACAATATAGTTCCTCCACCCACCTTTCCCTCCACTCCTCAAGCTAACATCCATTCAAAACTTTCTTTTGGGCCACTCTCTCAGATGCACCGGTCCAAAAATATTTTTTTTTTATTTCCTGACTTTTTTCCCATGGCATATATGTTGAATAAATTCCTGGAAGACACTTAAGCTCTAAAACTACTTTATTATAAGCCACGGTAGGCTGAAAACCCTAATATCTCCATGTTTGCTGACAAACACATCATTATATAAGTTTCGGTTGACACTACTGCAATTACACTTTTTCTTACTTTTTTATTTCACCATTTGTCTTTGATATGTCAATCTCTTTTATTCCTTCTGCCTATATTGGCTTAAAAAATACCTTTTTTTGCACATTTTTATGCTTGCGTCTGTCTTGCAGTTTTTCACGTGGTACTGCTGTTTGTGCAGATGGCAGCACAGGGAGTCATAAGATCTGAAACTGGTTTTTCACTCTGCCATTGACGTGTTACATGAAGTCCATCAAGTCTCCAAGCTTTGTTTTACCTCAGTGTTTCTCTACAGAATGAGACCAGTGTTACTTATATACCACTGAAAAATGAGTATTGGATTACTCACTTGACATTTTCATAGTTCACTTATTTTATACCCCCTCTGCTCCCATAGATTCATTGTTTTCCTATCTCATTTCTCTGCTTGGTTTTCCTTTTTTTCTTAATCTTTACTCTTTTTCCTTACCTCAAAGAGATGGCCCATTCATCTTTTCATGTATTTTCCCTCTGGTTTAACAAGATAAAAAACCAAATGTTTGTAATTACCAATTTCTGTAAATGTTCCATAGTTGAAGGTCAACCTCAGTGCAGAAATAAAAACCTAAGCAAAAATCTGGCCTCTTTTTCCAATACTTTCTCCTAGGTGTCTAGTTATTAGCTCATGCACAATTTGACTAAACAAAGCTCTTAATTCCTTCCCTCCTCCCTGATCCAACTCTCCCATCCATCAATGCAGCACTGTAAGTCCTTAGATCCTATTAACCACTATATTGCCTGTCACTCAGACATACAAATCCAGGAACCTTTTTTTGACCCTGATAAATCCTCAGCTGCAGGATATGCCTAAATCTTGCTGAGTTTTATGCATTTTTTTTTTTTACATAATATTGCTAAATACAACCGTTCCTATGCCCCTACTCAGCCAAAAAAGATGCTTAGATCTTCATCCTATTGTGTTCTCTTTCTTGAATCATCACTTTCTCTTGGCAAATACAATCATGCCCTACCATAGCTTTTAAAAATGCTTCCAGGAGCTCTCTCTTCATCTGTTGATTTGACTATGTTGCACTGATTCCCTTTCCAGATAGCTCATAGCCCAGGAGCTCCTTAGTGCTCTCTGCCACTTTTATCCCTCATATTTACCATATTTACTAAATTTTGATCTTCTACTTCTAACAGTTCCTGTGTGTTCAAATTCCTTGATGGTCTGTCAAATTACCCAATGGTCTGTCAAATTACTCAATAAGTGCCTTTATTCTTTCTTCTCTGCTTTTCTTTATAGCCACAAGGAGCTTGCCAAAATATTTCATTACTCTGCTTGCATCCTTAAGATACTATTTGGCTGTGGCATTACCAGAATATCCACACATGTGGGGGTTAATATGCATGTATATAAGCAAATATATTTCTGTGCACAAATAGGCATGGCTGTACATGTTTTTGCATGCATCTAAACATATTTGTGTGTGTGGATATGTACATGTGTATAGATATGCATGCACATAAGCATATACATACAAGCATGCATAAATGTGCATGGGGCACATGTGTGCAAATATGGGCACACAGACCTCTGTGTACACGTGTAAATATATATATATACATGTGGTGTGTGTGCACGTGTAAATACATGTGATTTGCTCTTTAATGGAGGCTTTTGCAACCTTCATCACTTTGTTTATGCAGACTTCCAACAGATATACTTCAAGCCACACTTTAATAACTACAGCTGTCTCAGCGTGGTTGCAAATGGATGGATTTTGTAGGTGATTAATTTAAAATTCTGAAAAGAAATCATTTTTTCTTTCTGACTGAAAGACTTTCAGAAGTCCATTTTGAACAAGTGCCTATACTAAATTCATACAGCTGAATGGGGCTTTCCAAGTTACTGCACTGAATAATGTAATTACTGAATTATCGCCTGAATTTGAACATGACTGATTAGACTTTATAGGGAAATAATAAAGTAAGATGATAGACTTTTCTGGACATGTACAGTATTCCTTATATCAATACACTTAAGCGTTAAGGTCTCATTCCACCTTCTAGAATAAATAAGTTTTTGTTTCAAATCATAAACTAGCATAAATTGAAAAATTGGGGTCCCCTATTGTTCCTTTTCTTCCTCTCCATCATGTAAGAATCTAGATATAATTGGAGACAGTGTTGAAAGCTTTTTTCAAAATTCAAATTATCTACTGTTTTTTTTTTTTAAATCAGAACAAAACAGTACTAAAAATCTGTAAAAAGTGGATTTTTTAATAAAAATGGCAAGAATAGAAAACCAGCTCAAAATAGGCTGTCCTGACCCAAAAATTCTGTTGAAAGCTTCCATGTATGAAACATAACTTTTGCAGTATGTAATATTTCTACATTATTAGGAAGAACGACTTGATACACGCTGACAAGCAACTCCTGAAAAGACATAATATAGTCTTTTTTTTTACAGAAACAACCAGAGCAAGTATGTTCTGTTTACAAGTGAGTTGTGTTATTTTCAACTCTGAAAGCAACAAACAAGTCAAAATCACAAGGACAAGAAATCCAGGTTTGTAAGTTTTATGTTTCATGATGTCAATTCAACCTTCCCCCTGGAAAAAGATCTTCAATTGAATTTCATCAGCTTCTCTGTTAGTTTTCCAGAAGTTCTTCCCACAGAGTCCAGCTCACACTCTTAGAGTTTCATGAGCTCCTCAAATCAAATATAGTAACTCTGTCGACAACAATTCCTCTGTGAAAGCGCATCCCAAGATTTAGAGCTTGGATTCAAGTCTGCTATGTACAAAGTGGTAATTTTCTGAATTATTCAGGCTTTGCATAATTTGTAATTCTATATCCAGGATGTTTTATCTCACTTGGACTTCCTAAATGTTTTACATTAACAAGGTAAATCCTAAGTACAGGCTTTCATAAAATTTACAAAGTTTTCTGACTCAAAGTAACAAGCGAAGACATTTTATACTAGGATTTCAACACTTCAGTTCTTCAATTTTTAGACTTTTTACTTTCATTTTAGTGGCCTCACAAAAGTACTAAATATTGTGCATAGGATATGACTCTTACTATGCACCTTAAATATCCATTTTTGTTAAAAAAATTACTGAATAATCACATTTCTAATCTAGAAGGGAAAAAGGAGTTCAGCTTAGTTTGCATGTAATAATACAGCATGTAATAATACAGCAACTTTAGTACAGCAGTGTAGATATAATTCATGAGATGCCACCCTCGTATATAGAAAACCCTAATGTCTACTAGGTAACAATTAATTTATAAGAATTCTATGTCCACCTTTACAGAAATCTCTGCAAATCTCCCAATCATTAACCAGAGAATTTTCTATAGCTTAGTTTAAAACATTCAGAAAACAGGGAAAGGTAAAGAAATATATCCATGCTTTAAGAGCACAGTCTCAAGGGGTTGTATTGTATATCTCAGCACAAGGCATGCTTCAAATTTGCCTTTTCTTCTACATGAAAAGCACTGCCACTGGGGATAGGTAGACACTACTCAAGACAGAGAAACAAGCGCTGGGGATTCAGCAAACAACAACGGCTTCAGAAGCACTGCTTTTATCTTCTACTGTTTTCAGCAGTCTTTAAAAAAAGTATAAAGACTTCATATATGTCATAATTCTGCCTTAAACCATCCTAGAGGTTGTGAAGTTGAAGCTAAACAGCAATAGACCTTACGCTTGGCTCTCATATTACTGAGAAGACAGTTTTATTTTGTAGATTTACTTTTCATGAATTTGGACAAAATCCAGTGCTATTTCTAAAACCAGCTGGGGAGCAGCAAGAGGGCAGGCACCTTAGAACAACACCTGCATTCCACACAGTCACTGTGGTCAATCTGGTTCAGTACATTTATGAAAGAAAGGGGAAGTGAAGAGTGGTTTGTCCTTGGAGACAACTTCTCTTGAAGGAGGGGAGAGTAACAAGGACCACAGTTCTGGTCTAGCTCTTAGACAGTCATTTCTGTGACTGTCATAAAAACAATCCTATCCACATGGCTCAAAATATCTCTTCTTCAATCTTTAAAAACAGCACCTTGCTGTTCCAATAAATGGAAGCAGGTAAAGTACAAGGGGAGTGTCATCTTTATTGTGTGCATTTCATATTGCCTTGCTGGTCTACTAGTCGTGGTAGTAGATATAAAATACACAAATCACAATATAAAAAGAGGCATTAAATTTATAGCACTGGAATTGCTATAGAAATAAGATGCTGTCTTTTTATTAAAAGCTTGAGAATTCTTAGACGATTTTGAAACTGGGCAAGCCTGGCATATATCCAAAAGCTTTAGAAGATTAGAAAATTAAGTTAAGAATTTAGAAGATAAGTGCTTATGCAGTTACTAACAGCATTCACACCAACACAGCAACTAACTAGGTCTTCGTTAAACAATACTTCATACCAGATGTTAAATTTAAATAAAACAGTAGTTATTTTATGAATTCCACAAAATAAGTTTTTAAAAAGGAAAGGAAGACACTGTGGAAATTTATGCAAATATCATTGCCACATGGTATTTTAATCACAAAATAAATTAACAGCAACTGGAAACTAGGGTTTTTTTGTTGTTTTTTTGCTGTTTTTCTTTCAAAACTTCAACATGAGCACACCTTGGCTTTTAAGAAACATTAATAAGAAGTCAGTGAGGCAAACAGCAAATTAAAAGTCAATCAAACAACCATTTACATCAGAGCATTTACAAGTTCTCATCTCCAAAGAGCCGCTTTAGGCAGCTGTCTTTACCCAATCCTCTACCTAGAATCATGTACTATATAGCCTGTGGAATTCATTAGGAACACTTATTTGTTTCCTTCATGAGGAAGAGTCTCTTCACATTACCTGACACAAGACAATTCCACTCATAAGAAATTTTATCCTTTCCTGTACTGAGAATAAACACTTAGGGAAATTGTAGTCATTTAAGAGTTGTTATTAAAAACAATGACAAGTACACTGTCATTATAGCAAAAGTCTGTATTCACATGTACCACAGCAGTATCTTGAAGACTCTCTTTAAACAACAGCTTAACTGAATCCCTGGCCCTTAGCCTTCTTAGTAAGAAACTGCTCCCCTCTGCTGCTCTCTCTCTTTTCCAAGTGATAAATTTGGTGGAGGATTGCATTAGAAAATCTGGATAAATCATCACCATGTTTTTGTAACCACTTATCCGCTTACCTCTCTAGCTTGCAAAAAAGGAATGATAGATATTATATCTAAACCAGGGATTGCTATATGCAAAACAAGAAATGCTGTCATAGTCTTAGGTTTCTCTAAAACCAGAGACTTACCTACAAGTTGCAGGCAAAATATGTTTAGGATCCCCACCCCTCCTTTATTTTATTGTTCATTTATATAGAGATCCTGGTGTCTTATAAACCAATTAAGTGACCTTTGGCAATACTAAGATTGCCAAGGATGATTTGTTTACAGCTTAAATGCAAAATGTAATTCATCCATTTCTAAAGTTTGGGTGAAACAGTGTGCACTGTTTGAAAGAACACATACTGGTTTCTTAGAAGGTATTGCTTTTAACACGCTAACATCACAAACAAAACTTCAAAATATTTGAAGCAAGAGAGTATAAGTGGATTTAAAAAAAGACATGGATGTAGGAAGACTCCACAGCTGGATAAATTCATCTTGGATTGAGAAGAGAATCTACTATTACTGGCCACCTCCAGCCAACATTCCTTCATTAGTATTCAGAGGCAAAGAGTTTAGGTCAGGTATGATAGGCTGATATGACATACTAAGAGCCTGGAAAGAACCAGTGGTACACCTAAAGATGACCAGGATTTTTCTGTGGCGATATATGCCTGGAGGTTTTCTAAGAAGGTTTCTTCTGGAACCTTTTTTCTTTCTTCCTCTTTCTTCCCCCTCCCTTCCCGCCCCAAACTGGATTTTTTGTATTGCTGGAAAATTCTGCTTTACTTAGAAAGGGTGAAAAGTGGCTTCTCTGCTGCTCCCTTGGAGGGCTTTGATCAGATGTACTTTCTGTTTGCAAAGAAATAGACATTGCACTTCACTTTTGAACTATTCAACCTTAATTTGTCATTAGGGTCTAATTGGCTCTTCTCTGCTTATTAAGCCAAAGAAGAATAAAACCCCCACATATTCTATTCTATCTATACAGATAGTCAGCAGCTGAGCTGTTTCTAAAAAGGATAAGAATAGAGAAAGAACAGAAACACTAGGAAATTAAGAATGCCTTTTACAATGGCCATCAATAAAGAGCAGCAAAATCCATTTCTTTAAAAAGTTGAAATTCTACTTCTTGGTAGTCCAGCAATAATGGAATTAGCAGACAAAGAGAATCATTTACAAAATATTTTGGGAGCTGAACAAGAATAATACCTATTTTCTAAATTAAAGAATAGTTCATGTATTCATTGCTGAAGTTCCAGCTGGCCACACAGCAGCAACTTAATGTAGGAGTACAATTAAGTTGAATACACCCACACGTTAATAAATGACATCTCTGGAGTCTGAAGAGTAGCTTTGAAGTTTGACTCAAAGGATGGCTTCAGTTTTACTTGATAAACTAACGTGTTTGCAAATATTGGTTAATGTGTAAAGTCTAAGATGCACATTTAGAGGGAAACCTTGTTTTTTTCTTTCTTCTTTGAAATAGAATTTTGGGATTTGTTTATTTGGAACATTTCCTTCTGAGATCAACCTGAATAAGTCAATACACAGCCACACCTCAAACATAGTCTGCTTTTCTGATTCCCCTCACTCCCAGAAAGAAATGGAAGTTATGAGGATTAGCAACAGAAATTATTACATGTATGAAATGCCTCCCATAATAGTAACACTGAAACAATGCAGGATTTTTCTGCTGAGAAGAGACAGATAAGGGGGGATATCATAGAGTACCTTTGTGTGGCACAGAGAAACCGAATGATGAAGAGTTGTTTTCCAGGTTTCATAATACAGTTACTAGAAAACAACAACAAAATATTGATACAATTTCAAAACAAAGAAGGATACTTTTCCTTACTGTACCCAGTTAACCTGCATAGTGACTTAAATGTCATAAGCACTTGTCTACAGAAAAATTGAGGCAACCAAATTTACTCTGTATCATTAGATATCATGGTAGTGATCGGTTGAAGACCAGAGACCATTTTATCATCATAACTGTGAAGCAACAGGCTGCTGTGTCTATTAGAGCAACTGAAACATTACAAAAGCTTTAAATTTGAGGAGATAAGTCAGACAACAAAAATTACTTTCTTGAACTGCATATTGAGCTAATCTTGTTTCATTGTCTGATCATTTACCCACTTTCTAAAACTATTAACTCATAACAAATGTAAGATTAATTTTTCCACTACTTTGTTACCTTTGAGAAATATTATCGTCTACCAAGTTAGAGAAATGAATTTTGTTACATGAACTCTCACTTGAAGTATACTTTAAAAGATGAATAGCTTCCTGCTTTAAGAAACTCAAGCAAATAAAAAAAGACCCCAAAACTCAACTGGGGTTTTTGTTTTGTCTTACTTCATTCAGAAGATAACAACATATCTTGATAAGCAAGAGCTTCCAGAGTGTTTTGCTCTCCCATCCAGCCAAATCCCTCCAGTGGATGATATTCCTCTCTTATGTCTTTTTCCTCGGCTTAAACTCAGCCCTACAGGCAAGTAAATGCACAATCCATTCAGACACGTGCTTCAGCTTGAGTAGCTGCATCCAGCTGAGGAGGACACGGGTATTGGCATCATTATCTGGTACAGTTAGCACATAGGAAGTTGATCAGAAACGGCAGGCATGCTAACCATCCCAGCTTCAGAGTTATTATAAAGCCCCTGAAGCTTGTTTAGTGATCTCCACTGCTCTGCCAGGGGACCAATGTGAAGCTAAACACTGAAAAGGACACTCATAAAGACCACCTTTATCTTGTGGAGGTATCTTTATGCTGCAGTCTGCAGGCAGAGTTCAGCTTCGTCCTAGAGAGCTCTAAGAAGGGCTGAACTCCAGCTGCTTTGACGTAGACATTAAAAAGCAGATTTTCCAGATTTTCCACTGAGACTAGAAGTCTAGGAAGATCTGGTTTTAACCCCTGCCCTGTATTTTTAACATAATGAACAGGCACAAGTGGAACAGATTTCTCCTCCTTATGCAGAGAAATTACTTACGTTGGCCTCTTTCCAGATCACTCTTTCCTATATACATATCCATGCGTGTTTCCCAACTCTTAATTTCCAACATTCACTTGGAAAACAAGTAAAGTAGAGATAAGCAATGCCTCAGTTCTTCTGTACATGTCCTTCTGATATGATAAAATTTAGTCTATCATATAACTGTCCCTATATCCATTACCTTCCCCAGTCTCCCACAAGGATCTCGCCAGAAGGTTTGGAAGAAATCAACACATTCCCACAGAGAGACAGTCAAAGTGGCAATGGCACTAGCCACAGTACTAATCAAAAAAGAAGAAAAAAATACCCAAACCACCAAATAAAAACAACAAAGCAACACAGCACAGATATTGCCAGTGGACACAATATCTGAACGACTACTGCCATGTGAAAACCTGTGTCGATACGACTCATTTGCATTGAAATATTAAAATTAGTTAAAAAGAAATAAATCAATAGTCAGTGAGAGTAAACACGTTAGACAAGAATATTCCTCCAAGCATCAAAAAGCATAAATATGCTACAGCTATAGTGATAGAAAGACACTGCTATTTAACCTTTAGATCCCAGATTCATTATGCTTAAATACTGGATTTTAAAAGATTGAAAATACATTCTAATGAGAAAAAAAAAATATTGATAGTTATATAAGTAATGTACACATGGAACATTCTCTCAAAAACTCAGAATGGTTCTGGTGAATTTGGCTGAGCAAGATACTTAAATACTTAAAATTAAGTATTTAACAATAGTCCTAGTAAACATCAAAGACTGAAATTTAGTAACTTGCTAGATGTGGGAGCTTTATGTTCACATCAGTTTTTTCTATTTGCAAAAGAATTACGTTATACAACTGCAGTACAGACAACTTCTTACATTCGAATTATTTCTTTCCATTCCAAAAGTGAAGCAAAATGCTTTATGCAACTTGAAAAACATATTTTTAAACAAACTTGTTTACAATAAATCTGACATTATATACTTCACTATAATGGGATACAGAACTGTCTAATTGTCTTTTGCTTTATATTATGATCTACTCTGACTTTTAAAAACACGTTTACCACATATTTTGAGAAAGTGAAATAATAATACCAGAGGAAGAATGGGGCAGAACTGACTGTTCCTATTTCCTATGTCTTTTGTAGCAGGAGAAGGAGGCTTCATACTACCAGGTAGGAAAGTGTTCTGTTTTCTTTTTTATATATAATTATGCTTTTCCATTTTATTGGAAGAAAAAAGTCTGTTAGTCTAGAAAGATTAACTGTATAACCTTTTGTGGATCATTTTATCAGTAGAGATAAGACAGCAAGAGTCAGTGTTTCACCGGTAGAGTCAAATATACTATGACAGAGAGTACTCTTTCCCAGGAAAACAGCAGGGGGGACAGGAAATACTTAAAACTAAATTTAGTTGTTCATTTTGTGCTAGTAAAGTGGTATACTGGCTATGTCTTCACCTATACATCTTTATGCAGTTCAGCAGTGGTGTGGCACAATTAAAAACCTGCGTCCAGATGTTACATCTTACTGTGCCCTTGTCCGGATAGCTCATGATGTTCTTGTGTTAAGAACACATTTGTCAGCTCCTTCCCTTCTATCTCAGATGAATTTGCTGATAAGTCTTAGTGGATGACATTTTACTAGTAGATGAGATCAGAAGCACTAAAATACTTAATAAAATAATAAAAAGAAAACATTAATTAAAAGAAATGTAATTCACCAAATGCAAATCAGAAAGGACTTTCACAGACTGTGGCATAGCTCAGAACTCCCAAGGAGACATGCAGCAAGGGGATTCTTTTTTGGGAGCTCATGAGTACATTAACCTGCTTATAGAGGTGTATGGAGTGTGAACTAGTACATGGCACTGGTTTCAGTTGAACCACTGTCCTGTGTTTTATTCTGTATAATTTCCTCACTTTCATTTTCAAAAAAAGCTTCTCACACTTTCATTCAAGAAAAAAAGGAAATGTGGTTGCACAGAATTTCTTCTTTCAAAACAAATCATGTTCTATGGTTTTTCCTTTTTTTCCTTCTTATTTCATGAAGATGAGTATGTCCACTTATAATCTCATAATAAGAAAGTTTCCATTGAGCATAAAAAAACAATTCTAGTCCCACTATAGGAAACATTGTATGTACAGCAAATAGAAATTAAGAGTTTTTTTCCTAGAAAAAAAAAAGCGATTGAAACAAATATAATTTAAAGTCTCATTCGTGTAAATGCACTGTAGCTGGGCTAGTTTTCCTGTCACTTTTATGGGGGGGCGAGGCCCAACACCTCCCTGTCCATGCTTAGGCCCTTCTGTGGTTGCCAGCCTATCACTATCCCTCATGCCTTCACCACATAGGTTGCGATCCTCCACCTCTACTGAGGCAACAGACGACAAGACCTTGCTGGTACTTTTGCCCATGAGCACTGGTAGTCTGCTCCCAGGCTCTTCTTTAGTAATCCTGCTTTCATCCCCATCCCCCTTCAATTCTAGTTTAAAGTCCTTTTAATGAGCCCTGCTAATTCTTGACCTAGTATTCCTCTTGCCTTTTGGGTAAGGCTTGGCCTACCAGTTGCCACCAGATCTGATGTCCTATAGATCATCCTATGACGAAAGCAAATTTGTGACGGTGACACCAGTCTTGGAGCCAGGAGTTAATCTGCTGACTCTTCCTGCTTATCCCCTCATCAACTCCTGCAAGCAGAGGGATGGAGGAGAACACAATTTGTGCTCCTGATCCCTTAACCAGCTGTCCAAGGGCCCTAAAGTCTTCCTTCAGGGCCCTTGGACTACTGTTAGCTACCTGATCACTGCCTACTTGAAATACCAGTAACGGGTAGTAATCCGAGGGCCGGACCAGGGTAGGGAGATTTTTCTTTATATCCTTAATCCTGGCCCCAGGGAGGCAGCAGACCTCTCTGCAGGAAGGATCTGGTCTGCAAATGGGGCCCTCAGTTCCCTGCAAAAGAGAGTCACCAATTACAGTAACCCTTCTTTTTTTCTTTGTTGTTTTCTTTGTTGTTGAAGTCCTGAGGCGCAGGGGTGGGTGACCCAGCCTCACTGGGGAGATGGTCATTTCTCGTGTCATCTGCCTCATCCCCAAACTCCAGAGGTCCAAACCTATTTTGGAGGTGTAGTTGGGAGTGTGAGGGAGGCTGCTGAGGGTTTCGCTTGCCTCTCTGAGGAAGGACTAGCCTCCATTCCCCCCTTTCCATTAGATCCCATCTCTCCTCCTGTTGATGGGGGGGGAGGGAATCATCAGCTTTTATTAGGGCCTCTTCTTGCTGATCTTGCCCCAGGGTACGGCTCCACCAGTCTATTTCACTTTCGCATTCTCTAATGCTTCTTAACCTTTCCACTTCTTCTCTCAGCTCTACCACCTGTCTGAGTAGGCCATTTATCTGCTCACACCGCACACAGTGGGTGTCCCCGGGGTCCCTGTGCTGCCACAGCCAGGCTCAGACACTCAGTGCAGCCAGGGCCCTGCACGGCCGCGTCTTTGCGGGGGAGCCGGGTCTGAGTCCCCACATTTTTCTTCACAGGGGCTTTGGGGCGTTTGGTCGCCATTCCCTCTATTGAGCCTGGGACCATTCACTCTCAAACTCTCCCTCTTGGTCGTGCGCACGAGCCCGGCTCCGCCCCCTCACTCCCGCTCCTGCGCGCTCAAATACCTGTACTTCCGCTCACGCGCGCCCGGCACGCGCTCGGAGCCTGTTGCGGCTCCCTCGCGAGATTCCCGACTGGGTTCGGGTCTCCCCGCTCTCCCTTCGGCTTCCCGTTTCCGGGAAACCCCTCTCCGTCTCGGTCTAGATCAAGTTTAAAGCCGCAGCACTCACCGCTGCCGCTGTCGCTCTCCGCGTGGTCATTATACTAAGAAGCAAAGGTATACAACTCAGCTGGACAAAAAAAATGACAGAGATCCAAGTTGATAGGAATAACAGGAAAACTATAGGAAGCATAACAAAGTCTCCATTTTCCCTGAGAAAACCGCAGAAATTTTCCACTGAAAGGTCTACCAACCAACCAGATGGGAGGAATGAGAAGCAGCAGTATTAGGAAAGATATTTCTGACTACTTTTGGTGTCTTTCAATGCTTACAGCAAGTTCAGAAAACAGTAGGATTTCTGAATAATGAGCAACTTAAGTGATCTTTGCATCACAGAAAACACCCTTCTTTAAATTTGTTTTAAATTAAACCTAGTTTGCAATCCACTAACTGTTCTTGTGATTAAAATTTTCCAAGAAGTGTTTTAATTTTTTTTTAACACTGAATAGCATAACTTTCAGTCCCTGATGCAACTGTTATGAATTGATTTTGTCAGAATTCCTATGATGTGCAATTATTACTGTTTAAGAATCACATCATAAAAATCTATGACAAAATGACTGTACTCATCGTTATCCCATTACAGAAATGGTATGAAATCATTTGAATCTGTCTGGAATAAACTTATAAATCTTTAGGTAACAAGTTTGACAAATTGTTTAATCATAAAAATGTCAGCGTCCTAAAATTAAATTTGATACAAAAGAGTGATAGGGCCATCTTCCATAAAACACAAATTTCAGTTCTCCTTGACATTCCTGCTTTAACGTCATAACAAAGACCCAGAGACCAAAAGAATTCTACTAGAAAAGCAATATTCTTACGTGCTGTATTCTCACTATCCCTCGTTCCTCTGAATACAAGAGTATCCTCTTGTATGCTCAGCAGCTGTCAAGAGCCGCTGAGAAAAAGTATTTAATTGCTTACTGCAGAGACACTATAATGATTTCTTTTTGCTCTTCAGAGTTGTAAGCGATATTAGAGGTGAACAATACCTATACAGCAAATAAAACTTGGAACCCCAAACGACTTAGAAAGCCACAATGTTATCAGCTTCTGCAGGATGGAAAGCATCAAAGTGCTTTGAGTTCCTGTTGTCTCTTCCACTGAAGTCAACAGGAGTTTTACGCAAGACTCATTTTGCTGAGATCCACAGTACTATCCTGCTTACAAACTGCAAAGCCCTTTCTCTCACTGGGCTTTTCTGAGCAGGACCCTCAAACCAACACAGTTTAGCCAAATATTGCTGAACAAAGCCTGGAAATTAACCTCTCAAAGAAAGCTGGCTCAGAAAAAAATCAGAAAAAGTAGGAAGTAGGTAAGACAGGGTAGAATTACAGGATCTTGTACACAAGTATTTTCTTGCTCACTGTGTCCTCAAAGGTGAGTCCTTGCTTCCAGGCACCTCAACAGCTTTCTGAGTTGCAGTGAACTGCGGTATCTCCTGGCCCCTGGGAAGATTTGAGTCACCACTGAAACCTGGCTCTCTTCTCCTGCTATAAGCTTCATGAGATGGAGTCCCAGCTCAGCGCAATGACTTTTGCCTCTCTTACCTTTGGGTCTCTGGCAACTTCTCCTCTGAGCACAGCGCCTAAAGGAAAGAGCGGTCCCCGGCCTCCGGTGGGCTTCACAGGTCTGGATGCCTAAAGAAAAACAAACCAAAAAAAGTAAAAGACATAGAAAGCCCTTCACAAATCTTTACAAAAATCTCCGTTCACTACATAAGCCAGTAAACTCCTTTACGTATGCAGGTGTGAAGAGCAACACTGAGCTGCAATGCAAACTCCTGTCCAGAAGAAAGACAGGCCTCTTCTTGCAAAACCATGATCCTGCCTAAATACCTCCTGAGAGCCCTTCTTTTAGTTCATGCCCAGACCTACACCTGTTCCACGCTGCCACCAAACCCAGCTGCATGCAAGTGTCCACCACTCCTGGGCAAGGCCTTCCACCACCACCAGGTGCCTTCTCCTGGGATCACCAGCCTGCTCAAACACCTTCCAGCCCACCTCACCTGCCCCATAGCAGGCATCAGCTGCTCCTGGGCAGGGCTTTCTGCTGTGAGGCACCTCCACCCACAGGTGCCTTCTTATGGGGGCAATGGGTAGGTGCTGGCCATGGCACCCAGGAGCAGGGAGGAAGGTGCTTCTCCTGCTGCCACAGACATCTCTAGTGTACAGGGCACTGCGGATCCCACAGAAAGAAATGGGGCAGCCTCAGGGGTTGCCCAACTCCATTGGCAGCATCTCTGCTGACAGGACTGGCAATGCCTTGGGCTTTTTGGTACCCCGTTGCATTCAAAAAAGTGGAACAGCTTCCTAGCTGCAGGCCACTTAGAAAAGCTATAGAGGAAAAAAAATGTGGACTTTTTAGAAAGCAATTTGTAGGTTTGCTGTTTGCTGGCCTGGCTGGAGAATGCTTCTTGTGGAGTAGCTTAGGAAAAAAAATCACTGCAAGTGTAAAACTTCATGTCAGGGTTACTGCAGCAAAATATAACCTACCAATTTCTTTTTTAAAATCACCTTTCATATGAGGCTTTATTGATTTTTTTCTTCTGTTTCTGTTGTTTTAAAATGTTCAACAGCTACTGGTATCTCCTTAGCCAGCCCTCACTTTCAAAGCACCTAAGTTATTTTTAGAGATACTTAACTCTTTTTCAGATATGACCTATATAGATCTCCAGGGCCTAAATTCATAACCTGAGTAGCTTTATTTAAGTCAGTGGCATTATTCCAACAAAGTCTTGTCATCTGTAGTTTTTTTCTATTTCCATCTACAAAGAAGTACAGTTTTCATCTGTTAGTGACATCTGTCTTTGGAACTCAATGGATCTAATATTTCTAATGTCATACTGTGTGATGCAAGTATTTGATTTATATGACAGTTCCTTGATCATCTTGATTTCAGCATTTTCTGTTCTACAATCTGTTCCATACCGATGTAAATGTTTAATTTGCCAAATAAACTGTTTCTCTAAGACTCCTTTATCATCACTGCCATCTAGTCTTCCATTTTTTTTTCTTTGTTTTCTTCCTTGTGTTTTCTTCCTTTCATAAGGAGGCATCTAAAAATGAATTTAAGTAGGTACCTTCTCTTATTTGACAACAGTGACTTGTAGTTGAGGTAAGAGTAGATTCCATGCCTTGTAATTTTCATTAAATGGATTCAAGAAGACTTTATGTCTTATCAACCTGCTCTAAAATAACTATACTTAAAATATCTGTGAATTCATCCTTTATAAAGCAAAGGATTAATATTGGAGCATTGGACCACGGTTCTTCGGTCAGTGAAAGCAGAAGGTGATTTATGCTGGGTTTTAATGAATTAAAAACCTACCCCAAGAGATAAAGAGTTAATTCTTCAGGCATTAGGAAAACATTTAAAGAAGTCAAACCTATATAAAGAAGAAGCAAGGAAAATCCTCTAGAAAATGGTCAATTATTACAAGTATACATTCACTTTATTGTTGCTAATATTTAATTATGGTCACTTTAAAATGGCTTTATAAAAATTGCTCAAAAATAGGAATGCTATTTTTACTACGATCATTCCCGAAAAGACAATGTTCTTTTTCCACTGCTAGATATGCTTGATATACTTCACTTCTTTTTTCTTTTTTTTTTTTCCTATAACATGGAACATTAGATCATCACTGCAAAAAACCAAGCAAATATCAATACAAACGTGTAGTACAAACCTTGCTCAGGAATGTTGTACTGCTGTGCACTAATGAGCTATTATGTCAAAGTCTGCATTTTGCTTCACACACTACCCAGCTTCATGATCTGAATCTGCAAATGGTTTTCTGTACAAGTCAAAGTAGATATATGTACAGGTATATAATATATGCAAGTGGCATGTGCTTAATAAGTTTTATACATGTTTTCCGGATTTCCATGTACTGTACTACTTCTGAGAAATAGGCCAATAACTGGGTTTCCTCAATAAAAATCTCAGTTTGTGATACAGATTGTTCTGAGGACATTTAATTTTCTTCAGTGTTTTGCCAGAGACCTGAACGTTTCTTGTGTAGCTGCAGTTCAAGGAGGAACACAAAGGAAGCCTGTAGCAGGCTGAGTCTGAGTGGTCATTCTTCACTTCGGGAGAAAATTGACCTATAAAGCTATTTAGTCTTTGAATTTCTATTCTTGGCACCTTGCATATTGAGATATTAGAATTATATCTCTATGGTGTGCAAGAAGAAGAAATTAGTCTGCTCAAATGATAGTACATTATGATTTAAGGTAAGTGTTTCTACAGAAAAACCAACAAGGGCAACGGACAAAAAACAAGTGTACAAATGACACTATTGAAACAATTGGTTAGTAATCTGTAATTTCATTGCAATTTTGAGAACTTAAGTAGGACACAGAATTATTTAAAAAGCTTTTTGCCAGATCTCTCCTTCCTGCAGTAGCTTCTAGCAATTTTTAACTGCTGCCTTACAGCTTTCCTGTATATACTGTCTGAAAAATAGAAAGCTAAAGATATTGCACTGAGGAAATTAAAAGTACATGAGGATTGATATTTCAAAAAAAAAAACCAACCTGCAGTGTTTTAAACAATGTCTGCTACTTAATTAATAAAACAATTCAAAAGTCTGTACTGATATTTTGTGTCAAGAGAGCGTCCTGAGGTATGAAAAAATAAAAATCTGCCTTCGCAGAGGCAAATGTAACAATTATGTCTCTTGCTTTTTGCAAAATATTTGTATTTCATGGCAGATGGTGATATTTATGTTGACAAATATATAAAACTCATCACAATCAAAATAGGAAATATGTGGCTTGATTTCATTATTACCATTTCTTAGTATTTTTATGGAATTCTCTATTGCCAAAATTGCATAGTATTGCTATATACATAGTTATATAGGGAATAATGCACTAAGATGACCTTGCAAAAGCCAGATAACTCCCTACAACAGACTTGCTATTTCCAGTTGTGATGCCTGCATTTTAAATGTAAATATATAAAGTTGTTGGTAATTATCAAAATCAGCATTAATGCCATATTGAATTATTTGTTGTTATTGTCTCAATTTTAAAACAAAGCTGAATTATTATAAACTTTACAACATATTTCCCTTAACAGGCAAGGCATTTGTATCTTAGATGGCCATTTATGTCTGTCCCTTTTTCTTTGCCATCCATGGAGTTTCCATTTTTATTGACATATTGGGAAATATGGTGCATAGTAACCCTAATAATACTGCTAAACTCATGGAAATGTTAATCTGTGTATAGTTTGTGATTGTTAGTGAAAGATTTTGATTGCAGAAACAGTGAAAAATATGCAAGGAATTTGCTGAAAGATGGAACTAATTTCTTCAAGTCTATGAAACTGGATTTACTGTGTCTTTTTAGTAGGCTGATTATATGCCATATTGCACTATTAAAGGGAATGTGTTTCTGAATCGGACTTGAAATTTTGAGATGTCACTGAGGTGGAAAAGAGGATTCAGAGTTCAAAACAGAAGACAGACTAGAAAGAAAGAGTCTCGTTGCTGAGGAATTTTTTCTTCCTGACTATTCAGTAAAAAGTTGCTGTAGAGATGTGGCGCTGGTTAGAACACGACTAGCAATTGCCTTTGATATTTGTCTTTGATTTATGATCTCCTTCTGCCCTGGAGAACCAAGGACAGATGCTGGTGCTGCATAGCTCCATTGCATCATCTGGCAGGTTTGAAAGGACAGAGAAAACCACTAAACTTGAAAACCCTCCCCAGCTTCCAATCCTGGAAATAAACACCATATGTATCCTGATTAAATGTTGGGATGAGACCCAGGAGTTCACCACCCCACCTTCGAGGTTTGCTCACCCTTCTCCTGCTTTTCTCCAATACCCTGGTTTCTTCTGGATGAAAGCCCAAGTATACAGCAGCAAGTGCCCCCTGACAGGTCTCTTATAATGAAAAAAGGTGTGGGACCATTGCCCCATGGTTTGGATGTAGCACTCTTGTCAGCTACCAGTTTAAGAGCCAGGAACAGTCAAAGAAAGTATTTCTGGAACTCTTCTACAACACAGCTATAGCTGTGAACTTTTACAAGTGGTAATAAATAGGACATTATTAAATAGCTCTGATTTCAAACCAAAAAAGCTCTTATCTGGAGTGCTTTGAGGCATTTGTTTATCACCTGCATATCACCATTCGATTCTTTGATTGTGGCTGAAGATTTGACTTATGCTTTGTAAATGTGAGAAAATAGATGAGGACGGGAAGGAGTCCATTTGGAGAGGTTTTTGGTTATTTTTGCACACCCGTGCATTGCTAATTCCTTCTGTACTATCAAACTTATATGTGAAATATATGAAATTAGTCTCTGTTGCCTCCTTACAATTCTGTTTGCTCCTGCAAATAGCTCTGCCTACCAACAGAGTTGATTTTTTAGCAAGAATTTTCTGCTAAATGGAGCCAAAGTTCAGAGCAACTGCAGAAGTTATGTCAAGAAAAATTGAAAAGCATCTCTAGAAAACTTATAGCAATATATTAGAGGTACTCAGACAGGGCTACAGGAATGGAAATGAAACTTCTTAGGCTTCAGAGTCATATGGCTGTTCTCCAGTCCCAAAATCAAACTAATGTGTCCCCTTAGAGCATAGTAGAGTGATCTGGGAATTACTCAGACGGTTAAACAGACACTACTGAGGAACAAAGTGTCCCTGCATTTGTTTTACACTTCAGAAATGCCTATAATAGACAACAGCAATACCCAAGGGTAGGGAAGCTCATGAATCATAGTCCTCTGTAGGCATTAGAAATGTAAAGTTTAATTTTTCTTATGCTGGCAAGCTGTAAGTTTTGGGCCATTTCAATTAAAAATATAGCAAGACTGTAATTCCATCAAGGAGCTATGTATAAAGTGAAACATTTGAGTTAAGCTTGGTTAATATGACTCTGATTCCAAGACTGAATAACTGCAACACACATTTTCATTACACACTATTTTTGTTTGGTCAGATGGATAAAGCAAAAGCAGAAATGTTAAACACCCCACTGAAATTAATATGGTTTTATGTAAATGTCCTTTTATTGAAGCTAATTCAGCAAATGCATACTTCCCTGCCAGAAACATTACTCATCTCATAGGACGTATTTGCTTCCTGACAGGGACAGTTGCTGTTCTGCTCCTGCTTCTCATTGAGGCTTCATAAATGGGAGGGAGTGGATTTATTTCTCATTATGTCCTTGTAAAACCTTAACTGGAAGACAGCCAGACTTCTTATTTGACCTGGCTAGAATTTCTTTTTCATTATTTCTGACGAATTTACAGCCATTGATTAAGAGCTGCATTTTACAGCCTGGACAATCTAATAGTTTTTGCTAATAGAAGTGTCCACCACCATTTACTGTTGTGCAAACAAAGCTGATCCATTGGTGACCTTGGCACAGTATCCATTTTAAAAGACATTACAACTATTCACACCAGTTAGGTCGGACTCTCCAGGGAACAGCTCTCACTTTATTTTTATAACTTATAATTGATCCAAAATGTTCAGCATGTAAAATTTTAGAAATGATGCTGTTTCAACCAATCGCATATACAGAGTTTTATCTGGCTATCACATAAGTGCTTAAAACTGGTAAGAAAATGTAACTGCAAGAACCCTGAGTTAAAAACCATATAACAATAATTTGGAAATAAGAATTTGATTTGTTCTCAGAGACAATTGGGTGAAATGGCATTCATATACGTAAGGTCAGTATAACAGCAGAACACATTTAAACTTAAATGAGCATCATTGTGGAAGGTATTTTTGATAGCAGCAGTTTTCAAGAATGTCTGAAAATGTCTGCAGTTCTTCCACAGCCATAAAGCTATTATGAAAAATAGCTTTATTTTTTTCCTTTCAGAGGGAATGACGGGATTCCTACAGCTGGTAAGCACAGCCTAAGACTTGTGCAATTTTCAATGCGTGAACTACAGTATTTTCTGTAAAGCAGTTTGCTCTCACTTTATGTTGTGTGTCTGAATCTGGGCAACATTGAAATAACTTTGAATTCTAAACCATGATCTTAATATCATCAGTATAAATCCAAGCTTTTGACCTCATTGCTGCTAGTCTTACCCAACAACAAAGTGTGACTAAATCTTCACCAATATGTCACTTTCTCAGCTATTTTCTACCTACACCAATACACAAAATAATTAGCTGTTTTACTTTATTTTCCTATGCCTTCCCCCTTCTCTTTTAGAACCCTAGGCTGATATACTATGCTAATCAACTTACATATAATTGTTTTCTTGGCCTGGAATCACAAAAGCATATGATATTAACAGAATACTGAGAGGTTTCATGGTAGATGGAGTGTCAGCCTGTCTTATGCATGAATAAAAACTAAGCATCTGCAGAGTATCCAGGACAGTCACTGAAGTCAGTGAGGCATATCTGAGAGAGGCAGGTTTCTTAGTTTTACCTTTTTTTAACCTGTTACATTGTACTGCCTTTTATTTCTCTATTACCAGTTCTTACTTATTTTGGTATTTCACCTCTGTGTGCAAACTCCTGAGCAACTCTGTATTTTGCCATCTTAGAGTATTCTGCTTCCCATAGTTCATTTTCTTTTATCAGTTGTCGCTGTTACAGACATACTTTAGCCTTTCCAATTTTTGTTTCATTAAAAAACCTAGAGACTACAATGCCAGCTTCTTTTTCAATTTCTATTTTGTCTCACTAGTGTCTGAATAAACTCCTTTCATATTGAAATATTTGTCTCCTGATTCGTACTCTGTACTTCTCAGAAATATGAGAAATTCAGTATGTAAGAAATTCAGTATATATGAGAATGCAGTTTGTTTATTTTTTAATTTTTTTTCAGTCTGTTCAAGCACCAGTTTATACTGTAAGTTCTCATTAAGTGTGTGATTGTCTTTGACTTAGGAATTACTTGCCAGATATTCATGAAGCAACTTTTAACAAGCATCCTCACTATTATCTTAGTATGTCATATACACAGAGTAATTGCCATGAAGAAATCCAAATCTTGTTTTCCTACATGTGTATTTTCCACTAGTCTCCATAGAAACTGTGGATATTGTCGTAGCCATTAAGAGTCCATAGGACTCCATCATAACCCATTTTTCATTCATCCCAAATGGAATTTGTCTTTTCCGACTTAAGATGTCTGCAATGCAGTCATCTTTATCTGAGTCATCTGAACTATTTTCATTGTCCATTGGGAAAAGTTGACAATGCTAAAGTTCATCTGACCCATATCATCTGCAATAGCATGAAATGAACTTCACATTTGACATATCTTTGTCATTACAGCAACGGTTTAGGGAGATTCCTAGTCTACATTGCAGATGACTACACTGGGTCGACAGAATTTCTTCTTCTTTCTCATGTCTGAAGTATTCCATTTAGAAGCCTAGAACTATTCCTTTTCTAGCTGAGCCATGGAGTAGACTGCAGAATCTCACTGTTGTATTTTGTTTCTTCTACCAGCGCTGAAGTTACTGCTAGTGACACATGGCGCCTTTTTAGTGGCATCTGCCCCTCTGTATCTGAGATAGTTCTGGTATTCTCCAAACTGCTCCCTCCTGCTGAGTCCACACTGGCATCCACAAATGTATCTCTGGGGGAAGAAAACATAGAAGCAACATGGCCAAGGTTTTGTACATTTCTGCTCTATTCTAGCCTCCAACTGCCTCTGCCCATACTGGGAAGTAATTAAGTCCATAATAGCAGTGGTAACCTACTGAGGGATATGTGAAACAACCCATTATACTTTTCTCATTTAAAATGATGTGGACTTGCTAGTCTAATTTCCATGTTGGCTTCATTTTGGACAGAAAAGCAAAGATGGGTGAGATGCTTTAATTAGCAGGCCCACTATGGGTGCTGCAGTATCAGATAACAAATGTACCTTCAGCTGATCCATATGCTGCTCTGTAGCTTTCTTTACATGAGCATCCCAGCCTTCCCCTACAATATCAAAAGACTGTCATCTTGAATGAAAAGTTCAAATAAGTCTTCAGAGATTCTTCTTAGAGGCACAATAGAATAGGTAACAGCACAAACCCCTGGCCTTTTGAGATGCCATCCTTGCTCTTTACCTAGTGCATTTTATATGGTCCAATTGTTATCTTCCAGGACCATCTATCTATGAATATATTTTATAGCATTGATCTGAGGAGGATATATAGCTAGTGAGTTGATTATGCAGTTAGATAATGTACTAATTAAAGTGACTGTAAAGTGTTGGCACACTCCTGGAAAAAATAGAAGAGATTTAATAACAGGCCTGCTAGAAGATTCTGATATAATGAAGATCATAAAGAATTACTTCATTTGACATTTTATGATACAGTATGGTGGGCAAAGTAAATAGTCAAATGACCTAGGAAGCCTCTAAAGCTGCAATAAAGGGAAAAATTATTAGCATTGGTGTACTTAAAAAGAGAGGAAAACCAAAATCAATTGATAGATTTCATGGCTTTAAAAGCCAAGCATAATGAAATACATTTTGAAAAGGAAACTGTAAATAGAACTGTAGAGGTAAAGGACAAAGTAAATGCCTTCAGCATGTAAGAAGATTGAGAATTCTTTGAAGCTTACATTGGATCATTTATGAGGGAGGAATAAATCCAACAGACTGCTATGTTATAAACTTAGCCCAAACAGAAGTGCTGAATAAAGATCCAAAATGATGAAAGGAACTTATCGCTTACTTCTCCTATAGGAATTGTCATGGTATTCTCCTGGAATTTTACTAAGACTGGTAATGATTAATGACCTGTGCATGTCTGAAATCTAAAAACTTTCTTTAGGACTCTTTAAAATGAGGGCTTCTTCAACTTAACTAAAAGATTGATCTGTGATTTCATATCACTATTACTTTCTAACTGAGAATATTTATTGGTTCTTATAGGATCATACATGATACCCCACATTCATAGAAAAACCCTAAAAATAACAATACCCTAATATATAAGATTTTTACAATGAAGTTGAATGTACAAAAGTTGTGTGTGTACACATTTGAGGTACCTTGTAGCTGCTCAGAGCTGGAGTTACCAGAGCTTCAATTAAAGCACTGGCAATGTTTAGAAAGAAAGGAACTTCATCAGTTTAGGTCCTAAATGCATCAAAAAAAAAAAAAAGATGGATGAATGCACAATTTCTTGTGGGTTGTAGTTTGTGCAGTGTGTTGAAGGCCTTCTGATGGCTGCATCACAGCTGTGCACCCACTCACTCAAACACACTTCACTGATACACTGAGGACTGAGCCTTCAAGCCTTTAATTTCTCTGGGAAGAGTGAGGTGTTTATGGCTTTGGTAGATCACTCTAGAACAGGGATCACATTCATCTGTAAGGACAGGTGACTGTGTTTATGTTGCATTTTTTGCATATGGAATTTGTGGATAATAATTATAGTAAAACACCATTCTGATGGTATTTGAACCATCAAATAGACCATCAAGTAGACCTTTATATCCCACATTAACAATCATTGCCATTTACAAGTAAACGCAAAATAAATTGTAATTTGCAATTAACCTTTTCTTGTGAGTCATAGTACTGCTCTGAAAAATTTATATCTAGAGGGTGTAGCTGCAGTGCAGTAGAAGGCAAGACCAGTATATCTGTATTCCAGCCTGTTGGATACCAGTTTTGGATAAACTGCAGAATTACCAACTTCAGCAATCAACTCTATCTGTAGCATGTTGGACAGATTTCTACAGATTTCTACAGATTCTACAGATTTCTACATATTGGCTTCCAGTTGCAATACTCAAACTCTGTGTGGAGAAGGAGGATCACGAAGATGGGCAATGAGGCTCCCTCTAAGAAAGCGACAGCAGGGAGTACAGCTTGACAGGTCACATTTAAGAGCTGGTTCAATAACTAGAAACCCACTAAGATTTTTAATGTCCTCTAAACCAGGCAAAACTGCCTCCAGCACAGTCCTGGAATAAACATCAGTTTAATTTTTCATATTCTGCAATCCTTTTTTCCTCCTAGCAATTCCAGTAAATCTGACCCGCAAAGGGACAATGTTTCTGAGCCTGAAGGTGTGCATAATGCATGCAGAATTTGTTCCATATTACCCAAGAAAGCAAAAATTCTTTTAAAGTTAAATCACAGTAGATTTCCTATTATTGTGGGGGCTGTTTTGCAATTCATGCTATATTAGATTTTGTGAAATTATTGAGAATTTGATTTATTACAGAATGGTCCAAAGCAGTGATTATATTAATGGTAAAACTAGAAAGAGAATTTTCTATCAAAACAACAGTCCCATACTACAGCATCTTTCAGTTCATGCTGTGTGAAAACATTCTTCAACCACCATGTCAACTGCTAGAAATGAGGATTATGAAGAACTGCCTTCTTATGTGTTTCCTTTTCCCGGATGCAAATAGCTGTTCAAAGGAGAAAGAGTTTTTAATTCCTTCAGGCTTCAGAGTGCCAGGTTTCTTCCCCAGGAATACAGCAAGGGAACCATCAGTCCAAGTCACACTTTGACATGGATATTAAATCATATAACACCATTGCTTAAATAAGAAGTAATTCTCAGTTACCTTTACAAATAAGAAGTGATTCACCTGAAAAACAACTCTAAAATACTTAAATTTATATGTTTATTTTCTATTTCATCTTATTTCCGGCAATGTTTGTAGATGTTGGTTTAAGGTGGTTAACACCAACAATTTATAGTCTTAAGAAAATTGATTTGTTTATTACCTGGAAGATGGTATTCTCATTATTGCCTAAACTATATATCTCACCTGTTTAACATCGATTTCAGATGCTTCCATGTTTTTCCTTTACTGGACACATTTTATGTGCCTCTCAGTAAATTTAGTGATCTTTTTGAACAATTTATTTGCAAAAAGTTGTTAAAAACAACTTTAACCATACAAATCTATCTTAACCTGAGTTCTAGAATTAGTTATTGAGGTTCAGAGACATAAAGCTGCTGGGCAGAGCTGAGATTCGGAGAGATCTGGACTGAAATGGGCCTTGTGAACTTCCTCGTGATGTTCAACTCAAGTGCAAGGTGCACCTGGGATGGCTGTGGTGGGTTGACCCCAGCCAGCAGCCAGGCACCTACACAGCTGCTTGCTCACCTCTCACCCTGCAGTGAGACCGGAGAAAACAGGAAGAATGGAAATTGGAAAACACATGGGTCTAGATAAAGAAAGTTAAAGAGGTGAAAGAAAGAAAAACCCAAGCAAAACAAAGGAAATATCTCAGCACCACCCACAGGCAGACCAACGCCCAGCCAGTCTCCAAACAACAGCAACTGGGGGAAAAAAAATAAAATAAAAAAATAATAAAAAAACCCACCCCCCCCAAAAAAAAACCAAACCAGTCTCCAAACAACAGCAACTGGGGGAAAAAATTAAAATAAAAATAATAAAAAAACCCACCCCCCAAAAAAAACCCCAAACCGAATGGAAATTGGAAAACACATGGGTCTAGATAAAGAAAGTTAAATAGGTGAAAGAAAGAAAAACCCAAGCAAAACAAAGGAAATATCTCAACACCACCCACAGGCAGAACAATGCCCAGCCAGTCTCCAAACAACAGCAACTGGGGGAAAAAAAATAAAATAAAAAAATAATAAAAAAACCCACCCCCCCCAAAAAAAAACCAAACCAAACACCATTTTCCTCTACCCCAGTTTTTGTTCCTGAGCATGATATCATACAGTATAGAATATCCCTTTGGCCAATTCAGGTCAACTGTCCTGTCTGTGTCCCTTCCCAGCCTCTTGCCCACTCCTAGCTGACTCTTGGGGAACACAGTAGGAACAAGAGAGAGAGCCTTGACCCTGTAAAAGCACTATTTAGCAGTTGGTGTGCTATCAACACTGTTTCAGCCACAAATCCAAAACACATCGTGGTAGGGGCTACTCTCAGAAAGTTAACTCCATCCTATCCAGACAGAATACAATGGAATAGCCTCATGCAACAGTGTGGTTGGGAAAGCACCTCCACAGAGAAGGATGTGGATGTCCCAGTGGGCAGGGTGACCATGACTTAGCAATGCATCCTTCCTATTTAAGCTGGAGAATAAATGCTAATTGGAGACCTATTGCTATTTAAAATACTTGATCAGAGGATGCAGGTAAGATGAAGCTAGGCTCTTCCTTGAGGTGCATGGACATAGGACGATTGACACAAGTTAGAGCATGGGAAATTCTAATCAAATATTACGCAGTTTGTTTGTTTGCTTGTTTTTAACATAACTGTGGGATGGCCTTGAATTAAAGAGATCTGTTTTGAGCAGGGAATTTTAGATGACCTCTGGAGTGCTCTTCTAACATAGATTATGATCCTGGGGTTCTAGCCCTGATTCAGGAAAAAATCCTACACTTCCATCTATCTCTTAAGACGAATGTCTTTAGGTAATGGTTCACTGTTTATCAGGGTGGACTAGGACGATTGACACAAGTTAGAGCATGGGAAATTCTAATCAAGTATTAGGCAGTTTGTTTGTTTGCTTGTTTTTACCATAACTGTGAGATGGCCTTGAATTAAAGAGACCTGTTTTGAGCAGAGAATTTTAGATGACCTCTGGAGTGCTCTTCTAACATAGATTATGATCCTGGGGTTCTAGCCCTGATTCAGGAAAAAATCCTACACTTCCATCTATCTCTTAAGACAAATATCTTTAGGTAATGGTTAACTGTTTATCAGGGTGAAGTCATTGGGAGGATAGGTGTATATTTAAGGAGTTTTCTGAACAGGGCTGCACTCCTCCCCGGGACTCAAGTACACAGGAAATTAAACTACACTCTGATACATTTTGTTTATAAAGAATGAGAAGTTAGCACAAGTGCTACCCCTGTCTCTTTTTGCACACTCATGCAAAAAAAAAAAACACCAAGAAAATTCCTTCACGAGGAACAAACTTAACTGTTTATCAGGGTGAAGTCATTGGGAGGATAGGTGTATATTTAAGGAGTTTTCTGAACAGGGCTGCACTCCTCCCCGGGACTCAAGTACACAGGAAATTAAACTACACTCTGATACATTTTGTTTATAAAGAATGAGAAGTTAGCACAAGTTCTACCTCTGTCTCTTTTTGCACACTCATGCAAAAAAAAAAAAACCCACAAGAAAATTCCTTCACGAGGAACAAATTTTCTTCATGTGAAGCCTTAGACTTGTGACTGTAACAAGGGTACTTTATAAGTAAACTACAGCATGCAGATTTTTACCACAACAAAAGTTTCCAACCATCAGCAGTCTACCTTAAATCAATATTTTTGGTTTGGGGGTCGGAGGAGCAGTTTAAAGCCTGAATACATAAGCTTATGTCTGTGTTTGGTTCACTAACAGCAAACATTTCCCATGTGGTAGACAGGCACACTGGAAGAAGGTATCCAGCTCTCACCGGTTTTCAGTAAGCGTTTAGGTATCTACTGCCCCATGTGCCTCTGAGGGATATGCCTTTGGGAACCAGGAGTCCCAAAGGGATCCATAGCTAAACCATGACTTTAAGCTACTACTTACCTTAGCAAGGGAAACAGATTCCTTAGTGTTCCCATATGGCAATGTGTCGTTCTTTCTCTTGGTTTTTTTTATATTTAGCTTGTTGCTACTATCCAGATATAACAACAAAACATTGTTAAGGTTTTGTTTATAGTTTTTCATGAAGATTAATTTTCTATGATGTGACAACATCCTTGATGTCTTCCAGGCATGCTTTTATATTTTCCGTTAAAATGAATAAAGCTATTGCCTTATTCCTCTGCATTCCATCTCCCTTCTGATGGAGCCAACAGAAAAATCTTTACTTTCATAAATATGAAAATTTTTACAGTTCAGCAAGACAATGGAATTGGGTTTTTTTTGAGGAGAAACACACTGACATCTTCATCGCCATATTGAAATAGACTTTTTCCAGTTTCCCAGCTTGCACGTGTGTGCCTGTAAAGTAATGACAGGCAGCAGTGGAAGGAAGAGTCCTGGAATGAGATAGACAAGTTTTATTTTTCTATTTTCTTTTTACTACCCCATTCCCTCTGTACTATTTCTGTTACAAATTAAGGCAAATATGAAACTACCTTTTGTTATTATAAATATCTGCATGTGGACCTGTTCTAACGTCTGTCTTCAAATTATATCAAAACAACAGGGGGAAAAAAACCAAAATACAACCACAAAACCAAGCACAAGTTTATACTCACAAAGAATCAGTACCAATCTCTATGTTTACTGTTTAACCCGAAATTGGGAGTATGGCTGACCAGAGAGGGTATGGAAACATGCTGTGGGAGGGTAGGTCTCCACTTCCCTGGACCAGCAGCTTTGAGGCCAAACCAGGTATAACAGAGGCCAACATCATTCAGGAGATGCCAAGAAACTATTAAAGCGCAAATTCTGCTTCCTAGATCTGGCCAGATTCAACATCAAATTCGCAGCAGTGCCCAGGCAGAAGGGTCATGCACAGGTTCCTCCTGTTCCCCTGGCAAAGCAAGTAAGGCAGGACAAGTAGCCTGCTGGGGAAGAGGGGGGTGGCAGCCGGGGGGGTGCTCCACCTTGGTAGTCCCAGTGTTGAGCAGTTCTGGCCATAGTACTGTATGGTTATATACTTCTCACTGAAAGGAGCTTGCTCCTGCGCTCATTTCCTCTTTACTGGATATTTGCTACTCAATCGTAAATAAACTTTTGGATATTTTTAAATATGAAAATGATAAGAGTAATTTACAGTTGCTTAACGCTTTACACAATTCTATCTGTTTGTAGTTATTCAACAGAACAGCTTAATTGCAAATTATAGTTCTTAGTGGCATGATGGGAACTTACATTCTGCTATGCTCTGCCCAAACACTGTTGCCTTTTAATGCATCTTTACCTCTGCAGAAACACTCTCAAGTCTTAATCAAAACAATAATTATGAATTGGTGTGTTATTAATAACTTGACACGTGATTTAGTTTGCAGAAACACTCTCAAGTCTTAATCAAAACAGTAATTATGAACTGGTGTGTTTTTAATAACTTGACACATGTGATTTAGTTCTAAACTCTTAATCCGAAACACATAGTCATCAGATCTACTACTTTTTTTCTCCCATAATTGTATTACAGGAATGACCAGACTGTGACAGCCTGCCTACTTAGATACCAGAGATTAAACCCAGGCCTAATGAAGATACGGACAAAATGTTCTTATTGTTTCTGAAGGGAGTGAGCAGAGTACTTGACATCAGGAGATTAGTCGGTGTCCTGGGTGTGGGAGGAAAGGAACATGGAACAAGTTGACACTGCAAAGCTCAATTTCCAAACTGGTCCCAGCAAGGAATTGTCTGTGTCAGGAAAAGCACACACACGCCTGTGTGCACACATCATACATCCTCAATTTCCAAACTGGTCCCAGCAAGGAATCATCTGTGTCAGGAAAAGCACACACTGATACCATCAAGCAGAGGTCTTCACATCCAGTTGTCCGCACTGGATGCTGATGAGAGCAGCCCACAGCAATATCACAGGGTATCTTTCCAGCAGTTCCCTGAATCAGTCTCTTGTTCTTTCCCCTGTGGCACAGGTCACCAGA
Source organism: Calidris pugnax (assembly GCF_001431845.1). Classification (NCBI taxonomy): domain Eukaryota; kingdom Metazoa; phylum Chordata; class Aves; order Charadriiformes; family Scolopacidae; genus Calidris; species Calidris pugnax. The sequence continues at coordinate 5,808,701 of NW_015090797.1, read as the reverse complement.
GTCGGACGGTTTCCCTCATATTCAGCTCTTGGCCAAAGTGAGACCATGGTGCTGTTGTCCCTTAGGCCATTTATGTTATGAAGATTTGAGGAACTGGGATTTCTTATTTTACTGTTGGTATTTCTTCTCTCCCCAGGCACTCCGTGTTTTCAACAGATTTAAGGTTAGAGGCTAAAGATTGCTCTCTCAAGCCATTATTCTTCCAGTCCTCTGCAGGCTGAGATATGCAGGCACCAGAGCCTTAGAACATTGTGTTGAATGAAGGCCTAATTATCAGTCCATTTCGGGAAATCGTTAATGCTATTTGCAATGTTTCTTCTTCTATGACAGTACAACATGCTCTGTTTGATCCTCTTTTAGTGCATCTTTAGTTTACATTGGATTATTTCTGTCTTTTTAAATGTTTCTTTTCGGTCTTTAATTTAAACACAAACTCTTCACCCATAAAGAATTATTTTAAAAAAATTGTCTGTAACTTTTCTCCCTATTCCCTTATTACAAAATGGTTATTGTGATTTCTCAAGCTCTGATGAGCACATAGTATCATTAAAATCAGCCTCCAAGTTATCTAGAGTTATTTGTAAGATCAATATATAATTTCTAGAGATAAGTTAAATTAATTGTATTTGCCTAGTAAGATAAAAAATCAGAGTATGTGAGTAGGTGTTTGTATGCTTTATTTAAAGCAGTTTGTATCAGTTGCTGAATTTCAGATTTAATATTCCTTTTAATGCTGCAAAGGTCTTTTTACTAGAGTATTTATGTGTTTGAAAGCTGTGTTACACTCCAAATTCATCAAAATGTCAATCATTTGTTACAACAGTCTGCTCCTTTTTTATCAGCTCTCTGTATTATTAGGTTGCAGATGCAATCACACTTAGCGCTGGCATTGGTGTGAACTTGATCTGCCTTTCTCCCCCCTAGATCTGATACTTCCATGGGCATTGATGAAAAGCAACACACAGAGGTAAAATTAAATTCTAATCTGTTGGCAAATCTACACTGGCAAGCATTGACACTCCTGGCACTTGTCTGACATTCTCATGCCGGAAAAAATAACAGCTGCTTATCAATGATGTATTAGAGATGGGCACAAACCACCTGGTGTAGGCATTCACATAGGAAAGGAGAAAACATTCATTGGTAAAGTGATCCCTTGCCTCCCGCTACGTAGATGGCCTACATCTGTATCTTCTGTGGTAGCTGTGCTTGGTTTCAGGGTCACGGTCGTAGACGTAAGTGCCCAGAGTCAGGTGCAGCCATACTGCCCGTAGAGAGACAACTTGAAAATGAGTAGTCCTGGTTTTCCTTATCTGGAGAGTCAGCTGGTTCCCTCAAAGCTCGAGATTAGATGGCAGCCAGCAGGCTGTTGGTGTGAGTGGTCGGGAGGCTGGGGTCAGCTAAAGTGGGGATATCATCTGCACGGTTTTCTTATGCCTGTGCTATTTGGTATATGAGCCTCTTACTGATTTCCATATTCTGTTAAACATAGGAGCTGGAATTTGTATCGTGACACCATTAAAACTCAGTTGATGGGAAATATATGTCTTCTGTGGAACTATAACTTCCATAAACAAATACTGCTACACACATACCAAGTTGCCATTGTAGCAAAAGAAATCTGAAATCCAAGACTGCTAAATACTTGCTAATTCAACAGTGGGTTAAACAACCTCTTGAAAATTAAAACTCAGGCCAGCTCAACACAACATGAAGAGAACACATTTGTGCATTCCAGCTAGTCAGGTTTGAAGGAACAGTAACTTATTTGGGGTAAATACAGCTAGAGTGACTCCATTTTACCCAAAGAGTTGATGACTTGCTACTCTCTCTGTCTCATCCTTCCCTTATACAAGGAGATGTAAATTCAGACAGACCTTTGATTACTGTGGTTAGGGTACTGTAAACAGACAGGTGTGAGAAAAATAAAAGAAAGACATGCCACAGCAATTTTGATGGGACATCTGCATGGAAGGGTACAGCGCACCCAGCCATGCCATGGGGGAATAAAGGCTGCAGAGGACACTGCAAGGTGGGCACTGGCACACGTGGGTGTCCTCCAGACCCAGCGGCCAGCCTGCCTCCAGGAATGCAGCGAGGGTGAGGTGAGAGGTCAGGTCTTCCACCTGGTGTTCCAGCTGGATCACAGAGATGCACCCCAAGGCACTCTAGGGTTTATAGAGTGCCAATGTCAGGCAGTATAGCCTCGTGGGCAGGGTCATGGATGCTGTAAGAGGACAATCTTTTAACATTGGCTCTATCTTAATAGACGTGAAATATTTTGCGAATCTTGTCCTAGACTGAATATTTAGTATTATTTTCCCTGTATAAATTATGAAGAGAGTGAGAGACTCTATAAGTAATGGACTATTTCAAGTAAAGTAATAGATAAGTTATATGGCTTATAAATGTCAGTGTTACATTCATCAGTGTCACTGGCCCTTGGTCTTAACTTGCAAACTTGAAGAGAACAAATTGGTTTATGCAGAACTGTAGATCAAAGTGTAGCACACAATTATTCCTCGGACCATCTCCTTCAGTTAAACTGGAGAAGCTTCTGGCAATATTACATATCTGATAAGATTTTTGAGATTCATGTTAGCACTTCTGTGGTGTCTTGTTTGGATTTTGTAGTAGTAATCCTGCAGCAAGCTAGGTATTTTCCAAACAGAAGTCCATACTCCAGGGACTTTTAGTCATAATACATTGTTTGAAAACATTTCTATTACAAATAATTTTGCATTTACCCAGGCTGTTAGGCTTTGTTTGTTCCTTGAGCATGCACATTTGCTCAATGTTTGAGGCAGTTCTATAGAGCAGAAGAAAAATGCTCAGTGCCACTGTCACTGCAGAGGTGTACACCTCTCCAGAAAGGATGGATCAGAGGACACCCTCTTGAAGAACTGCTCCTGAAGGTGCAGTTTGCTATATGAGTATGGTATATGAGAGAATGGTATATATGAGAATGGTGTATATATACTATTCTGTGATTGTGAGTCCTAACTCACCAGCTGATACATAGAGGTCAAAAGGTGCTGAGAGCTTGCTAAGGAAATAGCGATTTCCAGTATTTACTTGTGAATTCCAAGATAGAAAATAGCCTCTGAGTTTGCAGAAGCTTGACTATAATTCCTAGAGACTCTCTGTGTGTTTGTGTGTATGTAAGAGTGTGAGATAGAGAGGAAGTGCCAGGTGCACCCAGAAGGAGGAAAACAGTGAAAGGAACCGTTTGAGACTAGGAAAAAAAAAAGAAAAAAGGTTACTGAGGAGAAATGCTATGCTCTGCTGCACATCTCATAGATCTGATACTTCCATGGGCATTGATGAAAAGCAACACACAGAGGTAAAATTAAATTCTAATCTGTTGGCAAATCTACACTGGCAAGCATTGACACTCCTGGCACTTGTCTGACATTCTCATGCCGGAAAAAATAACAGCTGCTTATCAATGATGTATTAGAGATGGGCACAAACCACCTGGTGTAGGCATTCACATAGGAAAGGAGAAAACATTCATTGGTAAAGTGATCCCTTGCCTCCTGCTACGTACATGGCCTACATCTGTATCTTCTGTGGTAGCTGTGCTTGGTTTCAGGGTCACGGTCATAGAGGTAAGCGCCCAGAGTCAGGTGCAGCCATACTGCCCGTAGAGAGACAACTTGAAAATAAGCAGTCCTGGTTTTCCTTATCTGGAGAGTCAGCTGGTTCCCTCAAAGCTCGAGATTAGATGGCAGCCAGCAGGTTGTCGGCGTGAGTGGTCGGCAGGCTGGGGTCAGCTAAAGTGGGGATATCATCTGCACGGTTTTCTTATGCCTGTGCTATTTGGCTATGCACGGTTTTCTTATGCCTGTGCTATTTGGTATATGAGCCTCTTACTGATTTCCATATTCTGTTAAACATAGGAGCTGGAATTTGTATCGTGACACCATTAAAACTCAGTTGATGGGAAATATATGTCTTCTGTGGAACTATAACTTCCATAAACAAATACTGCTACACACATACCAAGTTGCCATTGTAGCAAAAGAAATCTGAAATCCAAGACTGCTAAATACTTGCTAATTCAACAGTGGGTTAAACAACCTCTTGAAAATTAAAACTCAGGCCAGCTCAACACAACATGAAGAGAACACATTTGTGCATTCCAGCTAGTCAGGTTTGAAGGAACAGTAACTTATTTGGGGTAAATACAGCTAGAGTGACTCCATTTTACCCAAAGAGTTGATGACTTGCTACTCTCTCTGTCTCATCCTTCCCTTATACAAGGAGATGTAAATTCAGACAGACCTTTGATTACTGTGGTTAGGGTACTGTAAACAGACAGGTATGAGAAAAATAAAATAAAGACATGCCACAGCAATTTTGATGGGACATCTGCATGGAAGGGTACAGCGCACCCAGCCATGCCATGGGGGAATAAAGGCTGCAGAGGACACTGCAAGGTGGGCACTGGCACACGTGGGTGTCCTCCAGACCCAGCGGCCAGCCTGCCTCCAGGAATGCAGCGAGGGTGAGGTGAGAGGTCAGGTCTTCCACCTGGTGTTCCAGCTGGATCACAGAGATGCACCCCAAGGCACTCTAGGGTTTATAGAGTGCCAATGTCAGGCAGTATAGCCTCGTGGGCAGGGTCATGGATGCTGTAAGAGGACAATCTTTTAACATTGGCTCTATCTTAATAGACGTGAAATATTTTGCAAATCTTGTCCTAGACTGAATATTTAGTATTATTTTCCCTGTATAAATTATGAAGAGAGTGAGAGACTCTATAAAGTAAGTAATGGACTATTTCAAGTAAAGTAATAGATAAGTTATATGGCTTATAAATGTCAGTGTTACATTCATCAGTGTCACTGGCCCTTGGTCTTAACTTGCAAACTTGAAGAGAACAAATTGGTTTATGCAGAACTGTAGATCAAAGTGTAGCACACAATTATTCCTCGGACCATCTCCTTCAGTTAAACTGGAGAAGCTTCTGGCAATATTACATATCTGGTAAGATTTTTGAGATTCATGTTAGCACTTCTGTGGTGTCTTGTTTGGATTTTGTAGTAGTAATCCTGCAGCAAGCTAGGTATTTTCCAAACAGAAGTCCATACTCCAGGGACTTTTAGTCATAATACATTGTTTGAAAACATTTCTATTACAAATAATTTTGCATTTACCCAGGCTGTTAGGCTTTGTTTGTTCCTTGAGCATGCACATTTGCTCAATGTTTGAGGCAGTTCTATAGAGCAGAAGAAAAATGCTCAGTGCCACTGTCACTGCAGAGGTGTACACCTCTCCAGAAAGGATGGATCAGAGGACACCCTCTTGAAGAACTGCTCCTGAAGGTGCAGTTTGCTATATGAGTATGGTATATGAGAGAATGGTATATATGAGAATGGTGTATATATACTATTCTGTGATTGTGAGTCCTAACTCACCAGCTGATACATAGAGGTCAAAAGGTGCTGAGAGCTTGCTAAGGAAATAGCGATTTCCAGTATTTACTTGTGAATTCCAAGATAGAAAATAGCCTCTGAGTTTGCAGAAGCTTGACTATAATTCCTAGAGACTCTCTGTGTGTTTGTGTGTATGTAAGAGTGTGAGATAGAGAGGAAGTGCCAGGTGCACCCAGAAGGAGGAAAACAGTGAAAGGAACCGTTTGAGACTAGGAAAAAAAAAAGAAAAAAGGTTACTGAGGAGAAATGCTATGCTCTGCTGCACATCTCAGATATGCCACTGACTCAAAAAGGTCATTGCCAAGAGCTGTTTCCTCTGTTGCAGAGAAACAGTAAATGTGTGAAATGTCCCTAAGGGCAAGGCTGATAAGATTTAGTACAAACATGTTTGATCTGCAGGGTTTTTCTCTCTCCTTTCGGATTTGTTTTTTGTTCAGTCCTGTAATAAAGATGTTAGTCACAGCCATTTGCAGGGAAAACTGTATTTTTAAAATAGAAAATATGAGATCTTAGAGATGGGAATAAGACCAAGGGAGGAGAGTTGTTTAAAGAAATGGGTCTGTCAGCTTACACAGGGAAAAATAATTTAATAAGTGCTGAAGATGAGTATTTTTGCTTTCTCAGGGACAAGCAATGGCCAAGTTTTGAACATCTTCCGGCAAAGCTTTATGCTTAATCTTTCTGTCAGGTGTTAGCAGGTGCAGAGAGGGGCTGATTTTCAACAGGTACATATTTAAAAGCCAGGAAAGTGCTGAAGATGAGTATTTTTGCTTTCTCGGGGACAAGCAACGGCCAAGTTTTGAACATCTTCAGGCAAAGCTTTATGTTTAATCTTTCTGTCAGGTGTTAGCAGGAGCAGAGAGGGGCTGATTTTCAACAGGTAGATATTGTCTTTTAAAACCAGGCCATACAGCACAAAACAACAGTGTTACAGCTTGGTCACTATTTTAATCTGCTTTATCTGTAGGTTCACTGCACATTTCTTAGTTAGTCTGGTCGGGCCAGGACACAGGATACAGCACAAAACAACAGTGTTACAGCTTGATGACTACTTTAATCTGCCTTTACCTCTAGGTTCCTGCACATTTCTTAGTCTGGTCAGTTTACACAGCAGGACACACAATGCTCTGCTGCACATCTCAGATATGCCACTGACTCAAAAAGGTCATTGCCAAGAGCTGTTTCCTCTGTTGCAGAGAAACAGTAAATGTGTGAAATGTCCCTAAGGGCAAGGCTGATAAGATTTAGTACAAACATGTTTGATCTGCAGGGTTTTTCTCTCTCCTTTTGGATTTGTTTTTTGTTCAGTCCTGTAATAAAGATGTTAGTCACAGCCATTTGCAGGGAAAACTGTATTTTTAAAATAGAAAATATGAGATCTTAGAGATGGGAATAAGACCAAGGGAGGAGAGTTGTTTAAAGAAATGGGTCTGTCAGCTTACACAGGGAAAAATAATTTAATAAGTGCTGAAGATGAGTATTTTTGCTTTCTCGGGGACAAGCAACGGCCAAGTTTTGAACATCTTCAGGCAAAGCTTTATGTTTAATCTTTCTGTCAGGTGTTAGCAGGAGCAGAGAGGGGCTGATTTTCAACAGGTAGATATTGTCTTTTAAAACCAGGCCATACAGCACAAAACAACAGTGTTACAGCTTGGTCACTATTTTAATCTGCTTTATCTGTAGGTTCACTGCACATTTCTTAGTTAGTCTGGTCGGGCCAGGACACAGGGTATTTCTGTGCTTCTGAGCACCAAATCTGCACCCCAAACACTAAAACCTGCACTTGTAAGGGAAAGTATCACCAGTCTTTCTAGATGAATGAGAAATAGGTATTGTGACATGTTACATCATATTCCTGTGCCATCCAACAGACTGATCTTTTGTACCCCATTTCAGTCCAGCTCCCAGTATACACGTTTCCATCCAGATTTTTTTATCAGTGGATGGATAATACTCTTCCAAAATCCTGAGATTGCCAGGCGGCCCTCTCATTTTTTTTCCCAGGGATTGTTTGATATTCTTTTCCATGTAACCAGTTATGGTTACCTAGAGAAAATAACTGACCTCACCTAAGGTCACAGTGCTTCAGCTGCCCCCATAGTTTCAGGAAGTAAAGTAAGGGAGGTGGGTTTTGGTTGGATTTTTTTAGCTTATACCCATTCAAGGAATAACTTAATGCACCATGCTATATCTCAAAGTCTTTAGAGGAAGTCAAATGATTGATAGACAGGAAGGTGACACTGGCTCTCTAAGTCCTATTTTCCTATCACTGAGCTAATCTCGACCAAATGTCATATTGCTTCCATCCAGTTTCTGACCATCTATTATGTGGCTCTCAAAGCTACTTCAGAGGCTGAGTAGCAGGCTTATCCAGATTACACTTTGGGGTGCCACTCTTTCCCCTCTTCATAGGTCCAAACTAGCAGAGAATTTCTTTCCTCCTGGTCTATGCCATTAATGTACCATCTTTCTGTTACATAATCACTCTGTCTCCTTAGTAGATGTGGCCGATGCTTGCTTCAGATACTGAGTTACTTAAGGCACCTTCTTGGTCATCACTGATTTAGAAAACAGTAGTTTCACTTTATTACAGCAGCAGCAAAAGAGCACTGGATTGCCATGCTTGCAGAGCTTCTGACCAGTGAATGCTGGGGATATGATGAAAGCTCCTGGGAGCCACATACCTAAACCCAAATTCAAGTAAGAGTCCTTATGGTCATGAAGGGAGCTTTCAGTTCTTATCATCTGAGTCATCATCTAGCACTCCGTGATTTCCAGCTTCTTAAAATATGCTCTCTCCTATGTTAGTTTTTAGCAAGTCTTTTGGCTATTTAAACTAGAGCTAAGTTAAGACCAAAGGAAAATTATATGTAGGAGTTCTTGTTAATGGCGTCATTGTCTCTAGATCACTGCATGCAACACTTAACAAGGCAGACAAGTATTTTAACAATCAATCACTCATTAGATTATGTTCAAACATATATTCAAAGGCAAATGTAATTCTGCCATGATGATCTTGAACACTGAATCCCTTTAGCACTCAAACACACATTAATAGCATTTTGCTTTTTTCAGTTTACACCTGTGTATGCGCAACACACTATCATACTTAGCAGAAGCTGTTCTATTAATGTAGATTTAATGAAAGTTTGCTGAGGAGTATTCAGTGAAAAATAATGCAGTAGTGATTGAGACTTTGAATTTTAGTTCATATATTTCTGGTAAGTCCTTCAAATAAGTCTATACTGTCAGGTAAGGTCTTGATATGCAGACCTGCTTTTGAGAGAAGGTGTGAAGAAACCTTTGATGATGGTACAAACCTGCTGAGTTCAATCAAATGTTAGAAAATTTATTTCTGGAGGACTTTTAAAATTACAACATATTGTTTACAACAATATATCAGGCAGTGTCTAGTTTTAAAAATGTCCAAGAAAGGCTTTTGTGTAACTTTTTTATTTTTTTTGGCAGCCTATAGATGAGATGAAGAACTTTGTTCTAGAAGCCACACTTAGGATTTTATTTCCTTACAATATACATTCCTCTGCAATATACACCATCTGGAGAAGAGCTTTTCTTTCTAATAAATTTGCACCTGAAAGGTAGGAGTTTGATTAAAGGTATTAAACAAAAATATTCATGTTTCACTAAAAATGACATTACAAGTTGTAATAGAGAAGGCGCATGTGAATAGACAGGTCTGGAAGGACTAACAGCAAAATATCTTCCTGTGACCTGCAGCTCATCCCCACTTGACAAAAATCAGACCCAACAGAGGTGAAAAAGAAGAGAGAAAAACTCAAGTGAGCTTACAAAAGAGTGTCTTGTCCGTGCAGAACACCGTGTGGAGTCAGACCGTTGCGTGCTGTTATGGGCCACGTGCCCAAGGCTGTGCTCGGCGTAATAAAACAAGGTGGGAGGGGATGAGAGGTGGAGAGAAGAACAGAAAGGGAGGGTTAGTCCTCACTGATGGCACCAGGCAGAGGCACAGACTACAGCAGGCATTTCTAGCGAGTTACAGCAACCTCAATATGGGGATTTTTATGTCACTCATGTAAAGGATGTCCCACTACTGATAAAGGTGGTGCCCACAGAGCAAATAGTAATGCACAGAGTAGACACAGGGGAGTAGACACATTTGCATATATATTGCTGATCTGCATTAGTAGGCAATGATCTTGCACCTCAATTTTCAGCACAAAAATGTTGTAGAAGAGGTTTATTATTCTAGGGGAAACTTAGAATTAAATAATGGTTTACAATATTTGTTTTGGCACATTTTATTACCCTTATCTGCCTTGACCTTACTTTTAGAGAACAGCACCTTATATGAGCTGGTTTATGATATCTTTATTTTGAAGGAGCTATTAAGCTCACATAATTATTTTTTTCAAGCAAGCAAAGGTAAAACATAGGTAGTAGATATCCACAGCTGAAAACAGTCACCTTTTATTTCATTAAAACTTTTTAGTGTGTGCTTAGTTAACTTAAGCATTTGCAATTCTTTCATGGTCCTCTGAGAGTCTGATTGATTGTGAGGTGGCTCCTGGATCAATACTGCTGGAGCATACCAAGCCGTTGCCAGCACGAGTTGTGTGATTGCTTTATGGAAAGCAATCTGTCACTTTTTCCTGTCTTGCAGATATGCTAATTCAGCCCTTCTTCTGTATGCAAAGCCTTTCCTCCAGGAGTGATATCTGTGTATCTGTAAAATGCTTTCATTAGCATATTTTTTCTGGACACCTGAGTTCTTAATAAATGAAATGGAAACCACAAGTAATTAATTTTTTTATAGTCTCTAGCCGATAGCAAAATTTCTCCAGGTTCAGGATACAGTATTGCATCTTTGCCTGTGCTTCAGCTGCGGAATATTTATTTTGACTATTGCTGATCAGGTTCTTAACCATCGTTTGAAGAAGCAGAGTCTTACAAAGCAGTTCCTTGTGGTTTCTTTCTTGATGTAAGAGGGTTTTTGTCTTGATGCCTAATTATGTACAGCACTTCAGTTAATAGTATTTTGCATTTGGAACAAGGAAAGAAAAGGCTACAATTTTCCTTATTACCTGGGAGAATCTCTTAGTCCTTTGGAAGCTTTATGAGGCAATGTAGGATCAGCTATTGAGTAGAGAAAAAGTCTGCAGTCATTTTCTTAGCAGAGTTACTTATACATCATGTTCTATTTCTATTTCTCTTAAGGCTGTAGCTTTCATATCCAGCTGGACTGTCTCATAATCAAACCAAGAAGGAGCAAAACTATGCAAAAATTGCTGAGGTATGATTTGTATTGTCTAGGGTGGAACGTACCTCCTCGCTAATCCTAGAGAGAACATGATGCTTTATTAAAGTTCAACATCATAGGCATGTCAGAAAATATGTTTACTGTGGACCAGTTTTTCAACTGGACATCATTGTATACAGCAGGAATAGGGTAGATACACTGCAACACTACCTGTGCTATCAATTTTGTCTCAGTTTTTAACTACAATATAATGCATGTTTGTTATGTCACTGGCATTTTGAAAACATTTATCTTTCTGGACAATCATCTGAAATGAAAGTTTGAAACACATTTTAATGAAAATTTTAATAAAATAATGGGTAGAGTAATCTATACTTTTCTACCCATTCTTTTGCTGCGGGAAAACAAAAAAATTAAAAATACAAGTTTCAGATTCTAGTGGACTAAAACTGCTCTTCTGCAGCAATGCCTTTTCTGTCATAAGTATGTGTATTCAAGACACAAATATTTATTTGGCTTATTTAGAAGTATCACAGAAGCAAGTTATCATCCTTTTTCTTGCAGGCTATAGAGTCAGAGCAGCGCTGCTGGTTCTCTAAGGGCTAACACGTCTTTAAACTAGATATTAAAACATCCCAAAGAGCACTGCAACATAAAATTTCTTTATGAAAGTAATACTGTTAGTATAAATCAAATTCCAAGTTTAAAGACAGAGGAATAAAGATATTTTTAGAGTGCCCATGTACAACATTAAAATTAACATATTAAAATATATTTGGTTACAGCAACAATAAATTTAAATCATGCCTGTAGCAGCAGCAGCAGCAGATGCTTTCAGCAAGAGGTGGAACAAATATTCTCATGTGATGTTCAAATAGTGAATGCATGATCAAGCTAATTCTTAGGAGTATATCAAACAGTTTGAGCACCTGCAGAAACATGTATAAGGCTCAATTCAATTATAGTTTCCTTTAAAATCTTTTTGTGGTCCTGTATTGCTAGCTGTACTTAATGGTCATGCAAAATAAATTGAAAATTAGATTATTCAGGAAAAATCTGTTCCAATAACTGCTTCAAAAATGTGCCATACAAAATGAATGTATGCAAAACCAGTAATTTATTGGGTTTGAGTTTAATGAGACTTATAAGAGCACCAATATCTTATATAATATAATAACTGTATCATTAGTTGTTATTGTTTAAACAGAATAGAAAGGTAGTGCTTAAAGTTAGAATATAAACCTTGGTAGTAAGCGAATCTTAGATGGGTAGATTTATTTCTTTAAACACCCTGAAATCTCAAAGAGTACAGTAGCCTTTCGGTGTCCAAATCAATGTAGGCAAAGCTAAGTTTCTGCCCTTCGAGTTTAATCACAAAACTATTGTTTAGAGCTAACTTGTAACCTGTAACTGAACTCTTCCTGTATGCTTTTTTTTTTTTTTAATTTAGTAAAAATTTCACTTTGAGCACTGTTTCTATTATGACAGTATCTCTCTTTCTAGCTCTCGTACGGGGAAAACATGCAGTATCTTCCTTGTTTTGGGTGATGACAGATTTAAGAAGATTGTTGCTGCCAAGGATAGTTGTGGAACACAAAGCGAATAACCTAATGAGTAAGATTGCTTTTTTGGAACAAGTGGTACAATGGAACATGAATATGTGAAGATATGTATTAAAGCCAAAACCATTTAAATTTGCTGCATCCTACATCTCATCAGTCCAGTTGAAAATATGTATCAGATGCCTATGCCTGCACTTAAATTTTTAAATCACCCAGGACTTACTAGCAGCACAAGAAAGTTATGAATAAACTTAATTTCCTTGACATTATGCAGACTGAGCACACGTTTGCCTGGGGGGTATGCAAGTCCTCTTGAGGTCAGGCAACATTCTGTAGTCTCACTACAGATCAAGACTCCAGATCAAGACTGAATGTTAAAGTGTCTAGTGCTAAATTATGTCATTTTCTGTTTGGGTGCAAAAGCAAAAAAGAAACACTTCCCATGCAGCACCTATCCAAAACAGTTTTGAAGAGTCTCTGTAATAAAAAGACAAAAAGAAATTCAAATTTCTGACCATATGAAAATGTTTGTACCTCAAATATACTCTCTCTGAAGGGTAAGGAGTAACCCCAGCTCCCTCTGACAGTCTAGCTTTAACATGCTACTGCTTCCCACAGCTCTGGCAGTGGTTGAGAGGAGGTGTAGCACTCATCTCCCCCTAAGTTAGATGTCAATGCCCGTCATCTAGCAGGTAATTGAAAGATGAGGGCTTTCAGTTCTTTCTGCTCTGTGCCCTGGCCCTCATGAGTCTCACAACAGTTCTGTCTGCCTGTAAAGAGAGAGAGAGGCAGGCAGATCAGGAGAAAGACGTGTGCTGTGGGTTGGATCGGTTCATTTTACACCATAAACTCTACAGGCTTTAGCTTTCATGATATGAATCTACATGGATGGGTGAAGACAAGTTTAAGGTGAATTCAGTTCCTAATAGCTAATACTCCAGTGCTCCCAAAGCTCATTTAAAGAGCTAAGCGTTTCTTCCCTACAGTTCATTATAGTGCCTGAGCACGATGCAGAAACAATTTCTTGCTCATTTATAGGAGGAGATGTTATTGACATTACTTTTATTTAACCTTCAGTAGTACCTTAATTGTGCTTTTCAGTTTCAAAGAGAGATCACAAGAGAGATCTCTCTGAAGGAACAGACATTAGAATTTTTTTGGCAGACCTCTAATTTGGCAAATCAATGACCAGCATGTACTTCAAGATGCATAGTTTTAAGTATTCAGGACTGAAAATGTGGATCTGTGATTAATGGCTGTCTCACAATGGCTATATCTGAAATTAGGGTAAATAATGTCCTGGGAAAAAGTTAAATACTTTGTGACAGAATCTAAATTCAGACAAAGCCTTGAGAGGAATCTGTCTGCTATTTTTCTTAAGGAGACAAAAGAAACATAAGGTAGTAAAGCTTTCTAAGCATGGCAAATTTCTGATCTATTGGCAGATCAAAATAAAATGCTTTGGGAACGCATAAATCTTTCATAGCCAGTGGGACTTAGTCTCAGTCTAGTAGCTTCCAGTGGTATTTGGGGTTACAGGAAACATCATCCCCACGGGGTCTTTTGGAAACCTGACGGTGCATGTGCTCCATGTTATGGATTCCTTTCCATGCCCCTTTTGCTTCTTCCTACCCAACAGCCTTGATGTTCACACATACACACTCTGGAACATACACTAAGGTGTCTTTCCCATGGCTAATTCATCCACCCGTGGAGGAATTGTGATGTGAATAAACTCAATAACAGCGATTGCTTCTTCTGAAGAGAAGATTCCCAATATTGACTCTTGGTCATTATTCATATGATTAGCTATCTGAATAAAGACGTACATAAAGCTCACAGTATATTTAGATTTCATGTAATTCAGTAAATTTCCTAGCTCAGTAATGATCTCACTGAGTTAAATTAAGTCAATAGTTTCATTTTATTTGTTCCTCACAAGCTCTTTCTTTATGTGTTGACTTGCTTTTCAGATTGCTTAATGAATATTTCACACTGATTGCATATATAGAAGGTACGATAGAGCAAAATGCTTTCTTAATTAAGTGATGATTATTGTTTCACAAGTTTTGAAGGCAATAAATAGTATTGAGCATGCACAGCTGATGACAGATAGTTTAAACCCTTGCTTGTTGCCTAAATTTATGAGCTCACTGTGGGGAGGAGGAACTTTAAAGTCAGTATTATACAACAGCCCCAAAATAAAATAATCTTTCAAACTTGAATGTTTCAAAGGAGATAACCTTCAAGACTTGCAAAGAGTCAGTTAACAACTGTTAGTATTTCTAATATGTGTGTAGGTAATTTTAGTTTCTCCATGAATAACAAAGCTTTGGCCTGATCTGAGGATGTCACTTTCTGTTCCAATTTTTTAAATTCCTGTAAAATGCTGTACAAGCAATGCTTTTTATGCTCCTAATAAATTTTCTAACATTAAAGCCTGTGGAAAATCAACTTGTTTCAATTCATTCATGTATAATAATTACTTTTAGCTTGAACTGATGCTAGTAGTCTCTGGCAAGAACAGATGGTGGAGATTTTACTCAGGGCTGTATACAATACCGAAGCCTGGAGTCTGGACTAGGAGTCTGAAGCAAAATTTAAATGATGGTGAGAATCGTATTAAAAATATACTTAATTAGCTCTAATCTGAGCTTCTTACCTGAGATAGCAAGTCAAGGTGAGAAAAGAAATTAAGTCATTTAATTAAAAACCTCGTTTGAGCTAGCTCAAAATAAATTAAAGGAGTTTTTTCTTTTGCTATCACTAAGGACTCCAAGTAATTCCAATTAACATTTGGAAACAAACATAATAGCAACTTCTAAATTAATCATAAGGCCTGATCCTCTATGTTTGTTCTGATAAAGTTGTCAGAATTAGTTGTATGAGTGCTAGTAAATTGTAGCTCCTTACATATGGTTTAAAAAAAATCAAACCCTGCTTCTGATTTTTAGCAGGAGAAGTGAATCAGATTTATTTTTTTTTTTCAGAAGGAAAATTTTAGTTTTACAGGCCTTCAGATTTTCAGATTTTGAGAAAACAATGATCTATTTCTGGCTTTACATCCTGAACACAAGAAAGCCACTAATCAAAGATGGACCTATTTGCTTTCTTCTTAAACTAGATTTTTGTTAAGGAGGCGACAGGAAGACACATTTTAAAAATGCATCTTGTGTTGCATTAGAAGCAACACAAAACCTTTGGAAAAGTTTTCCAAAAATAGAAAATCAAAGAAATGAAGAAAAAGGAGGCTGAACAAAGTTAACTTCTCTTTCTGAAGGGATCATAATTTTTGGAAATATTTGAGTAGTCATTTAAAGAGAAATGGGAGAAAGAATGAATGAAAAGTCAAGTTATATTTATCTGCTCTAAAGTATTATTTCTAGGCAGAATGAGAGAGGCTAATTAAAGATAGAAAGTGTTAATATTAGACCTGAGATTCCTAACTGCTGAAAATTTTATGAGAATGGGTTTTCACCTAAAGAAATAAAAATTGTTCAATCTGACATTTTTCTAAAATTAAAAAAAAAGGTTTTATTACCTTTTGGACATACGAAAGATGGGTTGGATTCCATCTTTCTTTATGCAGTTTTTTAAAAGGAGAGGTCTCATACAGTTTTTAAGAAGTCCTAAACAGTCTAGCTTAAAAAAAAAAAAAAGGTATTATGAATAATAGAAAAGGTCAGTTTTACAGAAAAGGTCAGTTTTACAGCAGGTATCGTACCCTGGGCTTAACCAGAAGAATTGTTCTTTGCATCTATAGACAGCTGAAAAATACTCCAATCTCCGATATTTGGCAGCAGATGTAAAGTATGTGTAATCCTCTTCATTCTCTTCAGTCATGCACAAGAGTAAAGGCTGAGAATGTTACCTTCCACAAGCACAACAAACGTCTGCACATCTTCAGAGCTTTTGACGTACAGCTTCACTTTCTTTTTCAGAGAGAAAGTAGGTTCAGATCTAAAAGTTACCATGGAACAGTATTAGCCAGATTCATAATTACTGGAAGTTTACTGAAGTAAAAACAGAATTTTCAAGGTAAAAGATAGTTTTAAGATAAACAGTCAATAATTTAATCTCAGGAGGCATAATAGAACTACAAGTTCTGAAAATTACAGTATATCTAATAAAACACCACCATATTCAAAACCATATAAATATTTCTAATAAAACAGTACAGATTTTTACTGCCTAAAGAAATGGGACCGGGAAGCAACAACAGTAGAACAGTAGGCTACTTAAACAAGTTAATTTGATTTGTACTTGGAATCTGTTTCAGCCCTGGTCCTTGTCTACACAAACATCAAGTCACATCCTGAAGTTCTACATCTGCCATGTTTGTAACTCTCCAATTCTTGAGTTAAGCGTTGGTGTAGCCCTGAGGAGCTGCTTCACAGTTTAAGAGCGGTTAAGAACATAAGCACCCTCATGTTCAGTGGGTTTGAACAATTTAAGCTTTTTCATCTTAAAAAGAAAATTATGCAAATAACAGTCATTGTTGTTACTGTCCATAGTTAATCCCTTTTTCCTGGAGGCAGCTGGTTTGCATAAACTAGAAATGTGGAAGCTGGTTACCTACTCGGTTGCATCCCTGGCAGGGCAGTTTCCCTCACTTTATTAACATTGCCATCTCTAATTGTTTTATGTGCTAGAAAGCTATTAATTTCCTGCAGCAATCTGTGAATTAGTATAAAGATTTATATTTCTTATGTCAGAAGATTCTCATTAAATATGTTTTCTATTGTTGCATATTTTATATTGAGCTAACTTCTCTCTTTCTTTTTCTGGTCTTGATATCTTCCAAATACATTAATATTGCTGGGCTTTATCTTTTTTTTTGTTTTTTTTTTTGTCACTTAATTATCATTCATTGAAACAAGAACTACCAGCCCATAAGTACTTGCCTTTTCCAATTAACAGTCTTTCCCCTTGTCAAGTCTTTCAAGAGACACTGTGCTTTTAGCTTCCTTTTCTTTTTCAAACTTGTAGAAATGTCTTAAAAAAATTCAAAGAACAATTTCACCACGACTATATGCAGAGTGTTTATCATTCATTTTGATAATATGATCTCCCTGAATACTCAGACTATGGCTATGGGACTGAAGTTGAAAGTGAATTCTAAATATGAAAATAAAGTTTGCTCTTAAGTCATACTTGTGACGTAGCTGGTGCTGTGCCCACACACATGCCTAGTGAACGCTTAATTCAGGTTCAGGAGCTCCCCAGCCAGTCATCTGCATAGGTAAGATAATGGATCAGCTTGAGGGACTGGACCAACTTGAAAACTAACTGAACCTTCAGATTTAAGCATTTGACTGATGATTACAGGACGTCTCCATTTGGGAATTTTGAACGGTTGCAGAAATTGCCCCAAGGAAACTGTGTCTAGCCCAATTTGTACGCCTAAATGTGTTGATTAATGTCCTGGATGGAGTGTCCCAAAGTGTCATTACTGCAGAAGTATCAGATTGGGCATTGATAAGACATTTGTCAAAGTCAATAGAAACTCTTTCTGCAGAAATGGTCACAAGTCTTCTGACTGCAGTCCATAAGAAATGCTTTGTGTATAGTTAAGATGCCTCAATAGCAACAAATTGTGCGTGTGCTGGGGTGGTCAAGAAGCATCACAGTCATCTGGATTGTAAGAATAGAGCAAAATGGTAGTTTGAGGAGTCTCTCCTGAATGCTCCACTGTAAGAACTCTTGCAATTAAGATGCCCATCATCACCGTATAGCCATTAACCATCCTACTTGGGAGTTTTGATTTCACATGCATCTGGTATGGAAGGAGTCCTGCAGCAATACATTAATTCATATCTGTTTTATGAAGGATTTTTGTTTCAGAAGGTTTTATCATAAGACTCCTATGAAGACAGTTGATGTCTCACGAAAGAGCATGAGTTAATTGTCGTGGACAGTAGCAACACCAAGTGAACTCTTGGTTTCAGTGTGTCAGGACAGTACAGAATTGCTGCAAATGTAGCTGGCTCCACACATAACATTGTAGAAGAGCAAAATTTTCCTTTACAAATTTAACTAAGAGATGGACCCCAGAAACAGGCAGGGATTTGTCACAGTAATTAACCTTGCACAGGTTTGTGAAATATCTGCTCATATGTCATGTCTTAACGTCACTGCTGCACAACCTTTCTCTCCTGAGCTCAGGGTGGATCATCAGCTCTTTACAAAGTTGATATGAACGCTGTATTTACTAATTGTTTTCAGCCTGACTCTGAGGTGTCCCTAACTACCTCATGGCTTTTGTTTCCCAAGGTTCAACATCAGCAGCACTGAGTTAGTGCTTCTCAAATTTAAGTGCAGGAGCTTGTGGTAACCTGCCAGGGTTGATGCTTGCTTCAGGCCTCCTTAGGTTGGCTGCTTCACTGGTTTTACTTTGTTCAGCAACTAGTGAGCCTCATATTTTTCTCTGCTAAGCAACATACAGGGCAAGAAATCTATTTACTCCTGTTTCAGCTGCTAATTAGAAAAGAGGAAATGCTTCCAGGGAAAATGAATGAAAGTAAGAGCCTTCATATATATATATGTTTTGTGTTGAGGGCTTCCTTGTCCCTGGGAAATAGCCTTAAATGATTTCTCAGAGGATTTGGTCCACTGTTGCTCCAAGTGCTCTTGATGGTATGTCCCATATTTAACCAAAAAGTGGAAGTTTTGTCTCTTAGTATTATCAAACATTGTCCCTTTTATGTTTCTTATTTAACAGCAGCTCACATGTATGTAATAGATTTTCAAGGTTATTCTCCCCGACTCTGGGTAGCTGTTAAGACCGCAAAAGCTTCAAATTGTGATGTGAAAAGGCTGCCTATGACTTTCTAATTTTTTATGACAACTATTTCTTGCAAATTCAAAATGAATAGAGATTGCTTAATCCTTCTCCATTGATTTTGTTACATTGCCATAGTATTTCAACTTACTTCAAGCTGTTCTTCTGCTATCTGCTTACTGGTCTTTACTGTGTCATCTGGTATTCACTCACAAACACTGAGGTCCAGAGCAGTCTGTTTCATTCAGTATCCCTTAAAGCATGCCTTCTTTGTTTAACATGAACTTATGGCCTGACACAAAAACAGGGATGGAGTCTGGTAAAAATACAGTTCCCTACAAATGCTTTGTGCTAAAAAAGATTTATTTCCAAAATATCCCTGTTTCATCTCCACCGCTAATTCTCTCCAGTAAACCTTGCTAGAGAGACCTGTGTCCCAATCTATCAAGAGCGTAACTTTCAGCAAAACATACAGTAAGAGTATCACATCCCCTCTGATCATATATAAATACAGTGGAATTCTAGTAAAATGAAAAAATAAAAAAAAAAGCAGCAGCAAACAAAAAAACTATATGGAACCACTTCTAAGTTTCACAATGCTGCTGTGATGTAAGCATACAATTAAGCAGACTGCTTAGAAGTAGCTGCATTTTGAAGTTGGATATAAACTGGATATAAAATGGTCATAATCTTTATCTCCATTTTGAGAATTCTTCTGATTGCATTGTTGTTGTTTTGCACCGGTAGTCTGCTCCTACCTAGACCTTGGGCACCTAACTCAGTGCCTTAAGTTCACTATAAAATCAACAGAGATAGACAAGGCATCAAACTTAGTCATGTTTGGAATCATTGTTTGGCAAAATGTAATTTTTTTCATATATTTTTTAATAGGCAAGAGCTAGCCAAAGACACCACCTGAAATAGGTGCTTATATCTGGGTGATATAAGTGACTCTGTGTACAGAGTATGTGAAAATCACATAGAAAGAACAAAGTCCTTAAGACTAAGTTTTAATGGATCTTTCTATATGGATTGTGATTTAGTAAAGCGATAGAGAAATTATGGTGGAAACAAAACATCCTTCTGTGCTGAAAGAGGTTTTAGTCCTGTCACACCGGATTTGAAAATGTCAAAAATTAAGAAATGTGGGAGTCACCTCGTGATTGTATGTGATCGCTGAACTGACTTTGTATTAAAAGGTTAACTTTGCTTTTCTTGTACTAATAATTCATGATCACAGCTTTCTCCTTCAGATTTCCCTTGACTAATTTAATGTTTCATTCTTCACATTTCTTAGAAGCATGATTTTTTTATTGTTGTTCAACTTTCATTTTATGCCTTAATTAGTGACTTTTGCAAAATTGACTATTAAATTCTTAAAAACAACTCAGAGGTTACATGGTTATTTTGTGGAACTATATGTGGTTACTATGCTGAATAAGTCTGGGAAAAAATTATCTTACATCAAAGATAGAGGACTTTGTTGTCTCAAAAGTCATTTGATTTGCATTCCTGTGCTAATGAGTTCTCACCTAAGCTGTTGAGGACAAATTGTTCATGCACTCTTGGATGAGATTTCAGTGAGACCACATTCTATTCCCATGTCTTCACATAGAAAGAACTCTTCACATAGAAAGAAGTATTCACATAGTCTAAGAAAGTGGTAGATGCAAAAATTAACTGCCATAGATGCTGACAAAAAGTTGGCATGAAGCTCCCAGGAAACGAACCATAGAAGTTCTTGAAAAATAGAGATAATGTCTCAGACCAAAACCATGGACATCATGTACATTGCTTATTTAACCTCACTAGTGCCATGCCTCTTCTCAGGGACTCTGAATTAAGATGTTGTTTGTTGTTGTTTGTGGTGTTTTTTTAGGGGGGCAGAGGAGAAAGTGACTCTTTATTCCAGTGTCCCTGATGAAGAGAGTCTTACTTTAACATCAAGGTCCTTTTTAGTTGAACCAAATTGAGACTAGTCTGGCATGCACCATTTTCAATCCTAGCATAGGGGCACTAAAAAGAGACACCGTTCTTTATCTTTTTTTTTTTTTTTTCCCACCAACATCAAGGACTATGGACTCTTATGACATGGACTATGGTTTCAGTGCTCTACCAGACTGGACTTCAAAAGTTTGGTCTACAAAGTGCACACTTGTAAAAGCATGAGTGCATCAATTATTAGGAAATAGGGACTAAATTAGGTATTTGTGTGTATATTTTGAATAGTGAAAGGGCAGTTAGAAACTGTGATTTATAAACTGTATACTGAGTAGAAACTAGAAACTAGAAAATAACGTGGACAGCTATTAGCTCATCTGGAGAAATTTAGATGGCTGTCTGAAAATCACGTCGTTCAGTTCATCAAGACAAGTGAGGGCATGAAGTTATTAGAAGTGTAATCTACTGAAAAGGTTATGAAACACTTTTAGTCATTAAAATGTTATGTGACATTTTCCACTGAAGCAATGCAGAAATCAGTTATTAAAACCAAAATAATTCCAATTATTTTTTCCCCCTAAGCATTTCACAAACATCTTTCCTTCTTAGTACCCATGCTGTCTGACTCCAAACTTTAAGGGGTAGGCAGCAATCACACTTTGCACAGCTCTGAGCACATTGCTGGTACCTAACATAGGAGTAAAGAATGTAAATGAGTGACCATCATCAACAACCAAAAGGCCATTTTGCTTGTCTGTTTGTTTACCAAAATCCTGTTTGGATAGCAATATCCCACGTCTACTTTTCTCCCCTCTTGTCTATGCTGAAGAAGTGATTTTTAAGTTTAACTTCATAGAAAACCAACATTATTTATTTTAGGGCAAAATGTGCTTTAGAACGCTTTCAGTGTAGGAGATGACTCAGCAATAAAAAGTTATTTGAATTAGCTACTGTCCTCACTTCCATTTATAACACCTGCAGTATTTGAAATTGGAATGTTGGCTCTTAAGTGATGTATTTTCATAAAATGTAGTCATTCCTGCAGCATTTGAAAGAACACACACTCAGAAACCCATGTAAGGAATGACAGGGCCTCAGTAATACCCACTCCCACATTGTATTAATTTTAATAGGAAAAGGATAACATCTTTATATAAAAAGATAAGGGTAATGACACATGCCACTAAAAATAAATATATGCCAACACACTATAATGAAGAGTGTCTCCCAGGAACAGCTGTTCCACTTATTGAATTTACCAGTTGGTCCTCTTCCCACTATGGAACAACATATAGACCCAGCAGGTGAAACTCTCGAGTCCTAGATCCGCCAGCACAAGAAAATCCCATCATAAAAGACTTCTAGCAATGATCTGCAACCTTGTTTTTGGTGAATTGTCCTAAATACGATGACTGTTTGAGAAGGAAGACCATACTTGTGCACAATAGATGTAAGGGCAAATGATACACTCAAGAATAAATACATCTTTAAGGCACAGAAAGTTTAAAGTTTAAAATCTGCTTTAATGTATAATCCCACCAAGACAAATTGTCCTTCCTGAAATAAGCTTCTTCTAGGGCCAACCTCTTCAAGTAGACTAGAGGTGAGGGCTTTGTTATTGTTGTTATTATGATCATCATTAGTAGAAATAAGATTCTTATTTCTGTACTAGAAATACTGTAGTAGAAATAAGATTCAGTCTTGAGCCATGAGACAAACCTTTGATAATTGAGGCTTATTGTGCTGTAAGACACAGGTTATTGCCGTCAGATAAGACAGCTAGAGAACATCTTGGGCCAGCAGAGTTGATGTTAGTGACTTTGAAACAAATACCAGTTTTCCTAAATTATGATCCTGTGACTTAAGATCATTACTACTTCTGTCGATAGCACTGCAGATTTTAACACGGTTTTTGGAGCAAGTTTTAGCAGAATCATTCAGAATATTGGGAATGTGTCTGGACTTCATGATTCTACCTGATTTACTGAGGGATTGTTTGACTCGTTGCCAGTTCCCTCAGCCACAGGGGAGTCCAAGATAGACAAGAAAGGAAGATGACATAATATATGCACAGGGCTGCTTGATCAATCATTAAAAACTAAAGCAACATGCCTTTGGTAGAAGAACAGCCTGCTTGAGTTCAGATTCATTATTCTGAATCCAGTGCATCTGTGAGGATATCTTCCATAACACAGGCCAGGAAACCACTCAGTAAATTAGGACAATTATGTGACCAGAACTCTGTCATCAACTTTGCCTAAAAGATAAACCACATGGAAAATTGTAAAATGTAAAGTTTTATTTCAGTCTGAAGCTCAGCTCTAATTAAACAGTATTTTAATGCTTGCATAGTGTTATAATGAATATAAAAATTGCTATTTTTAATATTATTACTGTTAGATTTTACCAATAAAAACAATTTTAAAATATAGAGTGTATAACCGTTCTTAAATGTTATTTATGTGTGCACAAAAAAAGGTGCATGAAAGTGCATTTTTTTACAAAAATGAAGTAATCTGCTAAGAAAAAGAAAACTGTTTTATAATTCAGTACGTTCGGGAACAATTTTCCCTACAGAAATGCAAGCACCATTACACAGCGTCCTTAAACTTATTCCAGTACAGGCCCCACTAATTAGGCAAGGGTGTCAGTAGTGGTGCTTTAGTGGTTTGTTATGAAACTGAAGACAGGGAACTAGGAAATTAAATAGACTGATTTACAAAATACATGCAACATTACCCATTTTATATGAACAAAAAGAAAAGATGCTAATACAGATTTAAGATTACACAGCAAAAAAATTTGGGTATGCAAGTAAGAGTTTCCATGGAAATGCCAAACACTGTGTTCCATACAATAATATAGAAATGTTAAATTTTGGGGAAAAGGCCACAGTTAAATAAATAAATACTATGCCTTTTAATGAGCATTGTAAAGTATACATGTGCATAAAATTTCTAAATCAGTTCCAGAAATATTATTTTTTGCATTTGGTAAGATATAACATTGATGCTTTACCCTTTTATTAATATAGGCTTTGCAATAACACTTTACCTGTTATTGAAAGAAAAAGCTTGTACCTATTGCTGTTAGGTTTTGGATTCCATATGCCTCCATATGTTACAAATCACTGATTTTTAAGTATGCAGATTCGTCCAGCCAGAGTGTTGACTGGCAAACATAGAATAGTTATAATGTGGAAAAAAGTTAGTTTGATAACAAGTGGTCACTTCAGAATTTTCAGAAAACCACAGAAGGAAGAAGCAAGCTGAAGTCAGAAACTTTATATTCCACTTTCTCTGTTCCTCTCTCTCCCCTCTCAAATATTTCTATCTTCCCATATCTTTACTGACTGCACATGTTGCAATCTGTTGATTTTTCAATGTACAGCTCATGAAACAGCCCCACAACACCCCACAAGTTCAGAACTCTTTGTGTCCTCATTTCATGCTGTGACAGAAAGCAGGGCTAATTAGACAATGCTAAAGGAAATCTTGGTAAGTCTCGAAAGAACATTCTCAAAAGAGAGATTTTGCTTATGCTTTTACTGCTCAAATTGTGCCTACTCTTTGTGATGACCCAAAAACTCTGCTGTTCAATAAACACGGAAAGTACAAAGAAATCTTTCTTTTCTCTCCCATGTGCCTTTATGCACATTACTGTAGGAGGCTCATAAAAGTGAAGCATCTGGGATGTGGGCCTTTATTTAGCTGAGAAATAATAATTTAACATAAGTGTAATGCACATAATGTGTTGACTTGCATACAGAATAATCTAAGATCTTCAAATTCATGCTTTCAATAAAACAGTATTTTAAGAACACTTTTTTAAACTAATGCGTTCAGACAACGTATGCCTTCTCTATTATCTATTCATGAATCTACTTCTCCTTCATACACTTGAAATAAATGTTGAATTGACTTACCAACTAATTATAGAACACTGCTCAGCAAGCCTCAGCATGGTAACTTCAACTCTGGTGTCCTGGGTGACTTATGTAATACTAGAGGCACTTGGATTTCTTGGAAATAAGGAGATACATGAGATCAGCTCCTCATCCTGCATTTGTAGTGCAGTATTTCAGCAGCCAAATATAAGCAGCGCTCTTTCTGGGTCACTCCTCCACATGAGGGAAATAGAAGTGGGCTTTATTAACTGAAATTTACTTTTTCTATCATAAAAAGACACCATAAAAATATCCTTCATTTGTTCATGCTGAAAGTGCATCCCTGTCATCAACTAAATGTAGCTGAAATCCTACTAAAAATATGTCCTTACATATATTCTACCATAAGCTGTATAGTCAGTCTTCATATTGTAAATTATATAAGTAAAATGTAACTTCAGTTAATGAATTTGCATTATTTTAAGCTAAATGCATATCAAAAATCATAATAATGTGTGTATCTAGGTTTCAGGGATAAATTCTCAGGAGCTAAAAAAATGCCAGTATCACTTTCTGGGCATCTGTTTGCCCAAGACTTTTCAGCTCATTAGAGATTTCAGTCCCTATAGCGAAAACGTTTGTCAGGTTAAAAGGAAAAAAAAAGAACAACCAAAACAACAAAAACCCTTGATCTTTTACAGTAAAACGGTGGACAACCTCCGCTAGTTCTGTGACAAAAATTTGTCATGTTAGGTCCGGACCCCAGATGAGCCTGAAGATCTTCTTTCTGATAAACTGCAGCAGCCAGTGAGAGTCTGCCCATCTGATGGCTCTGGTCTAAGTACAGGCATCACTGCTGGTGGTGTTTAGAATCATTTCTGTTGGAAAAAGACCTTTAAGCTCATCGAGTCCAACAATTTTACAAAAAGAAGGAATAATCAAGCCCCTGTATGCAGTTTACTACCATGGTTAACATTGCTTTCTCAGAGATTAGTAAAATGTTCCCTCTCTCTGATATTACAGGTTAATGCTAAATTCAGCTTATTCCTCACACTACATCTCCTTGTAACAGTCAGTCAAAATGTTTTGGCATATATTTTTTCTGCTCTTTCACTGAAATACTACAGTTTTTTTTAAAATTATGTTTTCCCCCAAATTCATAACATTTTGGATTTAATATACACCTGGTGTGTGTTTCAAGGAGATTTTGCTTGGCTGCAGCCCATCACCACATCCCCCATAAAGATTTAATCCACTTTAATGTAACGTGCATAAAATGGGAGGAGGGGGCAACAACAGAAGCAATTCCTGAGAATACCAGCCCATAAAAAAGGTCTTAAACAAAACTCCCAGTAGCCATCACAGGAACATATCTTGTCAACATATTTCACAGGTGTTATTTTTCAGCCAAAAAAGCCAAGGTTTTATTGAGGTAAAAGACTGTGTTTTACAGGGAGGTTGTGGATTCTTTCAATCCATTTTCCTTACTTGAGAGTTGGCTCAAAATAAATGATAGCAGTGCCTGGTCTTTCTGAGCTTCTGATATGGTCTAGATTATTTCTTGGCCACAGCAACATTTTTTGTTTGGTTTTTTTTTTTAACCAGAGATGGAGGAATGTATGTCCTAGACACAGGCTGAACCATTGTAGGATTAAAGGGACTGATGTTTGCCCTGGCTGTGCTTTCTATATAATTTTTGTATTATTCCTGTGGAAGTGCTAAAAGATTGTCTGGCTTTTTTTTTAATTAGTGCAAAGAATGTCTTGGAGAGAGGAGAGTGAGTGAATGAGCATTGATGTAAACTCTGTGATGCTTTGAGCCATAGCAATTCCTATATATACTTATTAGGATTTTAAGTAGGTGGAAATGAGTGTCACAACTGTTCACTTTGTGACTTTTTATTTTTTTACTTCAAATCCACCATCAATAAATTTACATTTATTTATTATGAAAAGCACTTTCAGTGGATTTCGGCATTAGGTGACATTGAAGAGGAATGGCCTTCAGTTTAAATAAATCTCAGGTGACTGTCCTGTTTGGGTCTGAACTAATGCTATGAGCGTGAGCAAGCTAAATGTATGAAGGATACAGTATTTGATTGATATTGTACAGAAATAGGCCCATTCTCAGTTGAGGAACATTTTGGCCAATAAATCATAGTCCTTACTCAGGGCAAGTCTTTAAAATATATAATAAATACTGTCCAAAATAATAAATAATGTCCAAAAAAGAAGTGAAAGGACATCCTTTTTCAGAAAAGGCCTCATATAATATTATAATACCCAGCAGGTGCTGCTTTTCAAGATTGACGTCCAGTGTTATGTTGTAAAAAAGCAGAATAAATATCAGTCCTTACATGAGAGAATTACAGACTCCGCCCGATTGTCTCAGAAGGTCTGAGCTGACCCACTGAGTCACCACAGTTCTGTTTTAATGGCGTGTAGGTGTGTAAAAAGTGTTTACACCACAAAGCTGCCCCCTCCAGACAGCACTCCTGGTACGTTCATGGTATGGTGACAGGTAAACGGAGAACAAACAACTCCCCCACTGAATGCATCAAGCAACAGTGGCGTAAGATTAATGTAGGACAATAATTATGACAACCAGGAAAAATAAGTAGTGAAAGTAACAATCTGTTTGCTTAATGCATTTCAGCTTGTCATTCTTTTGCAATGAAATTAGAAAGAAAGACAAAGCAACGAGTGCTTCACCTAGAAAAATATGCTTCTGGAAAGCACAGAATGAGAACAGGGAGAGCTTTTTGGCTCCAGTGTTTTGATTTTTTTTTTCCCCAAATTGATTGTATATTTTGCAGGCAGACATTTTATTGTGACAGAATGTGAAGGGATTACTCCATACGATGTACATTTACCTTGCCTTTTACATTCAAGACTTCACTCAGTCTGCTACTGCCATGGAGGAATTATCTAGCCACTAACACATCCTGTCGGGGTGATTCAATAGTAATTTTAGATTTCACCTGAACTTAAACATACTGTGGGTCTGAGTGGGAGTCATGACAGCACTAAATTAACCTGGTTAAAATATGATCAGAAAATACTTATTCAAAGGAAGTTATTTCATTGTGTATTTTACCCCTAGTATTATCCTTTCACTCCTGCGCTATTATGAAACACTGAAACTTGCAATTTAGAGGTTCTTAGAATGATAGATTTTATATAAAACAGGTTTATTGTAAGAACCTATTATGGGTTCCAAAGTTTTCTTGAAAATTTAAAGTGTTTTTTTAGATGAAGATGCTACTCTCTATATAATGTGACAACAGAATCAAACAAAAAAAATGCACAATACAAGTCATCAAAGAGAGTATTGAAAATTATTTAAAAATTAAACTTTTTAAAAATGTGAATTGGTGTTCTGTTTTGTACAAGTGGCTAGTTGCAGAACGTAGAACTCTTTAAACTCTTTAAACATATTAAGATTTGAGATAGTAAGAATTCTATTCATTAAATTCCATTTTCAAGTGAATCAAGTTTAGTGTGAGGTTTAGGTTCCAAGATTTCAAACTGCTCAGCATTTTTAGACCATGCCAAAGCCACACCATTACCTTTTTCCTTCTCATTTGTCTTCTTTAGCAATAGTGCGTATGCCCTCACACAATCTGAAATAAGCAAACTACAGAGTGGGAAACATACTCTAAGAGCCTGACTCTTAGCTTTCACTCACAGAAGCAAAAAGCATCTCTCCAGTTGCTTCCACTTATTGATCCGCTCCCATTGTGCTGAAATACTTCCTGAAGTCACTGCAGCCAGGGATTAAACAAAATGACACTTCCTGAAGTCACTGCAGCCAGGGATTAAACAAAATGACACAACCTGTTCAGAAGTCACCATCAAGATCCTTGAAGAGGAGGTGGAATCAGCAATTTCAAACTTTTTTGCTTATTATTTGAGTCCTGCATTCCTATCTAACCCTTGAACTGCTGTTCACAGAGAAATTCAAGTTGGCAGCAATAGAGAAGATCTTTAAAGGTGAGCGTGGTCAACCATTGAAAATTTTGCTGGGGTGTTTTACAGACTCTGTCAGTGACTGCTTCAAAGTAAGGAGGAGATGGTTATTCACTTGTTGCACAAAGAGCAACAGGAAACCAAAACAAAACCTGAATAACGTGTTTTTAAGAAGTTATTCCCAGTATCGATGCCTCAGCCTGTCCAGGCGATGACCCCAGTAAGGTGACTGGTGGCCAGCCAATCCTGTCAGTCCTCTTCTGTTATGGTAGAGGCTGTACCTCGGTGCACTTCACAAACTGTTTTATCCTACACCCAACTAGACAAGTAAAGTGAGGTTATGGGTTCTGCTTTAGAGGTATAAGTGAAAAATAATTTTATTGAAGCCAAAGATCACAAAGTTTTGAAGAGTGGTAGTGGCTGGCACGGCTAAAAAAAGCAAGAACTTCTTGAGTGTACAAGCCTTTTCTTTCCCTGTTTTGAGTTGATCTAACAAAAATACTATATTTCTGTTCAGATCACGTTCTGTCATTGTGAATACAAGCATTTTTATAATTCTGTTTTTGAGAAAAAGTCAATAGAGTGTTTCTGAACATATATTATGAGTATAATATGAGTACTATAAATGAGAGCTAAATCTTTTGGCATAGGGTTGGGAAATAGTGATTTCTTTTTCCACAGTTTCTGAGAGAAGTGGAAAAAAAGGCACTTTTCCCTTGACTTCCTCCCAATATACTGATCTGATTCTCTTTCCTATTAGTGATAGCCTCTTTCTATCACACAGACCAATCTTCCAGTGATTACATACAGTATATTTCACATCTGCTACTGCCACAACAGCTTAAAATGGCATGTGATGGAATGCATGACAAGAGAAATCTGACAGAATCCCTCCATCACTGAAGAGTCGGCCAGGGCACCGAACATGGTCATAGTGAAAATTTTCACAGCCACCAGCTGTAAGTGCAATAATCCGAGAAATGTTTTGCAAACAGCATTAATCCTGGTAGAAATGGATGAATGGACTCTGCTTCTTTGCAGAAGAGTTGAGAAGCAACGCTAAGAGGGAGTCTACTTTCAAGAAGAAATAATGCATGATTAGTTAAAATCACAAAAAAAAAAAAAAAGAGGGATTTGTGTATGTTTTGAAATATCAGAACGTAATATCACAAACAGAAATGACCCTTCAAAGAAATAACAAAGGAATGCGAAAGCACATTGTTCATGGGTGTCTTAATCACCGCACACATTAGAAAAAAAAATTACTTATTCCTACCAACACTTTGATTTGCTGTTCATCCTTATATTCAAAAGCTGTTTCTTAAATGCGTTCATGTATCACTCCTTCTTCTGCAGAAAACACTAGTTTACCAAAAAAAATCCCATTTTATACCAATATCTACAGTCTTTATAGTTAATCCTTACTGTTATCGATCCACAATATGTATTATTGCTTACCCAACATGCAGGCAAGAAAATCCTTGGGAAGAAATGGAACTTTATGGTATTTATTCAAAACCATAAAGAATGGGGGAAAAAATAACTTCATATGATTAACAGGATGATTTCATCCTTCTTGAACTGAAGCAAATTATATAAGATTTGTGCTTTATCTTGTCTCCTAAAATGGGGTATTACTAGGACTAGTTTGACTGTGGCTTCAGTTTTCCTTTTAGGAAAGAAATGAGAGCCCATTATTGAATATTACATTTAAGAAAAAAAAAAAAAAATCTTTTTCAAGTCCATATCTCCATTTTTAATTTGGTGAGAGTTGGACCTAACTTACTACTTACATGCTGGCACAAGTCTGTTGCTGATACTTTTTTTTTTTTCCGGATGGATAACAATGTACAGATTAACTTCATCAAAATAAATCTCTAACTATATTCCTTCTAACAGGAAAAAAACCATTTTTTTTAATCCACTACAATTAATCTTTGATTAAGCATTTTTACCTGTCTTTCCCAGATAGGCATTAAAATGATATTATTTTTCTGTTTTTCTTACTCTAAACTGCATTTAAGCTATACAATATGGTTTCCCTTCATATTTATCTCAGCTTCTCTTTAAGTCATGTAAATTTTGGCTTTTCCCCTACAAAGTTACATTATAATGACATTTAATTCAAGAAAATTGATCTTTCCTTATTACTGCGATGTAACAAAATGCAGCCTTTGGTAACAAACACTTTAATGTCCCATTTACCCATATCCTTTCAGGAGTTTGTCATAGCAACATTCGACATTATTTAACAGCTGATTCATTGCAGGGTAACTACACTTTGAAGAACTGGCACAAATAATTATGACTTGGCAGTGGTGCTGCCCCGATGCTGACCTGACCACTGTAACAGACAACGGGGGTGGCTGAGGGCACCTCTCCAGAAGAGAGTTTTCCATCACCCTGACGCCATTACAAAAACAAGTAGTTCGTAGAGCCTAAACAGATGAATGAAAAAAAAAGGTTTTTCTGGATATCAGCTCTTTCAGCATGTTCTGCACCCCACTTTCTGACCATGTAAGGGCAGAAGAAACTTAAGTCTGTGCACAATATGGAAGCTCATCGCTGTACTTTTCCACAGTGTTTCTGAAACCTGTATTTGTCATGTACAAGGGCTACAGCATTTCTTTCTTCTATGGCTTCAAGCATCTTTAAAGAGAGACACAATCACCTTCCTGCAAGTAGCAAGTCTGTCTTTTCCCCGTTCTATACATGATGTTATAGACAGAGGCATTAGGGTCTTTTCCCTGGCTTGCTTTCCACCGCTCCTTTTTCACCTCACACCAGACTTTAAAATGACTAAAGGAAGAATGAGAGACACACACACCTCCCAGATACTTCTGTGGGAATTTTAAATTTTACTAATACTTCACAAAACAAAACACCAAAAAACCCAACTACCCTACCCACCAACTGCACCACAAGTGACACCGAACACCAGTTAGAGGCCAAAAATAAGTCAGAAGAAGTACTGATTAAATCTTTATTAATAAAAATATCTTAGTATAAAAAAAAATAGAATTGTTCATTCTGTACACTTAGAGAAAGGACAAAGATGAAACTACACAACAGCAGCGAAGAATGAAACATAACAAGTCAGTTCAAAGTGTATCAAGTGTTCAGGAATCTTTAGAGTTATGAAAAACCATGACAGCCATTAACATATAATGAAAAATGTTGGCTACATTCATGTTTGCTATTGTTAGTTCATCCAGTGACAGACAAAGGTCAGGTAGCTTTAGCGACCGTATATCAAGAAGCTGCACAGATAGTTTACAGAAATTATATCATCCAGCCAAACACCTGTTATTTTCTATGACCTCTGATGCATTTCAGTCATACCCAGCAGAATACACAATCTGTTGTACTGCTTTGCTATACTGAAGACCAAATGAAGCTATGTTACTGCATCTTTCAAGAGCATGAATTCTGACAAAGGTAGACTTGGTTAATAACATTGATGTGATTACTTTGAGTTGAGCACTTTGCCAGGTCTAGCACATAACTAAGCTGACAGACAGCAGTGCGTATCGATAGGAGTAGTCACTTGAGAACAAGCAGCATTTTAAGCTACAGCAAAGCAGGTCAGAGTAGTCTAAAACAGAGCCAAGAGTATCAGCTCTGATTAAGGTTGCTCTTCTGCTTTGAAGATGTCAGCGCCCATTGGAATTACTGATTTTTTGTCTATCCCTTCTACTCTGTCCTCAAATACCAACATGCATAGATATGAATGGATGTTGTACCTGGGTATTTGAGGTTGAGATCTATGTACCCTGCTCGAACAAAAAGACCAAACTAATTACTGTTTCTTTGTGTAACTGGGGCTTTCTAAAAGCAAAGCTATTAAGAAGCATTCTTGTAAACTTACTCCCTGTAACTGGTACACAAATACTTAATAGAAAACATGTACCATGTAGCATTCCTACTCTGGACTATATATCTGAATCTTGTTTACCTCCGTGTGACTGCATATAGAGCTGATATCTTAAAGGTAAAACTTACCAGTATCACCTATTGCAAAGTCATTTGATACATAAGCTTCACCTAAACCTACAATATCTTACTTTTACTGTCATTTTTCTCTAACTATCGAAGTTATCAGGACTTTGAATCTGGACAATTTGAGAGACATCTCAAATTATAGCAACTCTGTAATGAACAAGATAGGCCATGGACATGTCCATTAAGTAATACCATTTAAGCTACTGACAAGTATTTTGAAAATAGACTTTTCCGTTCTCCTAAAGGTTTTGTTTTCTTCTTGCAGCTGAACCCAGACGTTAGGAAGATCCCAAGCCTCTTGGAAAAACGAATCTGTACGTAGTATCTCAGTCAGTTAAGCCAGCATGCTGTCCTATTCAACTGTTGGTACTGCAGAAATATATATATATAAAGTTTATGAGTAGATTTATCAGTATATTTTCCTCACAGATATTTGTCTAAATATTTTCAAATGCATTCATATTAGCTTTTTAATATGAAACAAAACAGGTAAATTGCATAAAATGAGTGTGCAAGAGCTATAAGTAGAGGATTAAGTAAATATCACTATAAATGTAGAACAATAATAGTCACAGGCACCTGCTTAATGTGAAGTAGCATGTGAGTTCATTTATTAAAGTGAAAACATGGGAAGCTTCTAAGGCCACAGTATCCTTTAGGTCACCAAAAAAGCACCAAACCCCTGGATCGTTTTAACTGATTACAGTTTTTTAACAATACTAGGTAAATGGATTGAGTATGTTATCTCCATCATTGTAAAAACAAAAAACAGGACTCACCTGCTTGCTGATAGTGTTTTTCTGCCAACAGTTGGTGGACATGGTTCACTATGGAAAAAGCTTTTTATCCACCAACATTTATCAATTAACTCAGGTAAACCTGCCAAAGGAAAAAAAGCCCACACTATTAGTCCCTGGCTGAATAACAAACAGGCAAAACTAGAAAACTTAAAGAAGGTGAATAATACCATGAAATGCTTTGTCCTGGTCTGTAACGTTCACAGCATCCGGACAGCAGGAGGAGCTGGAAGAGACGCTGGATTCCGAGTTCTGTCTTGCTGTTCATGGAAAAGAGAGACACACAGAATGAAAAAACGTGCTTCGAGGGAATACGCTATTTCTCTGCCAAGAATTCTTCAGATCTGCTGCTATCTAAAAGATAAGTTTGTATCTAAGTAAACTTATATACTTTGTATCTAAGTATAACTTCTGTGTTACATACACCATTCTACTACAGTTGTTTATATAGGAACTTTTGTGTAAGTTGATGTCTCAGGCTACTTACTCTTCGCTTAAAAGCGTGCTGAGATCTGTTTGCATAACTTCCACTGAAATCAGTGACAAATCTTATGATCACATGCACGCTGCTATCAAAACGAGTCCATTCTTGAATATTTGAGTCCAAAACAACCTATTTGCTATAGTTTCCACTGTGATACAACTAAATACTACACTCAAACTACAGTGTCCATCCCGTACAGAGGGATCCTAATACACCAGGTGTACTCTCAAACCATTGACTATTTCATATATTTAGAAACAAAAATGTAAGATAATTTTGCGTTCTGTCTAAGCCTGCAAAGTAAATATTAAGTATAGCTAGAAGCCAGAACTTGCTGGGTTAGTGCTTTTTCTATGTTTGATAATGTAAAAGAAAAAAAAAAAAATTACATATTCCTACAATTCTAAATAAGAAAAAGGAAAGTAGACGAATAACCAGAAGCAGATGCTCATTAAAACTGAAGTTCCTTGATGTAATGAAAAACTCTCCAAGCAATTCAAAACTACCAGGCAAAGGCTCCCTTTTGCCTCCAGCTCATCCAGAAATCCACTGCCACACTGACTTTTCCACCAGTGGGAACATCCCGGCCACCGGCTCGGGGGAGGGGAGCTCTGCCTCCCTCATCCAGAGGGGGTCCCCGGCCGGGGGTGGTGGTGAGGGGAGAGAGGGGCAGCTCCCAGACGCCCCGACCCCGAGCACTTACTGCGGTAGTACTGGTTCTTGGCCAGGAGACAACCGACGGAGGGGACGGAGGCCATGGCAGCGGCGCGACGGGGAAAACCGCCTCTCTCCGGGAGGAGCCTGCGAGGGAGAATGGGGCGTTTTGCCGGGGGAAGCAGCGGTGCCCGGCGGAGGAGAGCGACCCGCACCCCCCGGGTACCCCCAACCCACCCCGGCCCTGCCCGCCCCGGCGGCTCACCGGTGTCACCGAGGGAAAGCAGCCGTCGGAAGAGACGGCAGCCAGTGTCGGCAGCACCCCCGGCCGCCCCTATATATGGGCCGCGGCGGCCGGCCCGCCCCGGGGGCGGTGGGGCGGGACGGGACGGGACGGGACGGGAGAGGAGAGAGCCAGCCCCCGGGCACCCTGCCGGCCGGGACAGCCACCCAGTCCCTGGCCTGGTCCCCTCCTCCGTCCCTCTGCCCGGGTGTCATCTCTGAGCGCTTTGCTGGGGTGCACTAAGGGGGGACTAACTGTGTTAGTTAATCTCTGCCCGGTGGGGAAGAGGGAGATGAAGCAGACATTTACTGTTTCAGTAAAAATTTTAACGTTGTTTTTAAATTGGGGCACATTACTCTGCCCCATACGCTAGAGAAAGTGAAGGCGAAGGAACGTTCTCCACTCTCACAGCAGTAAGTGCAGCCTGGGACCCTCTAAAGCTTTGCCAAAGTTAGAACAAAGTGCCAGACAGATCACCAAGTACATTTTTCTCCCACAGATGAAAGCACAACTCTCTTTAAATTGCTGTACTCCTATCTCATGGCAAAACTTCTCCTACAGTGCATCTCCTCACCTTTCGGAACTGCCAACAGAAAAAGTAACAAAGAGTTTGGGCTGTTTGAATTGCTCCTGCTCCACAAGGAAATGTTTTATAATTGCTTTCCATAGCAGGAATTGTGGGTAGGAGAACACAGCCGTGAGTGGTGGGTGATGCCGTGTTACTGCGACGTATCTGCTTGAATAGTGCATCCTATCTCAAATGATAAGGACATAGTTCGTAATAGCTTGTAGCATATTTGTAAGGATACAAAGAGTAGTACAGGGAAACTGCCTGTAAAATAATACTCATGCGGCAGATGTAACAGATAAGCATAGTATATATTCCTGGGCCTTTTTATTGACCTGCCGTCAGAGTCTTGACAACGCGGTGGTTCTTTCCAAGCAAAACTTGAAGGCTTGTGAAATCTCCAAGATTGATGCAGAAAATAGTTTGCAGCTGGGTTGGTACCAGCCACTAGCACGGGTTATCCTGTGTGTTTGTCTTGTTATGTTAAAAAAAGCACTGTAAGAGTAGAAATATTTTACAGATTTTTTTTGATATCTCATTCACAGTGTATGTCCCTACCCACTGTTGCAGCTCCAACGGCATCCTGGCCTGTATCAGGAATAGCGTGGCCAGCAGGAGTAGGGAAGTCATCATGCCTCTGTACTTGGCACTGGTGGGGCCTCTCCTTGAGTGCTGTGTTCAGTTCTGGGCCCCTCACTACAGGAAGGACATTGAGCTGCTGGAGCGTGTCCAGAGGAGAGCCACCAAGCTGGTGAGGGGTCTGGAGAACAAGTCCTATGAGGAGAGGCTGAGGGAACTGGGCATGTTTAGTTTGGAGAAGAGGAGGCTGAGGGGAGACCTCATTGTCCTCTACAACTACCTCAACCAAAGGAGGTTGAGAGAGGTGGGTGTTGGCCTCTTCTCCCAAGGGAATGACAGGAGCAGAGGAAATGGTCTGAAGTTGTGTCAGGGGAGGTTTAGATTAGATATTAGGAAGAATTACTTTACTGAGAGAGTGGTCAGGCACTGGAACAGCCTGCCCAGGGAGGTGGTGGAGTCACCATCCCTGGAGGTATTTAAGAAACGGGTAGACGTGGCACTTCAGGGCATGCTCTAGTGCCCAAGATTGTTGGTTTGTGGGTGGGTGTGATGTGGTGGGGGGTTGTGGTTTTTGTTTTGTTGGTGGTGGTGTGTTTGGGGTTTTTTCTTTGTTTTTTGTTTTTTTGGGTTTTGGGTTTTTTTAAGGTTGGACTCAATGATCTCAGAGGTCCCTTCCAACCATGGTGATTCTATGATTCTGTTTATGGATACCTAAATGTAACTGAACTATTAGCTCATTGCAGCGGACAGTGATTCCTGTCTTAATAATGAATTTCCCTTTTTCTACTTGTTCTATTTGTGGGCAATAAATTTCTGTGCCACCCTACTTGTTTTTATCACCATAAATACCCTCACACTGGGCACTCTTTGAATGGTCAGATCCATTCCTGAACGAAGGGAAGCTTCTCCTTGGAGAGCCCCAGGAAGGGCTCCTCTTGGGCCACGAGGGTGGGCATTGATAGCAGTAGCACTGTGCCCTAGGTGCAGCTGGTAACATTATCCTTTACCATATCTGCTGTTCTCTTTCAGCTTTAAGATTCTTTTTTAATTGACTCATAACTTTATGGAGCCCATGATTTTGTCAGAAAACTGTTTAGATTCTAACAAA
This sequence comes from Calidris pugnax, assembly GCF_001431845.1. Classification (NCBI taxonomy): domain Eukaryota; kingdom Metazoa; phylum Chordata; class Aves; order Charadriiformes; family Scolopacidae; genus Calidris; species Calidris pugnax. The sequence goes on along the minus strand of NW_015090797.1, from coordinate 5,771,411 downwards.
GCCATGGTCTAGCCGTTGTATTTGGCAAGAAAGCAGACATAAGTGTTTCTCTTTCAATCTGCACGAATATCCGTCCATGTTGGAGTCATGCCAAGCTACTCCAGAGCTGGGGAACACCAGGTCTGTGAAACTAAATTGCCTCACCGCTGCTTGTGTATTATTTTACTATATCATTTTGTGTACATGGTCATTTACCTGGGGTTTTTTTTTCTGGAGTCCTGTTTCATGCATTGCACTGGAATAGAAATTACTTATTTAGGGAAAAGTTCCACCATTTCTCCCACTCAGTCTGGCATTATGTCCTAGCTATTGTATTTTCTTCAAGTAATGCTCTGAATACAGAACTACAAATTTCACTAGTGTTTTTTCTTCCATGGTTATTTTGACAGCGTGCTTCTGAAATACTAGCACATTTATTTTCAAGCATTGCTACAAAACCAAGGCATACTATTATCTTCAGTTAATAAGTGTGAGTTCTGAGATCCAAAGGAGCTAAGATATAAGAATCCACAAAGCTTAGGAGTCTCATAGGAGAGCAGCCTAGGACTTTATTTTTTTAATAACTATTTAACATCTGTACCACACTTCATTTACCCATTTGTATCTCTCATTCACTTCAGATCCAGATTTAAGTACTCAGCACACTGATAAATCAGATTCTCATTAGACGTTGAAAAAAACTGGTTAGTGGCCACCTATGATAAATGTAACTAACTCACATAGCATCAATTACAAGCTGAGGGGCAAGGTTATAATTTACCTTTCAAGACAGTGTTCAATTGCTTTCACCACTGACCTGTTCTTTTCTCCCTGGAAGCCTTTGCTGCATTCTCTACCCACTTTTTAACTTATGTCACAGACATGGAAGAAGTCCTACCAAATCCATTCTCTAATCTATTTAACTTCACAAGCTCAGTTCATATCCATGCTTCATGCCAAAAGAGGAAATAAATAGTACATACTCCCCAGTTTTATAAAAATGCATTTACAGAAGGAACATTTCCAGCCTTTTGACTGACTGATATTGTGACCTTAACAACAGTGTTCATAACTATAAAATGGACAAAATACAGAATTATATGTCATCTCATGAGTCATGGATACTTATTGAAAGTATATCTTAAATTTAAAAATTAAATCAATATGACCCATTAAATGAATATATCTCCCACCTAATCCTGCCAGTATTACCTGGTATAACCCTTTGTTAAACATTAAAATAAAACGTCTCACTCACAACAACAAAAACAAAAGAACAGTCTATATTGAGCTTCACTTTGAAGCTGACCTGTTAATTATTAGCCAGACAAGGTTTATCTAATAAACTTAGCTACTCTTTCAGTTCTTGGAATACCTGTGAGCATGATGCCAATCTTTTTTGTGTCTTGTTTTGGGTGTTTTGTTCCATGTGCTTTTGTGGCAACTTTTTTACTTTTCCTTGTTACCTAAGCTTGTGGAAGAGTAGTGTGGCACTGGAAATTGTGCAATGTTGCTTCATGGCTGTGTCCTTTGAATGACTGTATGGGTACTCTTGACATTAATGTTCAGAGAGATGTGAAAAATTTCAGTGAAAGCACCTTTCCTATGCAGAAAGGTACATTTTCAGCCCTTGAAGGTCGAGTATTGCCTCCTCCCAAGCTTCTGGAAGAGCAGTTTTTGTACATTTTCATTGCCCAGTCTAACTGCCCATCCACAATTAACTTTTCAATCAAATTTTGTGCAGCAAGTGTAAATCACTCTTAGTTGAAGGGAAATGTGTCTTAACTTGACAGTATGGCTCTCCAGGAGAAGAATGAACTTCCCTGGGCAGTATTTTGTAATGGGTGGATTAACATTTTCAGAGAACTTTCAGAAATGTTTCCTTCATGCATCTTTCAGTAACTCTAATTATGTGCTCTCTCAATCAACTGTTTTGCATACCTGTTCTGTCAAATCTTGAAAGGAGTCTGTAAAAAGAGGCTTGCATTAAAGAAATTAGGCAGCTACACCATGTAAAGTTACAAACCTCCCATGTGCAAAAATTAGTTACCAAAAAATGTTTGGTTTGTTATCTGCTTCCAAGAACCAGTATCATCACTTACCTTTTTCATTAATATATTTAGCTTTTTAAATACTCCTCCAAGCCCAACATCTCAGCAAGAATGCTGGGCTCATCTATCAAAAATAAGAGGATTTGAGGAACTGATGAAGAATTAAAGGACAGTGTGCGAGGCAGCAGAGGAATGGGAATTTGTACTGCATGCAGCCTGCAAAAGAAACTCGGGCCATAGAGCTGCTTAGGAGAGCTGCACACAGAAGGGACAGAAGAAGCCTTTCTTTTCACTGCTGCAGTGTGTGGCACCACTACAAGTCATCAGCTTCCTAGTAATGACTGTTCCCAGTAGTTAAGTGACTGTTTACAGGCAGTTCTGGCACTTTTTTATTATTAACACCTACTACAAATGTGAATGGAGTACTCTGAAAGAAAACACTTAATGAAGAGACAAAGAATTTTTATTTTTATTTTTTTTAATTTCCCGAGTATTTCAGATAGCAGGTGAGATAACACTGAAAGAAAAGTGTAACTACTGAACTCTGGACTCCATGCAGCACGCCTCTGAATGATGCACATTGCCTGAAATATCATCAAAAGTAGGGAAAACATCTGTTTTGACCTATAAACTGCGCGGCAGAAATACTGGAAAAGACTATAAACATTGCTAAATTGTTAGTACAACTTTCTGCACTTACGGTTAAATACATCAAGTTGCTCTTCATTCCATTCCATGTCCCGTGTGGCACTACACTCATAAGAAAACAAAGATGCTTTAATGTGTGTCATTTTAGCATTTAATTGAAACATATTTCTTTTTGGATCCAGGCACAACAAGCTGCGCAAGTTTGGTAAAGTTCTTCCAGCAAGATACATCTTTTACATCTTTCTAAGGCAGCATATGAATACTTGGACTCTTTATTCCTTTTGTCTCTCAAGTATTCCAAAGAAGAAGACTTAAAGGTCCGGCATGACCAAATATAGGGGTTATAAGTTTTATTCCTACAAAATAGAATATGTAATTGAATGGAATGTAATTGAATAAAGCAAAATTGATCATAGGCGTGTTTATATACCCTTTTAATACGTCTCTGGATTTTAATCTATAGAGAGGAAAAGAGATGTCTTGTTATTCACTGGAACAGGTTGCCCAGGGAAGTCGTGGATGCCCCATCCCTGGAGGTGTTCCAGGCCAGGCTGGATGGGGCTTTGAGCAACCTGGTCTGGTGGGAGGTGTCCCTGCCCAGGGCAGGGGGGTTGGAACTAGATGATCTTTGAGGTCCCTTCCAACCCAAACCATTCTATGATTCTATGATTCAATTTCACATCCCATCGAGAGATACAGGGCCAAAACTATGTGTATTTTAGTATCCTTGTCTATTTTGGTTCAAATAAGCATTTTATTGTGTAGCACCCGCTTTTTCAAATTGCTGTAAACAGCACTGTTGCATTTTGTTGTATACACACAGACTCTGCTCTGATTCACTTCTGTACCTTCTCTGTCGTTGCAAATAGCATGGACTGAGCCTCACCAGACTGAGCACAACCTGACACCTCTGCAACTCTGCAAAGGCATTTTAGAAAGTGCTTATGGCCTACCATGCCCCTCAGTGTATAGACACCATTACTCAGCGCTGAGATACGACACCCTTGGCGTCTTCATTTCTTGGCTAGTTGCTCTGTCACCAGGCCAGATGCTCAGAATGGAGCAGCATGAGGTGCAAAAGGAATCAAGGGACTTGTGAACAAGAAGCACGTATTCATAATTTTGCAGCTGGAAAATTTCCATTAACCTATTAACAGAGCTGGCCTAGGCCAGGATCTGCTGCATCGCAGAGCAGAACTGTTCCAAGTTTAAGAAGCCAAAGATAATATATTTGTGCAGCTGGGTTAGAACCAACTGTCAGGAAAGGTTATGTCATGAAGGTGTGTAAGAGACCTGCATGGTGGGGTGGCTTTGCCCTGTAGTCAGGTGATCTGAGGTCTCTTTGATGGGGATGTCACTCTAATCTCCCTTGCTCTGGCCCCAATTCCTGACCCCAGGGCTAATATCATACTGAGTACAGTGAGGGGGCTTAGGATGTTGCAGAAATCTTCACCTGCTAGGTCACATCAGAAGAACATACAACCCAGCCCATACAATTGTCCTGCAGGTGTCAAAGGACCTGTCTGAAATTGTTCATACATGAGCTTCTGGGAAGGAGCCAAGTTTTAAAGTATACACTGCTGCAGGAGCTTGCTCTGCTGCACTGAGTGGGAGCTCATGCCTCAGAACAGAAAAAAATGACAGTTGCCTCAGCTCTACCTAATTCAGAAATGTCCACTGATTTAGTGAAAGCCATATTATCAGAAGGACCAAGCAGCCCTGTGCAGACAGCTCATTCTTTTCCATAGTATAGTTGTCCTCCATAGCACTTTTGTCTCCTCCAAAGCCACTCTACAGCAAACATACAGAGCCTGTCCTTGTATGTCTCAGTCTGCTCCACTGCAATAAACACATCCAGTGTGTCATTATATGTCTCAGATACCTGCTCCATTTTCTACAGGGACACCTGGAGCAAAATGAGTCTCAATCCATTCACCAATTGGACCAGCCTACGGAGAGTTTTAGTGGAGGAACACCAACAGTGCAGGACTTCTTATGCAACGATGATAGGCCAGACCTAGGTCATCATGTTTGTTATTTCCTTCTTCTCCCACATTTTAAGCAGTTGGCCTCAGAAGTTCAAACATCATTACGACTGACCAGGGACTCTGACATTTTTCGTAGACTCCCCCACACTTAAGAGTTTGTGTGTACTAGTAGTTTAAATATGGTTGGGACCACTCTTTGGCCCTGAAGACAACTGGTATGGAATCACCTATACCCACACTGTTTTATACTACAAACTGATATGATTACATCCAAAATGGTCTGTGAAGGATTGTCTCTTGCTTGTGCTAAATCCCAAGCTGCCTGGGAATTTTTGGGGAGGGAGCCAGGGAAAACCTCATGCCATTCCAGGACCTTTCTAATATTTTAATAGTACAGAAAATCATGTTCTGTTCCCTGACAAGGTTTCCTGGCATTAACTTAAGGGGTAGATAATTTAATGTGATGTCACTGGTATAATATGTCCAGAGTCCAATAAGCTTGCAAACGAGTCACAGAATCACAAAGTGATATGGGGTTGGAAGGGACCTCTGGAGATCATAGTCCAACCCCCCTTCCAGAGCAGATCCACCTAGAGCAGATTGCACAGGAACTTGTCCAGGATGGTTTTGAATGTCTCCAGAGACGTAAACTCCACCACCTCTCTGAGCAGCCTGTTCCAGGGCTCTGCCACCCTCAAAGTAAAGATGTTTCTCCTCATGTTTAGATGGAACGTTTTATGTTCAAGTTTGTGCCTGTTACCTCTTGTCCTGTCACTGGGCACCACTGAAAAAAGACTGGCCCCATCCTCCTGACACCCACCCTTTGAGTATTTATAAGCATTGATCAGATCCCCCCTCAGTCTTCTCTTCTCCAGACTAAAAAGATCCGAGTTCTTTAGCCTTTTCTCATAAGAGACATGTTCTAGTCCCCTAAGCATCTTGGTAGCCCTTTGCTGTACCCTCTCCAGCAGTTCCCCGTCCTTGAACTGGGGAGCCCAGAACTGGACACAGTACTCCAGATGGGGTCTCACCAGGGCAGAGTAGGAGGGAGGATGACCTCCCTAGACCTGCTGGTCACACTCTTCTTTATGCACCCCAGGATGCCATTGGCCTTCGTGGGCCACAAGGGCACATTGCTGTCTCATGGTCATCCTGTTGTACAAGAGGACTCCCAGGTCGTTTTCCACAGAGCTGCTCTCCAGCAGGTGAGCCCCCAACCTGCAAGTCTCTCCAAGGCATCCATTTGCAAACTTATCACGTTTAACATTAGGGTTTAAGTGGCTAATTAGGGTCCAGTTATTGCATTTCACAGAATCACAGAATCACAGAATCTTCTAGTTTGGAAGGGACCTTAAAGATCATCTTGTCCAACCGTCAACCTAACTGACAAAAATAGGCACCCACACAACAAACAAGGAGCATCATCACTAAACCATACCTCCCAGCACTTCATCAACCCGTCATTTGAACACCTCCAGGGATGGTGCCTCAACCCCCTCCCTGGGCAGCCCATTCCAATGTCTGAATTTCTTTAGGAATTTCTTCTTAGACCAATTTCTTTAGGTCTTAATGAATCTAATGTGGCTACTGTTTCCGTCTCAACAGATGCTGCTAGTGAAAAGTCCTTTCTCATCCTGCAGATCTGCCTCTGCATTCCCAGTGCCCAAACTTCTAGCACACTGAGAGCTGGTGCACAGTCCCGGACAAGCAACTAGGGAGGGCCTTCTGCCTGAAATACATGACATGTCAGCAATGAAAAAGTGGAGAATAGGCACTGCCGATCCCTGCTTCTGTGACAATTTAGGAGCAAAAAGGAGATGAAAGAGCCAGACAAGCAGCTTCTTTGGGAGACCATTAGTCCCAGTCTCAGTCCTACTTGACACTGTTGCTGAGCCTCTAGGTACGACATACAGACACTGCACTTCAAGTTGCCTCCATCAAAATGTAGAAGTAACCAAGCTGGGCACCTCTCAAGGTAAGAATGCCCAGCGCCCCAGCAGAATTTAACCCCAACCACAAACTCATCTCACTGCTGAATTAAAATAAATTTAATTTCTTCTTTGGTCACTTTCTCATTTTCCGCTTGGACATCTCACTGGCAATGAAGGCATAATTGGCAGCACTTGCTGGAGCTGAGGAAAGAAGATGAGAGGCCTCTTCAGATCCCCTTGTCTACACATCCTTTTGTTTATGTCTGGGAACTCTTTTTTGCCTGATTTATGTGTTATCTTCTATTACACGTTGTGTTTGGCTATGTACTGTGCATCTTATCTGTGTGCTCTTTTTTTCCTATCTTGTTTTGCTTTCCTAGATTTGTTTCTGGTCTCTGTCCTCGTTTTCCCTTTTCCTGTTTAAATAAACATGTTTGAACTGTTAAAAGTATGTTGATCTCTCTTGTTTTCAAAGTAATTCTAGGGTTCCTAAGGCTTCATTGCCTTGAATGACCAGCTGCTGCAAGGCAGCACAGCCAGGTCCTGTGCAAGTTCAGGGTCCAAAATTAGAAGACAGCATAAAAAGCAGAGAGGGGAACTCCAAAAGGATCACAAAGCCTTTCAGAAAAGGAGAAAGCAATGTAGACCCAGATAGACAGTGTGTTTGTGAGCTGGAAACTTTGCTTTAATATTTAGAAGTATCCTCTTCAGACCCCAAGACCAGACCTTTGATCAGACTAGAGGGAGAATGACCCTCTTTCTGTTCAAGGTAGGAAAAAGTTATGATTCCTCCCCGGTGGAATGTATTAGTGGGAGGAGAAGCTATTTACCCAACAACCTTGGTTTGCCTACTTCTTTCCTGGAGGCATAGATGGCCATGAGGGAAGATTCCTAATTGTAGGCCTTAACTTTCTTGTTGCCAAATCCAGAAGACTTTCCAATGTGCTTCATGGTCCCAGGGTGTGCATGAGGAGGACAGGTCGGGGTTACTAATTAGATTACCAAATTCTGCAATGAAAACTCACAAACACCCCACTAAAGCAGAACGTGGATGCAGTTGATTTGTCTGTCAGGATCCACCGTTTCCCTGCCATGAGCCTTGGGAACCTGAGGTCATATCCACTGCTACTAAAGCAGTGTAGGCATGGGTTTTAAACTTAAGTACAGATTTACAATCCTAGAAAAAAGGAAGAGGAAATGAAAGAATCACAAGTGGTCCTTTAATGCAAAATTTCCAAGTTTGTAGGACATGCTTTACCAAGGCACTATGTTCTATAGTGAGTTTTTAAGAAGATGCTAATTAACTCTAAATTAGACCAATTCAGTTGAGATGTGTTGCTGCAGTCTTCCGCCTCTTATGGCAGGATCAACACTGACAGGTGGCTTGTCTACTTACTGTGACAGTGAATCATATCAAATTTGATGTAGAATCATGGAAATGGATGTCTAGACTGATGTGCTGCTGGTGGAGGGGATCTCTCTTTCAGGTAACTGGGAGGTCTGAGCACGTTCTGCTGATGCTACAGGTACCTCTCCTTCAGAGTGACTAGACACAACTTCCTGAAGACACAACTCTATGTACAGCTGCTTGACACGAAACACCTGGCTCCTTGACCTTCACTCAATTCTTATAGTTTAAAATGTTCTCAGCCTTGCAGAAGTTGAATCCATTTCTCTCTGACAAATGCGAACCAGGATCTACACGCAGCCTTGCAATTTCAGAAACACAAGTATAGTTGTAGTAACATTTTATTGGTCAAGTTCATAGTAGGCCCTCTTAGCAAATGCTAATACAGAAAAACCAAACTTAGACAAGGATCTAAAGAATAGAGTCAACAGTGTAGTCAAAGTTTAACTCAGCTAAATTAAGCTTTCCTATTTATTTTCATTTGGTCAGTGTTCTATCTACTTCTTATCACTAAATCTGGTATAAAGGGTTGAGTTAAGCCACTTTCTGATTTACCAGTGAGAAAAATGATAGGTATTTTTTTATCTGTCTTCATACCACTGAAGAACACCACTTGTAAAATGGTTTTACAAGGGTCAATTTCAGTTATGTGGAGTCTGTTTTGCTTGCAATGCAGTTAAATCAAGTTAACTACACATTTCTGGAGTGAATTCAAGCCTAACAGATCCTTTATAAATTTGGAAATGGAAAGCATTTCACACTCTATGTGAAAGTTGACTTTTGGCAGAATACTAGAATTAGCAGCAATTGAAAAGGTACACAAAAATATTATGAGTGAGATCACAGATTAAGATTACCCCCACCTCTCCTCCTGTTTCCTGTCCTCTCATGCCTGTGAGAATTCAATCTACTCCCTTTGAAGAATTTTACTGAGAAAAATAAGAGCTATAGAAGATGATCAATTTATAGAAGACCATCAAAACTGCTTATATGCAAAGGTATTGTAGAACAAATCAAGCTTTACAGTTGAATGGAGAGGAAAGGTGAAACAGTTCCTCCAATAAAACCAGAAACAACTAGCTCATTGATGAACACTTGAAAATGTCTTAGAGGATACGATACAGGACATATGTGTGTCTTGTGGAAATGTTTAGAAAATTAACAGGTAATGACTGGCTTAAAGTGGTAGAACTAGCAAACAAAGTGGAAATGGTATTGAAGGATGGACAGATTTGCATTTAGAGATAGTAAAATTGACCCAATGTATGAAATACAGTTTTCTGAAAGCCTCTAAACATTACATTATCTCCTCCTATGGAGAAATTTATTTACCAGTTCATGATTGTGAAGTCTCCTAATGTCATAGATACCTCCACATTGGACCCTTAGCCAGAAAATGAAAAGATGAGCATTTAATAAGCATTTAGGGTGAAAAACAGAGGGACTTTATTGTTAAACCTATCACAGCAGTTTCCTGGCATCATCCAATTCTAAATGCCCTAACAGAGACCGAATCTTGAAAGAAGATAAAGGAAATTTCTAGAGCAAACTTGGAAAAATGATGACTCAGCTGACAAGATTAACAGCTTCTCAAACTGTGATGGACGTGAGCCCAGCCCAGTGACAAAGAAGATAAGAATTCATAGATTAATCTATCCCTTCCCATAGGGAGAATAAGAAAGTAAAGCGAAACAAAAATGACTACTGTGGCTGAGAGCTAGATCAGAAGAACTCCTCAAAGCAAATACTAACTTGTCTATATTCACTTGCCAAAATTACTTTCAGATCTAGGTTGAAGAAAACTAGATCATTGCCTTTTAAATTCTCCTGAGGTGATGACCTAATCATAAAATGACATCAAATCATACCCACATGTAGAGCAACATTTCAGTTGGGCCCTTTTTGCCTTTTGCTGACAATCACCTGGATGAATCACGGCTGAAACTAAAGACTCCCATGGCCACTAAAACTGAGTGTATCTACAGAGTTTCTGATGAGACACTTCCCAGAAATAGCTCTGGTTTTCAACAGATTACATCAGTTATGATTAAAAGGATGTGGTTAAATATTTGCTTTGGGAACAGTAGAATTATCAAAAATATGTGCTGTCCAAAAAACAAAACTACAAGGGCTGTACTAAGACTCTTCTTTCCCATAGTTTGGTTTAGTAAGCAGGAGTTTTGTTCTTTTAGTCTGCTTACAGTGCAACAAAATGAAGGCACATGTTCCCTCCTGTACCATAAAGAAAGCTTGATAAATATTTTTTTCTTTTGCAGGACCAATGGTGACATGTGAACCCTGACAAATACATAGAAATCTAGATACTTCTGAGAAAATGGGAATTATCTTATCTGCATGACAGGTGTCATGATGCCATTGTTCTACTAGTTTATATGAAGCTGAAAATCAAATCAAACCAAATAAAAAAAAAAATGGGAATTATCTTATCTGCATGACAGGTGTCATGATGCCATTGTTCTACTAGTTTATATGAAGCTGAAAATCAAATCAAATCAAACCAAATAAAAAAAAAAACTGATTGAAGAAGAAGTTTAAGACTAACTAATCATTCAGTATTCATCAGAAAAATTATACATAATTTCAAACTTGTTATCTGTTTTTTCTGTTTCATTTTCTCTTTGCACACTAATCATTTGCAGTTAACATTTCTATAATGACACCAGGCTCTTAACCAACACCTTATTTTCTGAAACCTCCCTTCTGATAAAGAAATATTATTTTACAGTCTGTCAAGATAAAACCTACTTTAAAAAAAAATGCTTTTAAAAGTTTAGACATATCTGTACAAGCCTATGAGTTTTGCTTCACATAGCTTTCTCTAAAATTTAACATAGACCATACATGACCAAAACCATACAATGCTGCAATTGAAACTGTGGTCGTTTCATAATCCTGTGCAATTCCCAGCACTAAGAATTCACAGATCTCATGATCCAGACTTCTAAGAGGTTTTGCTGTAGAAGAGTATCCTCTGCAACACAGACATCAGGCATGATGAACTCGGGGATAATAATGGGTCTTGGCTCTGATTTTTTACACATACACTTCATTCTTTCAGTCAGTGAAAACAAAATACTGACTGTCTATTTAATAACACAGTGCCACTACCACGGTTGATAATGGAATGAAAATTGTTACCTGCAAATTGTCAGCTCAAGAGGAGTGATAGATTTGTTTCTGTTGATTAAAAGTTACTGTTTACAATGAATATAGCGGTTATGACCGAATTATTATTTGTTGACATACAAAATGAGTCACTGTCATCAGCTCTTTCCATGTGAAATAGATGTTCATGTGGTACTAAAGATAAAATTCACCTGTGCAACTGATATTAACTGGATCCATTTTGACAGCCTGAGTAAATGACTAAAGACTAAAGAAATGAGAAGATGCTATCTTTTCACATCTAGCCCTAATCACTCTAGGGCTAAAAAAAAAAAGAAGAAAAAGGGGAAAAAACCCAACACAACCAACAACCAGAAAGCCCACATAAGACAAGAAATTTCCACTGTCAGTGTCCACGTTACACTTACTCTGGCTATGAAAAGAAGGCTATCTGACACTTTTATGTGGAAATAGAAATATTCTTTTCAAATACTTGCCTTTCTTTGAAACCTCCAATTATCTACAACTCCCATTAAATGCTCTAAAGATCTCTTTATCATCCACAAATGAGCCGTACAGAGTCTTGACCTACCCTGCGCTTGCAGAAGTGAAGCTCTATTCAGGACAGAAGAAACATGTGATCAAATCCTACATTATCTATCTCCATCTTGGACAAATTCTGTAAATCTGTAAATTAAGTGTCAAGCTGTAACAAATTATTTTTTATCTCTGCTTTATTATTGGTTATGTTTTGCTTTTGGTTTCATAACCAACTTTTCTTCTGTTTTGTAATGTTCCAATTGCTTGTATGACCAAAGTGGGTGCAAAAGAAGCTGGGAGAAGTGCTGGATTAATTTAATATATCTTTGTCAGCACAAATGCAGAGTATAGAGTATTTGAACTCAGCAAGAGAACCTAGAAATATCTAGAACTGGGTTATGCAACCCTGAAAATGTCACCTCCACTTGGTTCATCTCCCTTCTCTTCAGCTAGCCTCTCCAGCAGCTTAGCTCCTCCAGGTCAGCCAAGAAAGAAGAGCTTGTAATTGGCTACAAGCGTTCATATTCACTCCTTCACCTTGGAGAAAATGAACTCCTGTCAGCAATTTAAGGCGGTTATCAATTCCCTGGGTAGGGTAAAATCCTGCAGCCGCTAATCACGGGCTGTCCTCACTTGTTAATGTGACAGCTGCTGCCAACCTGGGAGAGGGAACTGCTGCCACATGGTATTTGACCAACCCACTGTAAGCCCTTTCAGGGCCACCAGAAAGGTACCAGCCTGCAGTTTGAGAAGTAATTGTTAAAAAGAACAGCTTGTCATTATACCTACAGTTTTCTTATAAGTCATCTTTGGGAAAAGGTAGTTCTGCACGTCTGCGAGAGCTTTGGTATTGGAGCTGGGAGACACGTGGAGAGTTTAAAGTCAGGCAAGCTGCCAGAACAAAGTAGTTTTGCTCAGCATTGGCTTCAGCTCTCACGCATCTGCTCTATAACTCACCAGCTCAGGACTGTTGGCCAGTGCCTGGAAAAAAACCAAGAGTGTTTCTAAACGCTTCTGAAGATTTGGATGCAGGTAGTTTTTGGTTTATCAACAGACCTCTGTTTCAGTATTCCCGTCTGGGAGACCCAAGGACACCAAACACATGAAGTTAAAGCTTTTTTTATTAATATTGTTGGAGAGATTAATTCTCAAAACCCCATCTATTTTTATTTTAAATCTTCAAATCTGTAACTTTATCATAAAATGCTATTTTCTAATAAGCTATTAAAGAAACTATTCACAATTAAGAACAGTTCAAATTCAGTTGTTTAAATCTTTAAGCATGTTCTTTTATGCACAATTTGCAATATGCAGAATTTCAGGCGAACGTGAATGTACAAGATGGTTGTGCATCAATCACAACAGCACATCAAGCAGGGTTAGCTAGTCAAAGATGAATTAAAAGCCAGCAAGTGAGAACAAATCCTATGCTCAGACACCCAACATTATGGACATAATTACTCTGATTTTTTCTGTATATCACAGATACAGTTTTAGAGTTTTAGATTTGTCTGAAAGTGTAGTACTTATAATAGTGACATAAAATATCATCTGAACCAAACAGCATTTCTGAGTGTGAAAGCAATTATTCAGATCTAGTTCATTGACCTCATTCATTTTAATTATAATCCAGTCCAAAATTATATTCTTTTTTATTACACTATAATGACTTCTTTAATTTGCCAGAAGTACAAAAATGAGCAAAAGTTAGATCAGAAAATCTTACTGCAGAACTTCACAATTTTTTTACAAAATATGATTACAAAATATTGTTCTAATAGTAATTTGTATCAAAGAGTTACTTTATAGCTTTGAAATCGATACAAACTTTGATAGTTCTGAAATGGATGGTCTTTGGTAATTTTTAAAGCACTGTTTCCTTTCCTTTGATTCATGTATTTAGGGTTTCTCTATTGGGTTGTTAAAACTCAAGCACTTAGTCTATGTCAAACATTTCATTTGTATCACAGTTAAGGAAGCTTAGAAATTATGAGCTAAAAGTGCAATTTGGTCCTGCCACCCCTCACTGGAGGCAGGAGGATGCCTGCAAAGGCTCCAGCTCGAAACCAGGAGATTGAACTGCTGCAGGTGCCTGCCTGAGGAGCAGGGCTCACAGGGACCACTGGGGTGGCCCTGGCAGTGCCTCAGAAGCACAAGAGGGTCTGTGAAGCAGCTGTGTTCCCACCGGGTGAAATCTTCTCCCTGTGGTTTCCCTGATGTACTATTCCAGGTACTAAATGAGTGCTGGCTTGCCCTGCTCTCCGCGCTGGCAGCAGGCTCAGCCTGGAAAGGGGTGTCTCTTGGCTGCCTCATGGCTCCAGATTCCATCTTCTGCAAATTTGCAGCAGCTTGCCAAAGGATCATTAGAGTAATTTCTGTCATTTTGGGCTTCTGGGAGGAAAAAGGTACAATCTTAACACCTGCCTAAAAGCACCTCACATTTTTTTTACAGAAGTGAGATCTGAAAGCAAGTGTTCAAACCTTAAGGAATCTGTAATGAAGCTGGGAAATGCATCATTAGCACTGGCCTTCTATATATACACATACTCAAGCTACATGGAAATCTTAGACATAGGTATTTGCCTGTTCAGCTGTTTCTTCCATGGATCTGCAGTGCCACAAGGCAAGCAAGCAGAATTAGGCCATGTCTACACTGTTCCCATGATCACGATAAGGAGGCTCCAGGCCTTGCTTGTGTCTGCAGTTCCCTTAGGTTGCCACAGCTTCCTGCTTTATCGAGGATGATGTTCTCAAGGACATGACTACAATCCTGCAAGCTCTTATATCTTCTTCCAAAGACATCTCTTACTCCTGCACAGTCTACAGGGCCTGTAGGACCACTGCCTGCTGCCACCTTACAGCATCTGCACTGTACTCAATGCATGACAACAGACTACAGCTTGTGAGGTTGACAAAGGACAACAGAGGCAGCAAAAAGCTCCAGGTGCCTCCAGATTCAAGGACCGTAAAACTCATCACCCTGGATAGTTGCTGGAGGCCATTTGGCTACTGGATCTCCTAGTCTTCAGCCTTCAAAAGTTGTGCCAGCACCAGCTGAATCTCTGCTGTTTTCTGATGCACTAGAAGCATGGCAGGTGCCACCATCACACTTGGTTTTGCCAAGTCTTAATAACTCTGGGCATGTATCATGAGCCCCTCCTGGTGATTTACATTCATATGTTGCAAATTTCTGGATGCAAAAGATTACCTTCATGGGTCTATCTCAGAAACTGCTCGGTGCTGGAGATGCATCCCACCTCTTTCTGTTTTCCTTTTCCCAGTCCAGAAACGTACGAGCATTTCTCCATGGAAGCTGTTTCTGCCAGACTCCTATAGATCCATGGCACAGCAATCTGGTGTTAGTAAATCTGCTGTGCCTGTGGATGTAATGAAAGTCTGCAGGCCATCACCATCTGCTACTTTTCCTGTCTGGTGAAAGTCTATACCATCCTGGACATCTTTGCTGTATTCAGGGGGAACAGCATGCTCAGCTGTGCTAGGTAAGATGTGAGGATGACATTTTTCCCTAGCCAGTTGTCGTGGTTTAACCCCAGCCAGCAACTAAACCCTCTAGCCCAGCTGAAACCAGGTCACCAGTGTTCCCTGGGCAAGGCCAGTGCTTAATACAGTCACATGGGCTGTCGATACATCATATTCCACCATCACTGAGGTCCCACGGGCAATTCATGCTCACAAGAGTGAGCCACGTGCACATCTACTGCAGGTTTCCAACCTACTGCACTTCCTTCTCAAGCTGAACCTGATATCTGTGATGTGTAGGTGCTCACCCACAGGGTGCAGATAGTCGTATCCTCTTCTGCCAGCTCTATGCACTCTGTCCTCATGACTTCAGTGTCCATGGGGAATTTAGCTACATAATTAAATGTGAATGGCAACTGAGGTACTAGGGAGCCTGATACACCCTTTCTGTGGAATGTCCTTTCAATGAAAATGCTGTCACATGCACTGCAATTTAACAAGTCTGTGCAGTTAGGATAGGGAGCTCTTTACTAGCCTAAGTGGCTGCAGAAGTAGAAATATTTAGCTTGTTCTTTTGCAAATCCTCAACACATACACAGGTTCATCCTACTTCATTGTGCAGCCTTATCTGGGAGCAGTTTCTAGTTCATCTCCAACTCAGTTGGCCCTTCTCGTCAGCACTCTCCAAAAATGTTTCTAATTCAGGAGCCCGAGGCACTTTAAGTGGGGAAGGTCCAGCTGGTGAGTTATTCAGATTTTGTGTGGGAGTGCCTCCAGAGTTTTGTCCTCCAGTGGGTGCTTTCAGTCCACCCTCAGGAACATTTCACAGACTGTGCGACATGGAAAATTAGGCTTTGTCCTCTGGAGTGCTGCAAGGAATAGGGTTGTGTAAATACGAGCAGATGTCTGCCCAGTGGTGTGGACCTCCTCCTGTTGTGAAGCTCAGTGCTGGTAATGCTGTGATTCAAATCGAATGAGGCAGAAGTCCTTCAGAGCAGTGGTTGAGAAGCTGTTGCTGTACAAGGGCCCATCTCATTGTGCGGGCACCAGCTTACATAGAGATTCTCCAACATGCAGGGAAAGAGTCCCTTTCCTTCCCATTTCTAATACTTAGCTCAGCACTTAACACGTCCACTTTGGGCATTCATTTGCCTTGCAACTTGCACATTTTGCAAGACAGGGAAAAACGTAAAGCACTCACTACAACAAATTGCATTCTTAAGGTTTTATTTTCAGATATATCTTAGGCTTCCATCTGTTGATCTGCATTACCTCCAATTACCTTGATCCTCCATCTGGTGGCCAGACTTTCTGCTCAGACATTCTTCACACTCTCCAACTAATACTTGAAGAATAATTGTAATTCTACACAGATTTTCACCTGAATTTTCAAATAGTTTTTTTTTCCAAATTTTTTGCACAGGCACTAAAATGTAGCTCTGGGGAATCCTTCAGGTTTGCTAGTAAAGCTTTCAAATTTGAAGATCACCGAAAGGTTTCATAAGATTTTAATCTGAGTCTGTAATCAAAAACTAAGGAGGAAACGTAGTTTGAAAATTATCATTACATACTCTATTATCTTTCTTTTCTTTTTTTTTTTTTTTCCTTTCAGGTCTGCATACATAAACAAGCAGGTGTACTTCTTTCAGTACAATCTATTTAATTCCTTTACCAAATCTTCAGCTCTTAACAGGTGACGTTTTTTTCAAGTTTTTTGATACAATTTGACAGGTAAGACTATGAAAGTGGTAGTCGGTTATTGTATATTTATGAACCAAGCTTAGATTCTATAATATCCTGTCCTGACGTGATCTATTGTTGTACTCTTATTTCCTGCCCCTGTTATCTGAGCGCTGCTGGAAATTTTACCCACAGGTGCTGATGCGCTGCCTTTGAATATAATCATGTATTGTTGCCTGTTCTCTCAGTTTGATTTATTTTGGATGATAAATGGACGTCTTGAGGCAGTCATCAGACTTTAATTTGACTGAACAGATCGTATCTGAAAATCACAATTTTCCTAGAGGACTGTTGAAGAGCAGCCAGTAATTTCACATTTAGACATACATTGTTGACTATTTATTGGTTCTCTGCAATATGCACTACAATGCTTTTTCTAGTACTTACAGCACTACTCACGTGTATTACTGTCAATGCTCCATAAACTACAAGCAACAGGAAAAAAATACACTTACCCACAGAGCATTTGATACCGGGGAAAAGACAGAAATGCAACACTATTACCGGTACACATCAAACAACAGTATGCTTTACATACCATTAAAACTAAAAGTAGTTTATGGGTGCTTGTTTTACCTTTTCTTTTTTCTCAAGTCCTCTGGGGAGATTCAAATTTGAGAAGCTTTATACTTTCCTTTGCAAGGTTTTTTGACATAGCTGCATATTGGTCTTGTTCTGCTGTTCCACTGATGTAAGAGTATTGGTGTCAAGGGATTCACTTCTGATTTATAAAACTGGAAATATAAAACTGGATATAAAACTATCTCTTTTCTCTCCTCATTACTGTCTTTGCATTTCTTTTGGCTCATACAGCCCATACAGATTGGGCTGGAGCCCCTCCTCTTGTATTTCATAGATTCATTGAGTTTAATGACTAGTAAATAAACTCATATAAGCTTCTGCACAACAGAGGCCACAGGATGTTGGCCTCCACTGGGCTCAATAACTTGCATCTGGCTGAAAAATATCTTTCAGTAAGCACTTAGTCTCACTTTGAAGGCAGCGAAACAGGGAGACTCTGCCACTTCCTTTGCCATCCTGCCTCATTTTCCCATTCTCTCAGTTCTCCATCCTATAGACAATGTCATCTGAAATGATATCCTTACTTACTTTTGGCCACTGTTAATCGTTAAACTCATGTAGAGTTCTAGTAAAAATTATATACAAGAAAGGAGCTGGATCCCAAAACCGTATCTTATTGTAACAGTCCCACTGACTGAAGCAGCAGCTGATTTTAAAGGAATTGAGTTTAAGAAAGCGAAGTTTTCTGGCTGAGTTCTAATATGACAGAATAAGCATGGTCAGCTTTCATGAAAAACTTTCAAAGGGCCAGAATCTCTTTGCTCTTTTCAAAGAAAGGCCACCAGAGTGCTCTTCCCTCCACTGCAAGCCCAGTACCGCTGCAGGCTTTACTCTCTGGGGAACATGAGGCTGCACCATCCACTCCTCTGCTGGTACATATAAGTCTCCAAGGGGACAGGAAGGAGCACAGGTTGTACAGTTTTTCTCTAACTCAACGCTCAGCACAGTAAGGCGTCTTTTGTGCCATTTGATTCATCTCAGAAAGGATACGTATGAACTGACAACTCTTCTGTGTGGCAGTCCCGCTCTACTGCTCAAACTCCCACATAGAGTCACCCTCTATGTGGGAAATTTAAAACTTGTACCATCCTTGTGGAGGTTTTGAGCCCTAAAAACTTTGAAATCTGATCCCGTGCACCTACCTGGTGCAGTTTCTAAAGCAAGACTTTGTTGTAGTCCTTGAACTTCAAAATCCCTTCCTAGGGCCACTCTGTAGTAGCTGGTGCTTCACATAGTCTGTTCAACTACTTATGCACCATTTTTCTGGAAAACATATTTATTTTTGTTACAGATGCAGAGGAAAATTCTAGAATTTTCTAGCACATTCAAGGGAAAACATACTTACAGCAATTTTTTTTGAGTTATCCTGTGTGTACCTCATTCCAAAGAAAGTCCTGGAACAGAGCATCACCTCTCAAAATCCATGAACTTCTAGATCCACAAAATTCATTTAAAACTACATAAAGAATGAAAAAACAATTCTTTAAATCTGCTTTGAAACAATCATGGGGTGCTGTTGGGAAGTCATTTCACTACTCTTGCTTGCAGGTCAGGAAAGCAAGGTAAAAGCATGACAATGATAACAGCTAGGTACTGTATCTGTCCAGGGTCTCTTTAAGTAAGTAACATTCAAAGATATATATGGAACAAAATACCTGTTGAAAGCCTGATAAAGTATTTTGTGGGGGTCTTGTAGTAGTACACGTCTTTTTTGTAGTTTGGCCCATAGTTTGTGATTGCTCAGATTCTTACTGCAATCCCTCTGCAATTGCCTTATGTTACATGATGTAATAAAAAAAGCACATGATGTAATTATGAGAAACTCTGTTTGGAAAGCATGGACTGACTATCTATCTAACTGCGCATGTCAAAACCTCCCTCTGCTAACATATTATATCACGTTCGTATAAAGCTGCCTCATATATGGTAGGCCAAATCATACATTTTAAATTGCTTATAGCTTCTTGTGGAAAATGCTTTTGCTTGATTTGGAGCAAAACCTCAAATGCTAGTTCTGTTTGTATAAAGGACTGCTGCTGTCACTTACTGGCGTTAATTCAGTTGGAGAAACACTGAACTGGCAAGAAAGTTCCAGAATATCGTTCCATATTCCAAAACTGTGTTCAAAACAACATCATGTACTTTTCAGCTGTAACCTCTCCTGCCTCTCTTCCCAGCATCAAGAGAGGGAAATATAGAGGATTGCTGGAAGAACCAAAGAAAACATGCAGTAGAGCGCCTGATAGCACAGCATGCCAAGTTACATACTGCGCTGGTAAAAGTCCACTGATATTCTGAGAAATAGGAAACAACACTAACTTTACTCTGGAAATCTATTTTCTTTGGACGTAAACAAAGTTTTACTATCTGCCCAGCCTTCTGTGAATAATCTATACTTAGTACTCTTTAATAAAAACTTGGCTTGAATTATCATAGAATCATGGAATGGTTTGGTTTGGAAGGGACCTTACAGACCATTTAGTTCCAATGCCCCTGCCACAGGCAGGGACACCTCACACCAGACCAGGTTGCTCAAAGCCTCTTCCAACCTGGCCTTGAACACTTGCAGGACTGGGGCACCCACAACTTCCCTGGGCAACCTCTTTCAGTGCTTCACCACCCTCATAGTGAAGAATTTCTTGATAATATCTAATCTAAATCTACCCTTGTTCAGTTTAAAACCACTAACCCTTCTCCTATTGCTACACTCCCTGGTAAAGAGTCCCACCTCACATTTCTTGTAGGCCCCCTTTAAGTACTGGAAGGCTGCTATAAGTCTCCCCAGAGCCTTCTCTTCTCCAGGCTGAATAACCCCAACTCTCTCAGCCTGTCATAACATAGATGCTCCAGCTCTCTGATCATCTTCATGGCCCTCCTCTGGACATATTCCAACAGGTCCATGTCATTCTTTTGTTGGAGGACCCAGAGCTGGACACAGTACTCCAGGGGGGTTCTCAGGAGAGCAAAGTAGAGGGGCAGAATCACCTCCCGCGACCTGCTGGCCACAATTCTTTTGATGCAGCCCAGGATGCAGTTGGCTTTCTGGGCTGTGAGAACACATTGCTGTCTCATGTTGAGCTTCTTATCCACCAACACCCTCAACAAGTCCTTCTCCTCAGACTTAAACACAGTCTATAGTGAATATCAAACTAACAATGAGTGCACCTTCCATAAGCGATTGTGAATTCTCTTATATATCACTTGCAGTGAGTTCCCCTACCCCATAGACTGAGCATGACCCAGGTAACCAGGCTCAGGCCTGCCTCAAGCCTGACTTTGCAAGGTGGACAGGAGGAAAGGTCTTCCCATGCTCTGAGACACACTGAGGACTAAATGTCTGTCTCAGCAGGAGTGTCAGCCCAGAGTATGAGGCCATCTGGGTGCCTAATGGAATACTGATCCATACTGGCAAAGTCTTCCAGTTCAAACTGAGCCCTACAGGAGGTGGTGCTTATGCTGTCAGTCTGGGGGACAGCTTTCATCTCCTGTGCTGCTGATGTTCATGTGGAGTAGGAGAGCTCATCTGGTCCCTCTGCTAATACTGACACTCTCTGCACTCCAGACCAGTTCTGCCCATCTCTCCCTCTGCTCTCTCTGCATTCGCATGAGTTAAACCCTGTGGGTGTTGTTCAAGTGTGGTAATTTAAACTGACCTGGCCATTGAAGTCAAGCCCTAAAAGAAGATAATCCTGTTTCAGCTGAACTACATTTAGGAGGAGCACAGCAACAGGAATAAACTGGTTCATCCTACTTTATATTTCCAGCCAAGGTATTCAGCTGGCTTGATATGTAATAGCTCAAAAGTAAATTTCCTTCATTGAAATGTAATGCTGGAGTTGTCTTCAAAAGATCTGTGTCAGCAGCTCCTTGTTTCAAGCCTTCGTATTAAAAAACATTATGAATGCTATTTTATGCCTGTACATTCAAGCCAAGCATTTTATGGTGTTTAAAAATTAATCTGAATTGAAAAGCCTTTGATAGTGCAAACCTCAGCATTCTGGATTTCCTTTTGCACTCCTTTATACGCGCTGCCAAAATATTTGTTAACCAGCTGCAACCTTTACCCTAGTTTCAGTGAGTACTAAAATAGTCTGTTGTGCTGTAGATGTGTTTCTCTGCTTTTAATTTGCTGTTCACGTATACTATAGTGCGTAGTAACCAACAGCCTTTTGTGGGGCAAAGGTAACCCGTGGAGTAGAGCAGAAACAGCACGAGGAAAGTGTTGAAAGTTTAACCCTACGTAGAGGCAGCATCCTCTGACATTGAGGCAAACCCGAGTTCAGATTTCTGAACTGAACACTCAGGACCATGAGTCACATCTAAAGCACTTTCTGTGTAATCTCTTTTTCATTCCTTATAAACTCCTCATATTCTGGTTTAAAGAATGAGCACTGAATTTTCATGTGTCTTCAGCTAAAATGCTTCAGAACATAAACACGGGTGTGAGAAAATGAAACGTTCTGATTTTGCCTTTTGTAATGCAGATTGGAACAGTTTAAATCCTCCTGAAAATGGGCAAAACAAACTAGAATAGTTCTCTTAGTATGCTTTAATAATAATAAACAGGCCAAATGATAATTCAACTAAAATCCCACTAAACCAGGCAAACTGAAAAAAAGACTTCAGGGTATAGTCCTGTGACTGTAATCTGCAATATGCAGCACCTTTTCTCTAAGGCTATTATAAACAATAAGTCACTTATAAGTAATAAGTCATTGTAGACTTAACTAGCAGGAGTATTTACCCTCAAACAGACAGTCAAGGTCACAATCATAATTTCAGAATTCAGGACTATTCCCTTGTTCAGCTGCCATGTCCCAAAAGACTGGTAAGAAAAGGAGCCATTGCAGACTGGACAAGATTGCCCAAAGGTAACAATAATAGGCTACATCAGGCCACAGAATAAATGGTCTGCACCATCCTGATTAGCCTGCAGATTGGGAAGGCATTAAGCATTTATGTATTGCAAATTCCTAATTACTTTGTGCCTCATGGAAGGCTCTTTGTTTTGGTGGCCGAAAGCCATATTTTAGGCTTTTTTCTCTATTTTAGGTTTTTTAATCTATTTTTCACAGAAAAACAAGGTGGGATATGTCTCAAAAACATATTGTTTTAAGGTTGTGTATGTAATGGGATTCCTAGCAACACGAAGAATCCCAAACCTCTGTGGATTTTAATGGCTTAGCCAAGTCTGATATTGGATTTAAACCTGAGAAAGAACACATCTTTGTTGCTAAAAGCACTGGGAGATTTCTGTCCTTAACTTATTTTCTATTGCATGGAAACTCTTCCATTTCCATTATCTCTATGTGCACGTGTAACTCTTTTAAAAATACAATATTGTAGAAAATGTTTTTCTCTTAATGTACTCTCTCTGTGTTAACGTATCCTTACATGCACATTCCACCCTAAAACTAAATGCTGAAAAGTCAGACATACATATATATAACTTAATTATTCATAAATAAAAGTGGCATTTTAAAAATTCACCACAAGACTGAAATCAGCAAGTTGCCAGAGGAAAGCAAAATACTCTGCACAAAGTGAAAAAAAAAAAAAACCACCACAGTTCTTCCTCTGCCTTATGCCCAGATGACAAAGAAAAGAAAAAGGGATTTCAGTCAAGCTTTCATCAGGAATGTTTTTCTTAGGTGTTGACATGCCAGTCTTCTACATTCATAAAATATACATGTTTCGAGGGAAAAAATATTCACTCTTTGACTGATAGAAAAATATAATTTGTAAAAGTTCAAATGGTTGTGTTTAAAGTGTTGAGGTGGACTGCTTCTGCAGACAGAAGGCATGTTCTGATGTCTGTTATATGTCTATCAACACAGAATTATTTTCAGACTTTTTCAAGAACAGAAGTACAGAATCTGTAGTCCAAACACTCTATGCAATTAAGTATTATCTCAATTTGTTTAAATTCATTAAGAAGCTTTAGAATCCTACGGCAAATCGTTGGTCTTATTTTCATTATAGTCATGTATTCACAATATTAATATATTCATAGAAGTAAAGGACATACTGTAAGGGTTCTGAAAGAAATAGGTGTCTATGTGTGCATCTCACAGTTCTCTCTAGCTCATTACACGATTTTTATTTTGTTCAGTTAGTGCGGATGGGGATTCTTTGGCAGAACAACGAGTTCACTGTTTTAACATGGACGTAAGCATAAAAGCTAGAAGATTCATTGTTGGGACCAAAACTCCTTACTCAACCACTCAGCATTGTTTCTTCTTTTTAAAATGATCTTGTATCAGTCCATAGTTTTATGAGTCATATATGTTATAAAGGGTGAACTAGGATCACAGAAAGTATTGAACATATCTTTGTGTCCTTTTGTAATTTTCTAGTTTACCTTTAATATCAAGGAAGGGTGAATTCTATCTAGTTTCAATAATGCGTGAAAACTATTGAATTCTTACCCTTCTTTGAGGAAACCGAGATCAGTTAAAAATTTAGTGAAAAAAGCAGAAACGAGAAAATATCAACTGAAGACAAATATGTTTAAACTAAATTCTACTTCTACCTATGTGGGCACATCTACATGGGGAAATCAGTGTGCTGGGGTATGTCATGTTCCAGTTTCTACATACTATGCATTAAGACTGAGATACTTAGCCCCATACTGTATGTCAAGTAAGCTACGTCACACAAAAATACTTTTAGGGCTAACATGTGGGAGCGACATTTTGGAGAAGTAAGGGGCTGTGTGAAATGAGAGCACATTACCTTCCCTGCACTGAGACCCTCACACATTGGATCCTGGTGGCCCTGAGGCCATGAGGCCACTCATGCATTGACCCAGTGGTCACTGAGTGGCACCTCATATACAAGATCTAGAGCTCTATAAAGCTCTTGCTTCTCCCTAGGAGCCAAGGCCAGTTACCTTACCTCTGTGCAAAGCTCTGCAACCACCAGGCCTCCCTAGGCACCAGATCACCTCCACGTGCAGCTCTATGCTATGTCTCTTCCATGTCACGTTGTAGCTGGGCTCTTGCCACATCACCTGGTGGTCTTGCACATGGTGGCCTGACTCCCGTGGTTTTACCCAACGCACAGAGCTTCTTGCTTGGAAAATAGGGAGAGGTCTTTTAATTAGTCATCCTGCCACTCCTCTGTACTTAACGTTCATGCATTGCCTTCTACAAGGGCGTTTCTCATGGAACAGCTCATTCCCTGCCGTGGCTGTGTCCTGGCTTGACTCACGGTAACCTCCCTAGGCAGGCGATCCTTTGCTACTAAAGAAGACAGCTGTGGAGGGGTGTGAGTTTTCTCCAACTGCTTTCTGAGCTGGCCCACAAACTGCCAGGCTTAATACCCGTGCCCTGCCAGCACGATCCATCACACATAGCTCACAAACTGCTGGTCTGAGGCCAGGGCAGAGTCACTACGGAGTACATGCGTGCCCATGTCGTGTAGACATAGCTAAAAGCACCCACAGGGAAAGGTGGTGGGGAGTCGCTAGCAAGATTTAAATTAAGACTTTAGCTTTCTCTTCAGTAACTTGTATAGATAGGTAACTCATTATACGAGTTTAATTACTGAATAGGCCCACCGACTTTGCTAAAATTGGGAAAAGAGTATGGCCTGTATCACAGTCTCCATATGTGGAGCGCTCTCCTGAGAGGGTTCTGCTCTTTTGTAATACATGCTTGCTCCAAAGGGAAGGGGAATAAATTTTTTTCCTCTCTAGAGCAACCACAGGAAAAGAAGCAGGGGCTTACACTGCGGCAAGAGATAAACTCTCTAACAGCAAGATTGTTGAGTAATGGAGTAGACTGCCTCGGGAGATACAGTGTCTCCCTCACTGGGATTTTATTTTTTTTTAGCAGGACATAACACAGCCGTCTGTCAGGGAAGATTTATATATAGCTTATCCCGCCTTGGAGAAGGGGATAGACTAACTGACCTTCTCGGATTCCTTCCAGACCTGTTTTCTGTGGTTACCCATGCTAAGTTGCTTCTGTAGATGTGAAGTATGCTCTTACATACTGTATTTCCTTTGTATTCCAGAGGCACAACCCTTAACTCTTATAATTTATCTTTTTCCCGAAACCAATTCCATTTCATTAAGTGTAATGACAATTTAATGGACATTTCTTCATCCTGTATATACAGTCTTCTTATTCATCTGTAGCTCTGCAGCACTGGAACATAGTCACCCTTCACTTTCCATTAAACAGAGATGATTGTTCACGTGTGGTTAGTTGAAGTTGGAAATGAGAGCCAAGCTGAAACTTAAGAAAAAGCTGTGGAACAGCCAAGTGGGAAAAAAGGAATCCACGAGATGTTTTTTGTGATGACTGAACCATGCACTGCTACGTAATGGAGTGCAGCATCTTTGCCAATGGGGAAAGATGACCCTGGTTTTCTTGTCCACAACAGTGATTCAGCTGGTCATCTCAAATCGCTTTTCCCAACTGCACAGTGAGATAGGCAAAGGCAGACTATTTCAAGCTAGTAATTTCTAATGTTGCCAAGTATCTTGAAAGCAAAAATATCTTGAAAGCTGGAGGCAAAGCCTCCAGTTCATTACCTATCTCTGAGTCTTACTATTTTCAAAGGTGGTCAGGGTTTTTTTAATGGTAATTAGCAGTTTCTGTTGACTGTTTAATAATCCTGTCTCAGGTTTTCTCTGTTGTTCACAACTTAGCTTGTGTTAGACATTTAATAGACTCTTTTATGTTATGCACTTCATTCTGAGAACATCTCATCCAAACAAAACCAGTAAGAATCAGATTTTGCATGCTATTCAGGTGCTGTTTTGTAAACAGGATATCCTGGCAGATTCTTGTGTGCCATTGAAATAGTTCTAACATGTTGACAAATTAATTGATTACACTATAATAGAGTGTTTTCTGCTCAAAACCTCTTATCACTGCCATGCACTAAAATAATCTTTATGTACTTTCCGTTAAGAGACATAACCAAGTAAGCTGTCCTTCACCATAAACCAGTCCCAACTGTTTTCTTTTAAAGCATGCAGATGATATGTGAGCTATTTATAGAACAACAATGCTAGGAATATCATGTTGAGTAACTGTGACCCATTAACACTAACTATTTATGAAATATCTATGTTGATCTCTATAATATTTATGTTAAAATCAAAATAGGTGTGTATGCATGTGCATATGTATGCCTGGAATTTAGGAAAGTCTTGTATCAACATTTTCTCCTTGAAAATACAGGAAAGGGAGCAGAGTTGCACTGATTTGTGTGTAATGACACAGCACTAGCCAAGCTGTTAGCTTCAGTCCATACTGAAATATTATTGCTTTACCTTTTTCCCCACAATCTTATCTGATTGGAGTACCTTTTCATTATGGACCAAACATTTTCTGGTCCTTGAAATACAGGTGAGCTGCTGAGGTTGGACCCTACAACTTTTGTCCCACTGTAGACCAAAGAAAATTAGAGCCAGGGCATGTTTATTAGTCCTTGTTCTTGTTCCTTCTGCTTAAGTTTGTATCAGGTACTTAGTTCCTATTCTCAAAGGCTCATTACACATGACATCAAGTGGGAGAAAAGAGAGAGCCTATTTCATATGCATGACCCATTAAAGAGGGTATGTCATTTAAGGTCAGCTGGCACCTGCAAACAGAGCTATAGTGATATCACAGGCTGCATATATATTTAAAATAAAATGGGGTCCGTTTTCTTGGAAGGGCATAGGATATTTTATAACCGCATGGATATACTATCTTCTTTCCAGACCAGGTTGCCTGTGAATAGAAACCCCGGTCTATGCCAGCTCCAAAATCAGATCCAGGAATTGTGTGGGAGAGTCTAGATGCCCTGGATTGAAACCATGGCAGCAAGCATGCTAACACTTAAGTTTTTTTATTTAATTCAACAACATGCTATGATTATATGACAATTCTTGAGCTAGTTTGCTTGCCCTGTGTCATAACTTGAGTAGCTGTAGACTCAGTAATGCTTGAGCCACAAAATGCTAGAAGGGACACAAAATTTTGGATTGATAGCATGTAAAGAAGGGACCATATCCCTCAACCACAGTAACACAACCCCACTACCATTTTCCCTCATGGGAAGTGCTCTCTCTGGGTCCATATCAACACCATGGTAGGATGTACACCTAAGGGAAAGAACCAAGCCTATCAGGATTAACAGGCATGCAGGAACTTCAAATCAACAGCATTAAAAAAAAAAATCCCACAATCTTTTTCAATCTGCAAGATGTGCTACAAGCTATATCTCTCCATTTCCCTTTCCTTGTACAAACAAAAAGGAGGACACAGGCACACTCCAAGGACCCAACAATTTACAACCAGGCAATTTACTTAAAAATTGCTGTGAATGAGTGTCTGAGTGTTCTTCAGGAAGTCACCACAGTTCTTTTTCTCAACTAGACGTTGGCCAGAGTGTATGATACCTGAATTTCAACAGGTACTTTCTGCTTTCTTTTATGATATTTTTAACAAAATGAAATATTGCTGAACTATTACTCTAAAGGCTGTTATATAATAAACCAATTAATAAAGATTTGTAATTGATTTACTAGTTTAAAATAGGAAATCAATATGTTTCACTAACAGATGAATGAATGGCTTCATATTATTTGCTTTGTATATCTACTTAACAGGTAAAGGCCTTGATCTCCTAATGCACCCACGTGGGGAATCTGAGGCTGTGAGTCTATAAATAAAGGCAAGTTACTGCCCTCTGAAGTAGCAACCCACACATTTAAAATTGAATGCCACATAAAGAGTTTCCTACATGGCACAGTTCTTCCTTTTCTTGTCCCCACTGTGTCCCACCCAGAATTTTACCAAATGCTGCCTTTGGAGCAGAGACAGCATTGCAGCAGACCTCCACGGTGGCAGGGCCATCAACAGCAGAAACGTGCCAGTAAACTTTGCCGACCCCAGGGGTGTTCTTCACTGCCATTGTCAGTCATTATAAAGTCACTCTGCAATACGAGTTTGCTCTTCATATTTATACCACTTGGTATTATTATTATCATTAATTATTACATTTATATAATATTTATACAATATATGTAATATTTTTATATATTAATAGTAATAACAATAATAATAATCTGTGCCATCTGCATTGCACTGTGGGTTCTGATCTTATGCTCCTTTCTCATGAGAAATTGCAGCTGAAATTTACCAAGAGTTTGTATGTATTATTTTTTACATACTGGCATTAATCTTGAGATTTCCTACACTTCAACATTTGAGAAACAAACTGAACTGTTTTCCCCTCTCATTTAATCACTTTGGCTCTCCAAAATGTTTTTGCCTTTCAATTTCTATCAGACTTTACGACAAAACCAAAATAATTGGCGTAAAAACATAGTTTAAGCCATGGAATAATTTTTGTTATTTGTACAATGTGAAACTTGTACTGTACTCCTCAGTTTTGAAATTAGGGTTGTTACCCTCCGAAGCATACACATGCAGCACAACATGTGACAATGCAGTTGCACTATTCTTATTAGCATTAATGAAATGCTCATCACCAACTCCCTTATCTTCAAGCTGCATACTTTATGCTTTTATGTACTTTAGTATTTTTATTTAATTTCCCTGTAGTCACGATACATGTCTTAAACACCAGCAGAGCTTTGGAAATTGGTTTACCTGCTAAATTCTGAAAGGGTGGAGATTCCTCCCTGGGGCTGTGTGGAGAAAATCCAGTCAGGAGCAGTAGGGACAGAAAAAAATTCCAAGTTCCTTGGGTATATGGGGCAGTTATTTCTCCCTTCTGCTTTTAAAAAAAAAAAAAAAAAAAAGAAACCAAAAACAAAACCAAAAAAACCCCAGCAATCTAAATCACCTTGAAAAGACTAAAGGTGACAAAGAGCAGTTGTTCTTTTTATGATGAACCAGCCTCAACATAAAAAAGAAGTTATGATAAGAGGGAGCCTTGGGAGCAGAAAAGCACCGTGATACAGATATTAAGCTTGATGGCAGACAGAAGCTACATTGAGCTCTATCCTAGAGTGATTCTGTTTGCATGTAACACTTATGTGCTGTATTAGTTTGCAACCATTCTGATATTTTAAAGATAGTTTGAGCTTTGATTATATTTAGGGATTGAGTTTCTTTTTTTTTTTATTAAAATCGAAATGCAATATCAAGCAAAGACAGAAGCTAGTACTGACCCCTGCATGCTGAAACAGTACAGCTTTTCATAGTGCTGACTTGTGCAATATAAGACTGAAATTAAGCAATAACAAACAGAACTGTTTAAGTGTTTATTTTTACAGCACAGCTGTATATTGCAAAATGTTGTTTGGTCAAAAAACAAAATGTTCATTTTGAGTATGTTTCTGGTGGGGATTTATTACACTTATTCAAACTCAAAACACAGTATTTAGTATTGATTTCTCTCTACAGTTCCATCTGAAATCTTAAATTCCATTCCATAGATGGCAATTTGAAGTTAGTGTTGTTAACAGCAGGCATTGCCGAATTAAATATTTGGACATAACCAGTGAGGAGAAAGCATTTTAGCCTGATAATTTTGATGTTTCCAAATCAAAATCCTCTGGAAAATTTATCTCCTAAGAGAAACATAAAGTTTTGTTGTTTAGGATGAAAATATTACAGAAAGCCAGAATTTTCCACAGGGTAAAATTTGGATTTCGAGCCAGGTCATCAGCCACTTGCTGTCCTCTGGAGCAGAAGTGCCCCGCAGCCCCCAGCCTCCAGCAAGAATTCTGGAGAGCGATGAGCAGCACTCTCTTTAGACAACACTGCTATAACATGATTTTAATTACAGATTTTACTAGAAGAAGAGACCGTGCACCACCGTAACAGTGCAACTTCCTTGGAAATACATGTGCAGTGTCAAAACTTCTCAGCTTATCAAAAGAAAAATTAAAGATAGTAGAAGAAGGCAGAAACCATTTCTTCCACTTACCACAGAACAGTTAAACTGCTTATGCTACACACACGTCTATAAACAAGGTAAAATCCTGTCCCGGGTATTTATGGCCAAGCTGTCTTTGAATTCATCTGACATTTGCCAAGGTGTAAAATCTTTTCCTTTATTTCAATTCAGTATCTGTATTGATTCTGTATTACAGGTAATTCATCCTTTTTACAATACTACCCAACTTGCAAACAAGCTAAAAATTGCTCCAAACCAGAAAATATCATCCAAGTTTGGGAAAAAAACAAACAGAAGATTGATTTAAAGGCACAGATTAACCTACTGACTCCCGCTTCCCTCTCTGAATCCTAAGGACAACCTTCCATTTCCTCAGCTTTTGGTTCTATTTCTGATTTTCAAGTGAAGGAAATGAAACATTACCTGGTCTCTATTTAAATAATATCTGGGCCTCCAAGCTGGGAAATGGATTTTCATGCTTTTCTGGTTGCCTAAGATGTGCTGATAACCTTAGACTCTAGTTCCATTTACATGCCTATATGGTGTGTTTAGCACAGGTTAGCAGTTGTCTCCTGGTAAGAGTACCTTAGAAAAAATGGCATTTCCAGTTCGTAGCTTCTGAAACATGAAATAATAATAAATATAAGGAGTTCACATACATGCACACCCACACATTCCTCAACAACCATAGAAGTGAAATAAAAACAAGCGCTGTAGTGGGTTGTGATGGGTCCCTGAAGGGTCTATATGCTATTATACTGAAGAATGTCAAGGTTCAGGGTCTCTAGTTTCTCTGAGAGCTGCTGTAGTTTTCCTGAGTGTATAGCCTTGGGCAAGGGGACCTGTGCCACCCATCACCACTCCAGCTGGAATTTTGCAGCTCCCTCACTGTGGTTTGTACCTCAGAGCACACTGCACCAAGCAGGACCCTTCAGTAAAGGCTGGTGGGCTTTGAATTGTTCTAGCCTTCCTTTGGAAAGCAGCAGCATTTTGAAACAATATATGATTTAATGTCAGGAGAAAGAAAGAAGTGCTGCAAAAGCAAATGATGAAAAAAATAGGGTTATTGATCTGAACACAGGCAGTCCTGCTCTTACTTCCCTTCCGTTCACAAGTTGCCGTGCTTGCTTACCCCAATTCTTTGTCTTTTCATGTACCTCCAGAAAAATCTGTGCTTTATCTGAAATGAGGCTGTAGCGATGTGAGAGTCAGTCTCTTTTCCCAAGTAACAAGGGAAGAACAAGAGGAAATAGCCTCAAGTTGCAAGAGGGGAGTTTAGATTGGATATTAGAAAAAAATTCTTCATGGAAAGGGTTGTCAAGCATTGGAACAGGCTGCCTAGGGCAGTGGTGGAACCACCATCCCTGGAGGTATTTAAAAGATGTGTAAATGTAGTGCTTAGGGACATGGTTTAGTGGTAGACTTGGCAGTGTTAGGTTCATGGTTGAACTCAATGATCTTAAAGGTCCTTTCCAACCTAAATGATTCTATGACTCTAAAGGTTCATACTGCTGCTCCTACATTTTGGGACCAGTTTGTTTAGGTACCTTAGGCTGTGCAAAGATGATATATAATCAATATACTTAAAAGTACAAAGCAGTCATTTGTTGGCCAGTGCACACAGAATCTGCCTAGGACTTCACAAGCTGTTAGGCTAGGCATTAGTGTGTTCTCCGTCCCAGTAAGATACTCAAAGAGACTTTGCTGGTAAGGAGAGGTCCAGTCAGGAAGGAAAGAGGTGGCCTTCACACAGCTTCCTGGAATCCTGCTGACTGCTGCTGAGCTGCCATTGTCCACCATTTCCATCAATACCAACACACCAATGGCACTGACAGTTGGACAAATCCTTGTCACCGTCTTTTTCCCTTTAAGATTTTACCAGGCCAATATTTTTCTTCTTGAATTATTGAGCTCCTCATGGTCCACGTCTCAAGACTCAACAGACTGTGTCAAGACAGGCTTTGTCTCAACTTAGCAACTTTCTCAGCATCCTGGTCCAAGGCTGTGCAGCCAGGATGTATCAGAGGTGGACTGTGAATACTTGAAACATCAACAGCTGTTTTGTTACAGAGAAAGCTACAGACAGATGAGGTTCTATTAAGAAGAATCACCATCTCAATACAAATCTAGATATACCTCTCTTCATCTCTACCTCTAGGAATAGTAAAAGGTGACTACTACTGATGCAAAACAAGGCACTACCTATACCTTTGAACTACTTTTTTTGTCATATCAACCAGGATTCTCTCTGATACCTGTGTTATGATCAATGCATCAGCCTCAAATCAGGCTCCACAGCCATTAGTTAACTCATAAGCCATAAAATTATATGTTTTGATTAAAAAATGATAGCCATCATCATTTAGGTAATGGCAGAGTCTTCTAATTTCATTCCTGCAATAGAATAATGATGAGCAATTTACTGCTTTCGAATACACACGGCAATAGCATGGGCATATATTTATTGTACTCATTATCATCTTGGAAACCTAATCAACTGCTCCTATATGAGCAAAGTACAAAAGTTTATAATGCCATAATTAAACAACATCAAAACAAATTACTGTGATGGATGTAGGGCACAAAGACATCCTTACCTGAACACATCTGGCCTCATGCCCAGAAAGCCGAGGACAGTGAGTGGTACCAAGGTGTCATTGTGGTCAAGACTTGTCATGCTGAGGAAATAGCTTCGTCCTCTTGTCATGGATTTTCATACAGATCACCTGCCTTCTCTTATTGCTGAACCTGCACTGCCCTATGTACCTGTCACGCTGAGAAGCAGCAAGATGCTCAGCCACCTCCGGTAACACTTTTAGGAAACCCTCAGTTGGTTTCTTCTGATTGTCTTTTGGGGTCTCTTAGAATAAAGTCTTTTGTGTTACTGAGGGGAACTAGCCAGACACAAAACAAAGAGAATGAAGAAGTGCTAAAATAGCTGCTTTGGGAAAAGTGAGACTTGGGCTTCCTGTGGTGGGTGGTTCACACAAGGCACATTTCGGGCTTTCCTGGGCAAAAGACATGCTGAGAAAATGTTGTGAGATTTCCACTTCACACACTGCATATCCATACTCCTGAAATACAGCTAGTTCTTCCAGTTTCTCACAGGAGAATATAGCATTAATTTGGAATAAATGATCAGGGGACCAGAGGTGCAGCCTGAAAGACGTATCATATCAAACTGACAGAGAAAATACATCACTGAGTGTAAGGTTAGAGCAATGTAAGGAATGTTATGCTTTCTGTTCTGGTTTCTTGTATAATATGATCCTAGAAATTTAACCAGAGTATGTGTGCATTAATTAAATAACTTGTGTATGAAAATCTTCCCTCATAAGTACAAGCTAAGTGATGTCGCACAAACTCAACAAATATAATTTGCTGAAAAGAAAGTAGAAAGGAATGTTTAATCTCTTCAGTGGAAAACCCAAGAGAGATGAAGTCTAGGAAATGTCATATACCCTTTGCTTTGTTTACATAGAGACTAAAGGACATGATATACCCTACTCAGTTTCTGTGCCAGTTTAATTTGAACTGAAGGATCATAAAAATATGCTGGTAATTAGAAATTTTGGAAAAAATCTGATCTGACAAAATCTAATCTCCAAACAATTTAACTCCAGTATCACCCTGTTGATTCCATTAAGTTACCTCTGATCTACCCATAATATAAAGCATAGGATAATTGGTGTCTTCTATTCAATGGGAAGTTTTATTTTTAATGAAGAGAGGTTGCTTGCTGCTTGAGGATTACAACTTGATTTATGCCTTAGTATTATTCCACTGATGTCAGCAGATAAAATAGAGTGTGACCATCCTGTACCTTTGTAAAACTGATTTTATTTTTAAAAAGTTACGCTTATTGCACCACTTTAATTTTAACAATTTCCTCCCCCCCTATTTTTTGTAAATTGCTTTTATTCTTAAATTGTACATTTTGATGTTAGATATATTTGTTTATGTGACAGGTATCACAAAGCATCCCTCTAAGGAGGGTCCTGAAGACTGCTTGGACATTAAGAAAAGCTTCTCATGCAAATATGGAACAGAGCCACAGACAATACTAGATAATCAGTGTTCAGATGTTCCTTCCCATTCCTGCTCATGTGTATCCATACTTTTGTGTTTGTTTCTGTTCATCTCTTGCCATTTCTCATGAAACAAGCAGTCACAGACACCTAGAATGTGTCAGAAATCATCTATACTAGGAGGAAGCATCAGGAGCATTTTCTTCATCATCTGAAGCCAATTTAGAGCTGTTTTTTTCAGATAAGAGAGGGTAATGGAGCTAATGCACTACCATGATATTCACTATATTTTGTATTCTAATTATCGTGAGGCCTGGGACATGTTTGACATGGACTGAGGAAAAAAGAAAAACAAACAAACAAACACAGCATAGTGTTGAGAAGGTTTTGTGTTATTTTCAGGGTAGTATAGATTTATGTGGTAAGATTGGCCTCATGCCACCAGACCTGACTATTCATGGCATGTGTATTTAAATGGGAGGAAAGAGAGCACTGCACCAAAGTAACATACTGCCAAGCCATCAAAACTTTCGAACCTTCTTCCAAGACTGCAGAAGTAAAGAACAGTGTATAAACATGACTGTGAGGTTTACATTACCACGGTGTAACCACAGTGTATGTAGCTACATATTTGTAATGATTGCTTTGGTGCCATACCTATAAAACCTCACAAATCCATTTGTGCAGGGGCAAAGGCCATTTGTGAAGAAGAATTTAATATTATGTTACAGAAAATTCACGTTATAATGTCGTAGAAGTTTAAGATTTGTTTTCAGTTACACTTTTTTCTCTTAAATTGAGTTTAGATTGAAAACTACTGTGTTCTCTAGTTGTAAGAAATATAACAGCACCTGAGTTACTGCTTGGCTATACCAGCATAACCAAGAGCAAAGTTTGTTCACTGGCTATAATTTACAGATTTCAATTAACAGTCAAAATGCTAAACTTCAGTTAGGACTCTGGCAAGGTCTCACCTTCTGAAAGCATTAAGTGATAAGAACTTTCTTCAGAATTAAAGTGAGACACAGAAAAAATTGATTTCCTGAAAAACTGTGCATTGGATTTCTGATCCCTAGCATGGTTTACATTGTGGTAGCAAAAGCTAGCCTTTCTCACTGATATGTCTGGGGTAAAAAAGGATATATAATCAAAATTCCATTGTAAGAAAGTTTCTTTTGTTGGATTAAAAAAAATATAAAGAAACAAACCAAAAAAGCCAAACCCTCTTTTTGCCTAAATTTAAAATGTTGATCTGTTTGGTGTAAGCCTATACTTGCCTGTTGTCTTATCCTATCCCAGAATTTTCTCCCTAATCTGCTGTTTCAGAAAGAAAGAGAATCAGACATTGATATCCCTTTCCTGGAGATGCCATTATCACACAATAAATCCATATTATCTCCTCATCTCTAACAGATGCCAAATCTCCTATAGCTTTGTGGGGAGCTCCACGGCCTCTGTATCTCTGCTAGAAATGCCCATGAAAACCAGAGAAGTCATCCTTGTTACCAGTTTATAATACAGAAAATCGTATGTGTTTCCCATTGAAGCTGTCAACAGAGAAGCTGAAGAAACATAAATGAGCTATCAGGGTTGCCTTCCTAAAAGAAAGCCTTGTGTGACATGAGCAGTTTTGTTGAGCTCAGGAGAGCTCTGTGAAGTGATTGTCTCCACTTGGTTCACATAGCAAACTAGCCTTGACCTGTGTGAACTCAATTTCTTTAGATAAAGCTAAGCCAGGAGAGTTGCTCTACAAGCAAACCCAAAATTTCCTTCTACTTATAGGTATTCAGTCTATGGGATGAGACTAGAAGCACTCCAAAATACAAAAGGTGTATAGTATTGCTATCCTATTAGAATTTTTATTTATTTTACTAGACGAGGTGGTGGGGAATCTCCATCCCTAGAGATACTTAAAACAACCATGCAAGTTACTTAGCAACCTGATCTATATGGACCTGCTTTGAGCAGAATGCTGGGCTAGGTGACTGCCAGACAGCACGTTAAATCTAAATAATCCTGTGATTCTTTATTTTGGTCTACAGATTAAGTTCTGTGGCCTGTTCTGCTTGCCAAAAATAGCCCTTGTAGTCTTCAAGAGCTTCACTATGTGCTGGCAGAAGCTTCATCACAAGAACGATCTTGCATAAATTATAGGTATAGCAAAAATTTTAGATACAGCAAATTATCAAAGTGTAATAAATGTCAGAACTGACAAAAGAGATAAATTTGAGAAGGTGAGACAGGAGAGTGTCAAAGGAATCATAAGGGATAGTGGTACATTCCAGTAAACTTTTTATTAAATTAACATCCAAATTTTTCTGGATTTATCCCAAAATGGAATTAATTACAATTTTCAAGTCTGTCCTTTCTTACCTTAAACCTTAGTAGATAAGTTTGTAAAATACTATTCAGTCTTTACTCATATCTGTCAAAATATGCCTTTAGAACATTGAATAGTACCTTGTTAGTGAATTTTAAAAAGACATGTTTTTACTCACAACAATATTCAACATGTTTGAAGCTTTTCATTCATTTATTTTGTTGTGCCTTCACTGAATACAATATACTTGATATCTATGACTCCACATTCATCTCATACATATAGACATATTTATTTGAGAATCTGCTATCTTGTTGTGAATTTGAAACATAGAAAACAATATATATGAGGAGCAGCTGAAGGAACTGGGTTGTCTAGCCTGGAGAAAAGGGGGCTCAGAGGAGACCTTATAACTCTCTACAACTACCTGAAAGCAAGTTGTAACCAGGTGGGTGTTGGTCTCTTCTGCCAAGTACCAAGCAACAGGACAAGCGAAACAGCCTCAAGTTACACCAGGGGAGGTTTAAATTGGATATTAGGAGAAATGTCTTCATAGAAAGTGTTTTCAAACATTGGAACAGGCTGCCCAGGGAAGTGGTAGAATCACCGTCCCTAGAGATATTTGAAAGACATGGTGCTTAGGGACATTGTTTAGTGGTAGACTTGGCAGTGGTAGGTTAATGGTTGGACTCAATGATCTTAAAGGTCCTTTCCAACCTAAATGATTTCATGTTCTATATTTGTGCATTTAACTAAAAGGTATTGAACTCGTCATTAACATAAAAGATGCCAAATGTTCCTGGCAGTCTCAAAGAAAATAATAATTTTATCATCATTATTCACTTATTTTATTGACTATTTCTTGACAGCATTCAAAATTTTTGAGGTGAGGAAATGTAATAAATCATGTACTGAAGAATTTGAAGTTATTCAAAACCAAATTCCATAATCATTTGATTAGGAAAGTTATAGTGATACCAAGATACTAATCTCAAGTAACTCTCCCTACAATATTAAAGTTAAATTAAGATAAATTAAATATGAGAACAGGTTAATGAATCTTCAGTATGCAATTGTGAAATTGCACAAAAGATCAGAGTACCCAATAATGTCCATACTGAACTCTCACATTACAAAGAGAATGTCAGCTGAAATCTAGTATATCTAGTAGATTCAGCCCAACTACTCATTGCACAAATTGATAGCTGGGGAGGGACTCTGTCAGGAAGTGTAGTGACAGGACAAGGGGTGATGGTTTTAAATTGGAAGAGGGGAAATTTAGATTAGATACTAGAAAGAAATTCTTTATTGTGAGGGTGGTGAGACACTGGAACAGGTTGTCCAGGGAAGTTGTGGGTGCCCCATCCCTGGAGGTGTTCAAGGCCAGGCTGGATGGGGCTTTGAGCAACCTGGTCTAGTGGGAGGTGTCCCTGTCTGGCAGGGGGGTTGGAACTCGATGATCTTTGAGGTCACTTCCAACCCAAACCATTCTATAATTCTATGATTCTATGATTAAATATTCACACAGGGAGACCAAGCTTCAGACACCCAAACTTGCAGGAAAAAAAAACGAGGTCAAGGAAAGCATCACCAGACTTTTCCCATGAGGAAAGTGATATGTAATATATGATTTCCTTGTGGTGCTCATTATTTTTTGGCTGAAAAGACTGCTGTTCATTTTGAAGTTCCTAACATACTTTTCTTTGTGAGGTCCTCTCCTTTGCAAAATTTACCTTTGTAGAATTTTCAAAATGTGAACCAAGTCTGTTTATAACATCCAGTGTCAGTGCATATTTAAATTAGAAGGGAGTCTGTATGCTCCCTTTTCTCCTGTAATTCAAGAAAAGTTCCTTGCTGCAATTCAGGTCCATCTCATCTCTGCAACAGATGTGATTTATAAAGATTACAAATCCGAACCTCAAATAAGCAAAAAAAAAAATATAAAAGCTGTTATGGCTCTAATGAAATCCCGCAGTCCTGAGAGAAGAAACTTGTTATATTGGATTACTTGTAGGTTTATTGAGTATGCAACTGGGGATTTTTGTTCTTGTTTTACAATTTTTTCCACATCATTATTCTCCAACAGTGAATGTGAATACAGCAGAGAATCTACAATGCTACCAAAAGGCTTAACAAAGGCATTGACGGAGTCAGAGTATGTAACCACGCAGACCAAGACAATGCCTGGTATCTAGAAAAAAAAGGTTGCCAGAACTGCAATGGGTAACTCCCATTTACAAGATTTTCCAAGCACCAGCAAAAGACATACAAGTTACATGAAGAGGATAGAAAGAGGAGCTCGGGGGCTCAAAGAAATTGGTTTTACGAGCAAGAAAAAAATGCTGTGAAAGGTCGTCAGTGACCAGCTGCACGGGTGTGTTTGTGCTCAAACAGATTACCAGGTCACTGCTGTTCAAATTCTCACTGACAGTTTTAGAAAATGAAAGAACTGAAGAAGCTCCAGACTTGTGGTATTGCAACAGTAACTTGCAATGGATATTTGCAAGGACGTCCCTCATGCAAAAAGAAAAAATGGGTTTCCTGCCATTCAACAACAGAAACCTGCTACAGAGACCTGTAACCTGTGAATATAATGGTGGCAAAAGTGAAAGAAGGTTCAGACACACTAAGTTCACTTTTAAAAAAGCCCTTCTCCCCTACATTTGCAATATCAAAGTGTTATCTTTTGGTTTAACACATACTGGAAGAAAGTTTAAAACAAATATAATCACAGCCAGGAGCAAGGACAGTTGCAAAGGGCAAGGCTGGCTTTTCCTCCTGTTCAAAAGCACAGTTAGGAAAGGAACAACACCCAAAGTGTTTGGCTTTCCCTTTCTCTTAAAGGCTTTACTGAACAAATGGAAAACACGTTTTTCACACACAACAGCACAAAGTGCTGTTCTGTAATACTTGGATATTAACTGTTGCTATGAATGGGATGACTACATAAAGCAGCAGCATTTGAACAATATTTGCTGCCTGATTTTTTATTCTTCATATAAATATTGCCTGAGCAATTTTTACTTCAACACTTATTTACTGTAACTTCTGTTTTCATCATAACTTTGTGAAGTGCTAAAAGTTCACTAAACACACCAACCTTTTTCCCCATCAACCAAAAATTAATAAAAACATGCCAAAGGCAACTGCTTTTTAAATTCCATGCAGTTTCTCATTACCATTCCCCTTCTCGTCTCCTCCTTCACTTGGATGCTTGGATCAGAGACTTGCTCCAAGGCTTACTTCTAAGGTAACAGGCACTTGTTCATTTTAATGACTGTCACTCTCTCAATGTGAATACAAGAAAAGCTTTACTCCTTTATTCAAATAATAGTCCAAGCATTATGAAAATAAGTCTCATGTAAAGTATTTCATGCTGGGCATGTAATGAACTTCAGAATACCAATTGTTTTCAGGCCTGCCTGCAATTTCTGCTGGCTGTCTGTTGGAAAGTGTGCTGGTCAGGGAACACACGGACATCTAATGAAAAGGTGAAGATGAAAATCCAGAAGTGCTATGTCTGAATCAGGCCAAACCCAACATTTTTTGACATTTCTCATAAAAACTGGAGTTTCTTGGGCCTGTAGAGAAATCAATGGCTCAGTGAGATCAACAACCCTGTCAGTTCTACTTTGAGTAGTTTTTCAAGATTCTAAGGACTCTGGGGACATCCCAACTTTCATAGTCTCTCATCTGTGACAGACCCTCCTGGCTCACTTACCAAGACTCAGAGCTTTGGTTTTGCCTCATCAGATAGCATCTCATCAAAGATCAAATTTAGACTACCATTACATTCATGGTGCATCTATCACGCTCTCAGTGTTTTCAGTTTGTCTTAGCTCATATTTGTATTTCATAGAATCATAGAATGGTTTGGGTTAGAAGGGATCTTAAAGATCATCAAGTTCCAACCCCCCTGCCATAAGCAGGGACACCTCCCACTAGATCAGGTTGCTCAAAGCTCCATCCAGCCTGGCCTTGAACACTTCCAGGGATGGGGCATCTGCAACTTCTCTGGGCAACCTCTTCCAGTGTCTCACTATCCACACAATAAAGAATTTCTTCCTGATACCAAATCTAAATTTACCCTCTTTTAGTATAAAGCTATTGTCCCATGTACTATCACTACAAGCCCTTGTAAAAAGTCCCTCCCCACCTTTCTTGTAGGCCCCCTTTGAGTAGTAGAAGGCTACTATAAGGTCTTCCCAGATCCTTTTCTTCTCCAGGCCAAACAACCCCAGCTCTCTCAGCTTATCTTCACAGGAGAGGTGCTCCGGTTATCTGATCATTTTCACGGCCCTCTTCTGGGCTTGCTCCAACAGGTCCATGTCCTTCTTATGTTGGGAGCCCTAGAGCTGTATGCAGTACACCAGGTGGTGTCTCACCAGAGCAAAGTAGAGGGGCAGAATAACCTCCCTTGACCTGCTGGCGATGTTGCTTTTGATGCAGCCCAGGATATGACTGGCTTTCTGGGCTGTGAGCACACATTGTCGTCTCATGTTGAGCTTCGCATCAACCAGCACCCCCAACAGGCAGCCAAATTAAGGAAAGAAAATACAGTTTTAATGTTCATCACTGCATAGGATCTGTAGTGACACTAAATGATAGCTTAACAGCACCAAGCACATGTAAAATGCCACTGAATATTCTTGTTCTACTATTACAGGGTATTGTTATGCTAGCAATGACCTTTCATGGATTAATATCACATTAGCGTAGTGTTCTGGGAGCTGGATCATTGCTCAAGATTTGCGATCTAATAGCAAAAAGATGGAAGTCAAATAATCCTGATTTTCTGTCCTGAATTAACTGCAAGAAGCTAAATATATTCCCAGTTTTCATCCAAGGAAATGTTGCAGCTAGGACTATCTGATTGTTTCACTTACCACAGCTACAACCAGGGAACTAGCCAGGAGTTTGATATTTTTTATTGTTACCAAGTGGCTTTTGACATACCCCTTGGCTTGGTTTTGCACGCCTGGATCTGCCCTAAGGCTTCCATCATCGAAGTGTCAGTGCCAGTGATCTGTGCCAGGTTCTCACTGCCCGAGCCAAAATCCAGGTCTGAACAGCAAGTCCCCACCTTGTCCCTAGCAGGGCACAGAGATCTGGCTTACACTCTCCCGTGGGGCTTGGCTTTCTTGGCAATTCAGGAACGATAACAAAAAAACACAGCCAGAGTTCACAGCTGTCCTAGGGATTCTCCTCAAGGACTCTTCTTCCCCCCACTGCCTTTTTCACTTTGCCTAGAAAGCTACTGAATTTTTGATTCTACCTCACATGACAGTTAGCAAGTAGTATATGAGACAGTTCACTGGAAAAAAACCAACCACAACTATTTCATAAAGGATTTGAAAATAACACTCCTGCTGATATATTCAGAACAAGAGCAAAGGAAGTGGAATAGCTGCTCTGTATTTTCCCAGTTTGCAATCAAACAGGTTATCAAGTGACATTTTGAGACCATCTAAAACAAGAGGTATAGATATAATTTTACTTTTGCTCTGCAGATCTACAAGCGTCTCTATGCTCTGGACAAATGAACTTGGCAACTGAACCTGCTTTCCAACACAGTATCAGAATGCCTCAAAGCATTCACCCCACCAGAAGACAAAACAGGAAAGCCTTTCTTCCACCACTTTTAAATGCACATTGTTTTTCTTCTTTTCTGTAAATACTGAAAATATTGTCTTACCTTCTTGAGACACGAATGATGGTTCTTCCATCTTCCACTATGAAGCTCCCTCCCAAAGCCACTTAATTCCAGCCATCTTCCAACCTAATGTAAAAGTGAAAATATACCAGCACTAAAACAGAGTGCCAGCAATCTTAACTACCATGTGTCCTACTGCTCAATCTTTAGCTGCAAAATGTACCCTTTCCCTCTAAAACCAGTTTTTAGATGCAGCTATAACATGAAAATTTTGTCTATACTTTCTTTTTATGGAAGAAGTTGATAACATAATATACAATACACCCCATTAACTGACCGGAAGGTGAAAATCTTTCAAACAAGTGACCATGCATGCTACTGAGGACCTCTTCCAACCTGCCACTGAGGCCAGGATCACACCACCAAATCTTGCAATTGCAGCCATAAAAATGTGGCTTTGCATGCAGAGTGGGTCAGACACTGACGTGAGTGGCAATGTTGTTGCTTTATTAGCAGAAATTCTGTTTTCAGCACCCTCTGCACATCCTCCAGCTTCATTGTAAACAATTCTGAATGGCAAGTTTTAGTTCATTACTAGTTTCATTTTGTGTTCCTTATATTTCAGGTACAAAGATTATCAAGAAATATAATGCATAACTTTGTCTTTGCCATATCATTACAGTTGTTTCTTTCAGCCTCAGCTCCAGTCCTAGTACTTTATACTTCTCCTTTTCAAGGTAGTTCCAAAGGCCTCTTCTCAGCCAGCAGAGAAGAGACATGAAGTAGGAAGCACATTACAGGCTATTTTAATCTAGTCTCTAAAATAGAATGCTTATAGAATTTACATCATTGTCTGATGTCATAGAACCATCCTTTTATTCACACTGATCTTTCATCGTTTATGTTCAGTGAGTTTCAGAAGTTTGTATTGCGTGTACCTGGATAAAAGTATCAAGCTGCTTGTACACTCAAACATTGCTAGGTTCACTTCTGGAAGATCCTGTACCTGGCATGTTTGGCAGACACTTATTGACATTCCTCTCTGTTAACTCTCCTAAATAGACTTCATTAACCTGGCAGACAATATATAAGATTCCAGCGTTTTTTAATAGATAGAAATATTGTTTCAACACACTTGTTATGCCACCTCATCCCACCCCAAACAGCTGATGCATCTCTGACACAAGCTCTGATCAGCGGCACTTGTCCCACCACGCTCTGCTTCCATTTCTCCAGATTTACATCTACTTCTCAGCAGGTTGAGGTGGACGTTATGACTCCCGGAGAACAGCCCCATCCTGCAGATAGGGACAGGTCTCTATGGCAATGCAATGCCATGGGAATAGAGAAGGGAATTGCAAACCAATGTGGAGAGAAGGTGCTATTCTTTTTTCAAGTCTGTACAAGAAATAACTTTGTATCTGGAAATGACACCCAAGGAAGGGGAGAAAATAAGGTGAGACTTTCTCAGCAACCTCACGGTGTGGCATCAGCAGAACATGTGGAGCAGGGCGTGGGATTTCCCAAGACCGAACTGGAGGAGAGCTGTTAAAGCTCATCTGTCAAGAATGGAATACA
Organism: Calidris pugnax; assembly: GCF_001431845.1. Lineage (NCBI taxonomy): Eukaryota > Metazoa > Chordata > Aves > Charadriiformes > Scolopacidae > Calidris > Calidris pugnax. The sequence continues at coordinate 5,727,486 of NW_015090797.1, read as the reverse complement.
GTCATAGCTTGCTGGAGAAGCTTGGAAAAAAAGAGAGGTGAGGTGGGCAGCTGTGTCCATGTCCAGAAGCTGGCAGGGTGCACAACTGGAAATCAAGTTGCTTATGTGGCCTTCTAGCATACCCTTTTGATATTTCTTGCCTAGAGTCTAATTTCTCCTTTTTCCTTCCTGATTTCCATTTTCTCACTTCTCTGGTCTTGATCTTTTGTTTACTAGGTTTCTATTCTTTTTTGAGGTTGAAAAAAATACTGTGTAATCTCTCTCTGACTTTCTTTTCAGCGTTTCTCATCTTCCTTGCACTCAAAATGGAAAAGATCTCAATCTTTGCTTTTTCAAGGTAACGTTCATTAATGATATTTTTCTTAAAAATGCATTATTCAGTAATGTAGAAATGCAAGCATTTCAAACCTGAAAGGACAAGTGAAACAGAAATATGGGCTTTGACATTCTCAATCACTGCTTGCATTTTAATGTTTCACAATCTGTGATATCACTCATGGTACTTTTCAGTTACGTGTAATGAAGATGACCTTTTCACTTCTCAGGAAAAACCCTAAATAATTAATTATCTGTCTGATACTAACATCAATAAACATAGTCGTCATTTCTTGAGCTTTCTGACAGCAGCGGGGAAAAAGCAACACATTTAGGTCTCCTGAACTTCATTTCCTGAAACTGGCCTTCTTTGGATTTACAATGCTCTCTTGTGGCCAGATCAAGCATCTACAACACAACAATATTCTGCTACCCTAAGAATACCTTTAGTCTTTTTGGCCGCTATGATCATTCTCCAATTGCCACTAAATGCTACAGATGTTAAAATATGCCAAAATAGGTGTTTTAGAGACGTGTGTGTTTTTTTTTCACTAGGCAAGATATCTAAGTCGTCCTTTTATCAAAAACACCTTCCAAATACTTAACTGTTTGAAAATCATTGGGGGTGGCGAAGTTTGCTCCTGTTGTTGGAAGAATTATTTAACATGACCTTTCTCTTTGACAAATGTTAATTTTTAGCATGGATTTTTTAAAGTCTATCATTCATAGGTTTTCATATGTATCACCTAGTCTCCTTGAGAACTGCAGGCTCAATGTTAAAAAACAAACAGCCCTAGAACTGAGGAAAATGCTTCATCCTGCCAGTGTGTGCTCAGCCCAGATCCACCTCTGTGCTCCTCTATTTCAAATGGAGACTTGATCAAGGTTTATAGACCCACATTTCCTCATGCCATAAGGTGGGATATTGGAGTGCATGCAAAGCAGCCCTGGCAGAGCTGTAGACAGGTCAGAATCACAGGGTCACATTCTGGTGACACTTACGTTCTCATGATGGGGAACAGCAGGGCTGGAGTCCATCCTGCAGCAAAGCCTACCCTCGTCCCCTTCACAGCCCCATCCAGCCCTTCACAGTGCTCCCCTTTCTCCCACTCTAATGACTGGGAGCTTCCTGATTAACTGTCTAATTAAGCTCAGATGCAGATAAAGGTGGGCAAAAAACTGCTAACAAGCTCAAGAACATATCAACATCAAATGAAATGATGGGAAATATCTTCTCTGTTCCTCTAGGTTGGGGTAGTAGATTCAGGATGAAAATGCCTAAGCCTGCAGGAGGGTGGTATCTCACCCAAAGTCTTCACTTCTGTCTAATTAAGCATACACCATAAAATATCCCGCATTTACATAATCCTAGCAAGGATGCATCAACTTCTCACAATCTTCCAAATTCATTGATTCACAGGCATTCATGGGAAGAAACAAAATATGGCTGGTGATTTTCAGTTATGCTTTTGATCGGTAAAAACATTTAACTGCAAAGGCATGACTTAAGAAGAAACTCTTAATTAGGCGAGAACATTTCTGTACTTAGCAGATTCAACTTCATCATAAGAAGTTAGACAAAAAATAAGCAAGGAAGGAAGCAATGAAGGAAACCCAGAATCAAGAGGCAGAAAAAATTGAACAGAAAACCTGGTTATTATTAATTAGTATCTCTCACTGATTTGGGCATTTTGCTTTACAAAGAATACCCGATTTTATTTCACTGATTTTACTCAGAAAACCTGGTTATTATTAATTAGTATCTGATTTGGGCATTTTGTTTTACAGAGAATATCCAATTTTATTTCACTGATTTTACGAGTAGTATAAAAATAGCCACTCAAAGGAAACACAAAATGTAACGTATCAAGTGTAATATTTAAGACTGCTTCATATACAGTTATCAAAGAGACAATTTCAGGATAAGAAATTGTCTCTTCCTGATGTTGTTCTCTTCCTGCTAAATTTGGACTGCCCTTCAAATATTTCAGAGTTTGTAAATAACCTTGACATTCTTTCTCTGTCTTACTGCACAGGTAATTTTAGCAACAGTGTTGGACAGTTGGTGAATAATTGCCTTGGAAAATAAGGAAACAGAAAACTAACCTGTAAGAAGATTTTAATTTTTACAACCACTAAATTTGACTAAAAAACCAGGGGATGAGACTTCCTTGAGATTCTTATCTCTTTGAAGTACCAAACTTCTGCTTTTAAAGAGCAGATACATTTATTTCAAGGACACTTCAACCTTCTATCAGCTTGCATAAGTAAAAAAGATGCTACAGAGTGTTAAGTGAAGAACATAAAGATATTTCTTTAATGATTCACTTGTTAGTATTTTATAGCATCATTAAAAATATTTCCTGTTCTGTTACATGCTAAATATGCTCACATGTACTAGCTCACTTTAGATGTCTTTGAATTTGCTGAAATTTGAAGACCTAATCCTTAGCTCTGTATATGGAACTATGCACATAAACACCAGCAAGTGGATGGATGAAGCAAGTTAATTTTTTTTCTCTTAATCCCCTAAATTATTCTTCATGCTTCTGGCAAGCTATAATTCCTTTTATCCCAAAGAAACAAGACTTATGCAATCATCTTTTATGTATGCATAGCATATGTGAGCTTGAACGTCCTGTAATTTTTGCTTATAGTATAGACTATTAAATTTGACAGATAGAACAAGTCCTAATATGCTGAGTTTCTAAAATTTAAAGAGAAAAAAAAAAAAAAAAAATCCCCTAAATTATTCTTCATGCTTCTGGCAAGCTATAATTCCTTTTATCCCAAAGAAACAAGACTTATGCAATCATCTTTTATGTATGCATAGCATATGTGAGCTTGAACGTCCTGTAATTTTTGCTTATAGTATAGACTATTAAATTTGACAGATAGAACAAGTCCTAATATGCTGAGTTTCTAAAATTAAAAAAAAAAAAAAAAAAAAAAAGACAGCCAGTTGGAGGAGGATGGCTTTCTTAGTACCTTCACTGAAAGAATGCAGTCTGATCTCAGTTCTCAAAAAAGGTCCAGAAATCCACTGCCAAGAGGCATGTTATGAAATTTTCAGCTATGGAAACGCTGCAGTTGGAACTCACTACTTATTTGACACCAGCAAATGAAGCAGAGGAAGCAAGTCTGAAAACCAGCCTTCACCATCTCTACTTTCAATGGTGCTGCTTCTTTTTCCAAAAAGGCATTATAGTGGTAAACTACTGATGATATTGAAACACCTCTGTTAGCTTACGGTTTCCTTTATTTTGTTTATCTTTTGTAAATTTTAAGTACGTTTTAAATTATACATAAAATTAAAATGATGAGCGTGTGTTATTCTACCATCTCCAAACTGAAAAACTGTTGAATAACAAACACAAAAAATATGTGGTTATTTGATATATACTAGTATACTAGCAGTGGTATATACTAGTATATATTTGGTATGTACTAGTATACTGGTGTCAGCATGGGTTTAGGCTTTGTATGTGAACTTCAGGATGGAAGATGCTTTTCAAGTGTCAAATGCCCTTCATTTTACTTTGGCATATAACTGTCATTATGTATCTTTAATTTGCATGAATATGTGTTTGGTTCTGTTATATCTGTGACCATCCATACACCACTTTTTTGGAATAGAGCAGTGAATTAATTCAGTCACATGCTCTGTCACATGCTGAAACAGCTGTGAGCTTTAATGCAGTGCATCATGTTTTTGCCAGCAGCCTTGCAGAGGGCCTGTTGAAGCATCTTTTTGATCTAGTTGGCTTAAAAATGCGACCATATTTCTGCACTTGTTGCACTTTCTCTTGGCTTGATTCTTTGGTGTTACTTTAGTTCATAGTTAAAACCAAAAATGGTGGGAGAGCTTTCAAAGAGCACTTTATGAAAGGCAGGAACATCTCAACACTGGTATCAACATGAAATAGCTGTAAGAGGCTTGTTAGAATTTCAAACAAGAAAATCTCAGAAATGCGCAGTTCGGATCTCTGAGCTAGAAGACCAATAAAACATAGGGCTTGTTGGAAGACATGGCAACCATAAGGAAATACATTAAGTTGTAATGCAAGAAATCCTGAAGAAACAAACCCCAAGGGCCAATGCAGTCATCTGAGTTGAGTACAATGCTAACAGAGGAGCGTATGGCTCTGATGCCACTAACCTGAATACTTAAATTAAAAAGCCCTGTAAAAAAATTTAAAAATTCCTAGAATACTCTTACAACCATGGAAAGAAAGTCTTAGTGTCCACAATACTTGACCACAATATGTACTTTAACCCAACCTAACTGGCCCTTTGATAGAGCCCCTGGCAGCAAACATGAATGGTTCAGTGAGCAAGTGCCACTTTATTTGCCACCATTAACAATGAAATTGGAGTCTTAAAAATAAATTGCATCTATGCCCAAATGCACAAATTGGCAAGGTCCCTTCCTGTGAGTCCCACGTCCTTCTCTCATATGAAATAAGAAAATCACTTTTAAAATAGAAAAAGCATTTGAATGTTATATCGCATTTCGTCAATCTTATCCAGAGGTAAAATGGATAAGATTGTATACTGGGATAGATCTCACAAAAGATTGGTAGCAAATCTAAATTTCAGTGTACCAAAATGGAAGCTTAGGAAAAATTTTGGAAGAGTATAAAACAATAGTTAAGCAAAGATATTGAGCTTTAAATTAGTGTTTATGGGAATCTAGAAAATGAGAAGTTATAGTTACGCTACACTATACTATAGTTACAGTATATCTATGCACATTATACAACTATTTTCCTTCAGCATTTTGGATAATGTTGCGGTGACAACATAAACTGATGTACACTTCTATTTTATATCTGTTGGTTTTTATATTAGCAGAAGATACACCTGTTTTTTCTCAAAGAAGAAAGTCAGACAGGCAGACAGTGAGAAAACATTAGTTGTAGTCAACTCTACATGGTAAACCATGGCAAAACTTTATGAGTTAATTTGACAGATTATGGATTTTAATCATATAAATATTGTTGAGTAGCTTAGAAAGCTCAGAAGCTTAGAAAGCTTTATTTCTTCATCATTCTTTTACTAGTTATACAGCAGAACATTTGTCTTGAGTTCTATATATAAATACGTGACTTGTCTATGTGATTGATTTGTCTGTCTTTCTTGAAGGCAGTTCAAAATGTAAAGAATCTATTTCATGGTCTCTTGAAAAGGAAAAATGCAAGGAAGTCAAGGTGGTCAATGTTATAGACAGGTATGTAAATACTGTACTCTCTCTTAAATATTACACATTTGTTTTGGATCTATTCGATGCTTTGCTCTAGTATGAAAAGCTTCCAAACAGAAAGTTAACTTTTCTATAGTGAATATATGGAAAGTATGACAAGAAGAATGAAAAACCAAAACGCATCACTTTTGTGTATCGATGGCAATGGATGAAGTATTTTATGAGTCATAAGTCTCTTCGGACATGTAAAACCATAATAAAGATTAAGTGATTTTCCAAAGTTGAGACAGAAGTTATATCAGACTCACAAGGCAGTCATATGCTGGCAGATACAGTCATATCTCACTTTCATAATGCTAAATGCAAGACTCCAACTCTTTAACTTTAAAAGGAAAAAGATCAGTTGCGACAGCGTACTCTTGGTTTCATTGTCTTTTGCTAATGAGACTCCATTTTCAGAAAAAAATCTTTTCCTTTCTTTTTTTTCCTTCTTAGTCACACAAGATAGACACATGTGGGTCTTTGTTGGAATTTTTTGGGAGTAATTTTGGTGGTTCTCAGAGCTTAAAATAAAGACGTCACAAAGGGACTGCTGGTCATAGACACAGTTTGGCTATATTTTACAACATTTGTCCAATCCACCACTTTGCTACAGCAGCTTAGATTGAGTTTCTTTCCCTTCTTTTATTACACTCTTAGGTCTGATAAAGGCTGGATTTCCCAAGTGTGATGAGTTGTCACAGTCACACAGGCGTTACATGATTTGGAATTCATCTGTGCCTGAGTACCCTGGGACTGCAAAGTTCATTCCATGTAACGTAAAAGCTGAGAGACACAATTTATATGAAGTCAAACTATTAACAATGTAATACGCTATACTTTTTTTCTTTTAAAATTTCACATATAATGGCTACTAACAAAAGTCTTGTTGCCAAAATCATACACAAAAATAAGCTTATCACATCTTAACTATAGTCATGGAGGGGAAAATTACAGAACTGTTTAATTTCTTTACCTCTGTCATTCTGTCTCTTTCTGAAGGCATAAATTAGAAGGTAATCTTCCAGAACATAGTTATTAAACTACAATGTCCATTTCATATATTTTTCATCATTTTCTCCAGTAGTGTACATGTATTTCCCTCACAAACTATATTAGCTTCTTCAAGAAAAGACCAGCCCTTGAGAAGGAAGATAAGCGTAGGGATTTCTACTGACTTAGAGATGCTACGTGCTTCTCCTTGAATTCCATTTATTTTCTCTTGGTATCCATCTTTTCTGTGTACATCAATGCAAAGCTCTAGGTGTTATGTCCTGATCTCCATGAAATCTTTTCCTCTTAATGAATAATATTGACACGGCAAGATTAAAGGAAGGATTTTTGAGATGTCAGCAAAGCCTTTTCTTTTGGCATAGAGATGTTATTCTTTTTCATTATTGAATGATCTGATAAGTAATGTATGATACGATACATACAATTGTAGCAATTTAGCTGAATGCCTTCCTCATGACACTTGGAGACATAATAATAGGTGATGAATGAGAAACCACATAACACAAATATTTTAAAGGCAGACTTGAAAGGTAACTGATACAAAGATGATTCAATAAAAATGAAAAAAAAAAAAAAAAAGATAGAGTGAGTTATCTAACTGTAAAGGAAGCAAAAGAAGGTGCTTCTCCATTCTGGTCTCCCTCCTTGCCCTCCACACGTATTATTCTTGGCTTTAGGCTTTCAGTTTTGCCAATATTAATCCCAGTGTGTCTATGTCACAGATTAGAAGTAACAGTAATGTACTTTGGCAGGGACAGATGTGGGTGGAGATACTTTCTTCCCCTTCTTCAGTGAAGGATTGGCTTTCAGGTGGAGATCCCAAAGTGAGGATCATAACCCATAGGTCGAGAGTGCCTTCTTAATTCAAAGTCTGTTCTCTTCTACAACCCAAACACATATCTACACATGAACACCTCTAAGAGGCAGTTCACCACAACATATTTGTATTTTAGCACAGAGGGGGTGGTTGCTGGCTTTTTCTGTGATGGTGCTTGGTGATCAATTTTGTAGACCTTCAGTTTAACTTTCAAGGAGCTTTGCAAAGCAACTATAAGTTATTTTCTGAGATGGGTGTGATTTGGTTCATTGCTGCCTAGCAGGATGGGTTTGTATCCTGGCTACAACATGGGATTTATTGAGCAAGTCTGTATAACCTTTCATTCTGTGCTCATGTTGTGCTTCCAGAAAAGGGACTTCTCAGAAGTTTTGAGTGTAGCGACTTCTTTATACCTGGCTTTCTATGTGTGTCTATGACATTAGACAGAGAAACTATGATTTTGTGACAAGGATATTAGTTTTAAAGATGTAGCTTGGTTCCACTAATAGTGTTTTAACTAAGCCTATTTCAGTCCATGCTGAAATTGCCAATACCCAATTCTTTAGCAAAGTACTGATTCTAGACCCAGTATTTGCATTTAGAGAGGACTTAGGGACCATAAATTTGCATCTGACCCTGTGAATACTGATTATATGACTCATCCACGTTACTTCATTCTGGAAACCGTACAATCTTTCATTGAAAAGAGGATGACAGGCTGTTTTCTGTCTTTCACTGCCATGATTCTGTCTTTGTAGGCTCATCAATAATCCTAAAACTAATTCTCATCTATATGCAGCTAACAAATACACCTAAATCAAAGTCATGCTTCAGAGCAGGACTGCTGATGAGCTCTGGGGGAAGTAGCATCCAGACAAGAATGTTGAACATAACTTTATATATTCCCTGTGCTGGCCTGAGACAAGAATCTCTATGCATGACTAATTCATTTTCAAAAACAGCACTGGCCAAACAGATATATTCTTCTTTCCTTTTAAAAATAATATTTTAAGTGATCAAAGGGAGTCTATCATGGTGTCAGACAGAACAGAGCACTGACTGAAGTAAATTGATAAAGGAATCATGGAATTGTCAGAGTTGGAAGGGACCTCTAGACATCATCTGGTCCAACTCCCCTGCTAAAGCAGGGTTGCCCAGAGCACATCACTCAGGACTGCATCCAGGCGGGGCTTGAAAATCTCCAGAGAAGGGGACTCCACACCCTCCCTGGGCAGCCTGTTCCAGGGCTCTGGCACCCTCACCCTAAAGAAGTTTTTCCTCATTTTTTAATGGAACTTCCTATCTTCCAGCTTGTGCCCGTTTCCTCAAGGAAATGCACTTGCTACTCAAGACATGGAGAAAGACCAAGACCTAAGCTTCATATTACAAAAGGCAATGACTTCTCACATGTCAGTCACCAGGAAAGTCCCTTTGATAATACAATGATAATAGATTATCTCATTTATTACACTTTGTGTTTTTCTATGGGTTTAATTTGGGTTTCAAAAATAAAAGAAGCATAACAGCACTTATTTATTGTTAGAAGCAGAATGTAAATAAGCAAAGGGCTTAAATAAGTAAATCCTGGTTGTTTCTCTCTAAAAAACCACTTCACTGAGAGTAAATGTGTTTTCTTTTGATTTCTGTCTGCCTTGTCAACTTTTATAGAGAAGCAGCAGCTGTGGTGATTCTTCAGCTCTACTGACCAGTGTCAACCCCTCCCGCATCACACCCTGAGATTGGGTGTTTTTGTGGAACGTGGAATAAATCAGCAGAAATGAAACACCATCAATGTCTCATTACAAGCTGGAGAGAAAGAGTGTGCAATACCAGAATACAGAATGCATTTTTCAGACATAGCAGAAGCAGAGCAAGAAAAGTTTGTATTATTATAATTTATTACTCCAGCCTGGGGTCCCAGTCCTTTGTATGGCACTTGGCTCCGTAATAGAAAAGCTGGGAACATGCAGTGATGTAGGCCATGAGCTGCTCAGTCAGTCCCTGAGGAGTTCATGTGTTAACATAACACTGTTAAAATTTTCCTTTCCTGCTTAAAATGGCTTTTAAGGCGATTTGATGAACCGGGACAGCTTTTTTCTCTGATGAGTGCCCTACTTTACCTCCAATCCAGTAGGCTCCAGGTACAGGCTGTAACTGCAAGCCTTACAAACTGTCCCTGCAGCTGTTTTCTCAGGAGGAGAGGACAAATCTTGTTCTCTCCTTCTGCTCTCCACGATTGAGCGTCTGACGAGAAAATTTTGCAGGGAGAACAACAGAAGCCACTTTCCTCAGCTGCTTCTTCCTTAGCCCTCCACACACACACCCCCATGGGGGTTTCTGTAGAGGGAAGGTGTGATCGAGGCAGCAAGAGGTAATAAGACACCAAGTGACAGCATTTTTTAGCTGAATCATGCCCTTAAATGTTCAGCCTGCACATTAATCATCAGGGATTCGCTTCAGAATTGGATCTGACTAGTGCACTTCATTTACCTACTGTACCAAACAGCTGTTCAGCTTCTGTTGAATTTGAAAGCAAATGTAATTAGTGCGTGTTCACTGCTGCTCCTTCATTACATTGCCAGCCCATATCATCGGAACAGTTAATTACTGCAGAGACAATGACTTGACTTACCTGATATAGTACATGATTATTCATCATTGATTCATTTTTTCTTCTTCGCTGGTGATTTTGTTAACATCCCTGACAGTACTTAACAGTGAATCCCCTTGATCTTTTGCGTTATTATGTTTTCTCAAATGTTACTCAAATTCTCCAGGTAACTTACTTCTCTAGATTTTAACGAGACATGAGGTGTAACGTCAGCTGACACTGCATGTAGCTGAAGAAATAACTTGATTATGTGTTTCACAGTAAAATGTGCTGTTGAGTTGCTGCCAATCTCAGCTGTCTTTGTACTTGAGGACTTTTCTCTTGCCCACAGACCAAAAGCCTGCTGATAGAATCGCCTTCTTTCAGCAATGGTTTAAAATAATACTAACGAAAGGAAAGATTATTCCGTAATTACGCTTGTTCTCAATAAACCTGCTCCACTCCTACACAGGTTTTTCAGGTGGCCTTGAGTGTGGTTTTTAAGCTCCTCTGTGCCTCGGTACTCCATCACTAAGATGAAGGCAGCTGACTTCCCAGCCTTGCCTACCAGATGTCATAGTTTCCTTTTAGATACAGCTTCTCTCAAAAGGAAGCTCTGTCTGGATGAAGCGTGGGGACTCGGTGACCTCCAGGCTGGTGAAGGACAAATTGCAGAATACATCTGCCAGTCCTGGGTATTTCTGCAGTGCACGTGCAGATCAGCTGGGCTGTGCTGGCACGGCCGTGCACCACACTTCTCAGAAATGCCAGATTTAGTCATTTACTGCACATGTTCGACATTGTTGCCAGGCATATGCAAAATAGCCCTGAGCTGTCCTGCTGTATCCTTCTCCCATCACATTGCAGATATTCCTGGCTACTCTGGCAAAAGAAGGTCACCTAAGTTGTTAAGACAGGTTTTAGTGATTTGCACAGTGCTGCACATTCTTCTGTCATCTTTTTCATACGTGAAAACTTGTAAACACTCCTGGAAGAAAATAGGGAAAAGAACTAAGCAAATGCATAAAAAACAAATGTATGACAGTTTAGGATAACAAAGCTATGGACAATTCTTAGCAAAGACACTTGAATAAAATGGAATTTTTTAAGAAGTGTTATGTTCAGGGGGATCTGAAGGAATTGAAATACTGCTCCTAAAGCAATTCAGGAGGCAAATAGTCCTGTCAGCTACCACAGCATTATGTTGGCTCTTAGGGGTCAGTCAAGTAGAATAGGAAGGACTTCTCTGCCATCTGAAAAGACTCCATATTTCTCAAAGGCTTTGCATGATCAGAGAGATCAGTATCTGACATTTATTTGGTTTGCTCATTCTTTCCTCTCATGGGTATGCTTCTCTCTTTTTACCTGACTCTCCTACGTGAAATTTTCTTATCATTATACATTTCACAAAGAATCCCCAGCAAAAAGGCTGCATGAGCTACTAAGCAGTCCACAAACAATAAGCTGTAAAGCAATATCTGATCTGTACATCAAACCCATGTGGTAGCCAGGAACTGCATAGAAGAACAGATATTTGCTTTTACATGCTATACCATTCAGTCTGACTTTCAGTAGGCTTTAAAGCTCATTTTATTAGGTTTTTTTTTTTTTTAAAAAAAAAAAAAGCCTTAGACCTCAAGGTTATTTTGGGCACCTCATTTTATTCCATAAGGAAAAAGTGATCGGGTGAGAAAAATCACCCCGTGGAACACAGGTAATTTGGCAGTTAAACTTTAAGGCAAAGTTACCTTTCACCTCCTCAAGCAGCAGCCTCTGCAGCCCCCTCAAGTCACTGAAAAAGCTTGAACTTCAAAGCAATCTATTCTGTGTGGGGATAAATAAACTGGGGATTAGGCAATTTCAAAATAGGTAATTGCCTGAAATGAGCAATTTCTAGCATCTAGTATAGCCAGTGTTATCATCCACAGGCCCTGAAGGCTTCTTTTTTTCTATATTCTGTTTGTCAATGCTCTAAACTGGATTTTGCAATGCACGTTTTCTCTGCTGATCTTTAAAATTTCAGCAAAGCATTTCATAGTTATTTCAACTCATGAATTATGCAATAACACATGACAGGAGCAATTCATTCATATCTCTGCTTCACCAGGAGGCAGAGAAATGAAAAGCCTGAGCTCCAGCTTGAGACTCTTTTTTTGTCCAGCACACAATCTCTCAAAATGGTACCTCAGAGATTTACTCTGCAAAATGATACGGTACAGGAGCAGAATGGCTGAACTGAGGAGGAAGGACAAGCACAGAGTAATGTGGCACCACCTTTTGCTTCTGGGGTGGGAAATGACGCGGCTTTGAAGGAATTTCAGTGCGCACGTTCACGTTCCAACTCTGTCTGCCTCCTCCTCCTCCCTCTGTTCCCTTGTCATCGGCCTCTTCTGGCTTTGAATTTTCTTCCAGACTTCAATCCACTCCAAGGCACTCCTAATCTCCTCATTGATATTGCCTGTGCTTTAAAGCAGTAGTCCTGAGACCTTCGTAGAAGACAGGGAAGTGTCATAAGACTCATTTTAGAAATGCAAAACAGCAGCTGAAACTCAAACACTAGTAATCTGCTGCAGAACTGGGACTGCCGAATGAAGAATCATGAAGCATATTTCTCAGGGTGAAGTGAATCAAGCTTTAACCATAGAATTACCTTTCATCTTGAAATCCTGTTGTTTGGGCTCCTGCTCTATCTTGAGCAAAAAGGATGTAAGGTAAGAGTTTTAAGGATGTGACTCTTCCAAAGGTTAAATATCTCTCCACTTGCAATATAGGTTATCACAAATATAGTGTCCCCACAAAAATTTAGTTTTCTTTACCAAAATAAGACCAGCCACAGAATGCTGCTTAGTTGTCATTTTGCAATGAGTCACCTCATCTTGCACGTCTTTATTGTTTCCACTTCAAAAGATGTCAGCTGGTCATTCTGGTTACTCATTCTTCTTCCTGATGAAGCTTCTAATATCGGACTCAGCATTTTAGACTTATCACCTGCCTCTGTCACATCTGCCATGAGGAACAGTGAGATATTTGGGATCAACAGTAGTGATTTCCCAGATGTGATGTATAATTAAGTCTTCTTGAAGTCCTTTATTAAGTACCCAGATCTTACTCAATAGCTGCGTGGATAAGAAAATAGGATAGCAATGAATGAGAGGCTAGGACCAAACTGGTACAAAATAAATTAAAATAGATGGTTCATAATGAGTAAATGAAGCTGACATGAAGTTTTAAAGAGCAGTCATAGCAGTGAAAAAATCTATTACCTGAATTTTAGAATTTCACTGACTGATTTAGAAGTTTTGAAATTGTGCATAGTAAAATTACAGCATAATTTGAGCACATCATCTTTCTCTCTTCCCCCCCCAACCTGAACAGATGCATGTCAGGACATAATACACAATACAAAACAGTACAGTGCATATAACTTGTTAGGAGGAAAAGAACTTTTATTAAGAAGGATGTAGATGAGGTCCTAGAGAGATTTGTCCTGTTTTAATATCAGCATTCAACATCTTGGCAAATATTTCATTCCATGAAGGATCAGCCTGATCTCAGGAATATGAGCTATGCCTGGATTAGCAGATGAAACAGAGCCAAGGCACAAGATTACAAATCTCTACACTGCTTCATTTTTCATGTTTTTCCTAGCGTGACTTTGGACCGTGAGCATTAGCATTCTCCCAGCTAAGGCCTAGGTGTCATTCAGCATTTTACAAGACTTGTGATGCTGACCCTCATGGAAGTCTCTAATATCTTTCACGTAGTAACTTACATATCTATATCTATACGTCTACAATGTATCTGTGGCAATGCAGTCTTCTCAGTGTTATTATCCAGCCAATTATCCACTCTGGTGGCAGCGGCCAATCCAGGAAAGGTTTCTCTCCCTCTCTGTCTCTTATAGCAGTGAAGTTAAAAGATGTAATTCACGAAGAACTGAAGCATGAACAAGAAGTAGAGGAAAAGGCAGCAGAGCTTGAAGCCAGGCTTCTTGATAAAAGCACAGACACGCAGGGAGCCAAAATGCAGCCTGAGCAGAGGGGAGGGAATGGGGGTAAATCCCCAATCGCCTCTACGGGGAAGGCTGGTGGGATGCTGGTGAGACCACACTAGCAGGTGGCAGCTCTGTGGCAGGATGACCAGTATGAAACATGGCTTTTATATCCCCCAAAAGGAAACAGAAAGAGATTCCTGTACCACAAAATTGAGATCACTGGCATTTTCATACAACATTGCAGGCATAAAAATTATCTTCATTCATGGTGCGCTTCATACCACTTTGCAGAGATGATGAAGGAAACACTAATCCTACGTTAGTGTCTCTAAGCAGGAAGAACAGGAAAAGCACATGAGCAAAGACAGCCACTATTGCAGAGGGAACATCCAGGACCATGGAAAAGAAAGTTAGAGAGACAGATCAGCAGGAATTCAGCTGATTCAAAAATCAGCCGTACGCTCGTAGCTATAATTGGACTTTGGGATCAATGAAGGATCCAGTTCTAGCCAATGTGCAGAGACAGCTTCAGCTCACTCCCACCAGTACGGAGAGGCAGCACAACAGGAGGGTGAAGAAGCGTAGCCAAGTGCTGGCAATATGCAATAAAACAGTTTTGAAGCCAGTGGGCAGGCATGGGCTGTTAACACAGAAATTAAAAAACCAAAACAATCAAAGCTACTGTCACTTGAAATGTACAGTAGTTGATGTTGCCAGGGACCATTGCCAGGGAATGTGACTAAAGCAAGCCACCAGTTTGGTTGGAATAAGATGTCTGACTGTCCCCACCATGAAAGGAAAAGGTAACAGTCACTCTGTGCCCTCTCTAGCAGCCTAACAGAGACATCCTGTAAGGAGATCAACTCCTCCAGCTGTAGTCACCTGAAGGCTCTCACAAGAGCTAGTAAGAAACCCAAAGTGCAGACATCCCTCAGGCCTGGTGGAGCTGCTGAGGAAGGAATGGGGGAGAGCAGAGAGCCCAGACACCATCACGCTCATGGAAACCAGAGTTGGCAGCTGTGCCTTTTCATTTTTGCAGCCTTTTGCATTTTTAAAGTGGTGAAAAGCCCTCAAGAATGTCTTGAACGTTTGGGAAACCTCCCGTCACGAGGAGAGCCCTGAGAAGCAGTCGCTATGCGGTAATCCTGAAGATATACTGCTTGATTTGTCTGGGACCAAAAACGTCTCTGGTTGCAATGTTGAAAATAGGTTCTGGCACGCTGAATCACCCAGCCCCTGACAATCTGGGCTATGCCTTTTGCCAGGTACCACTGAAGGAAAAAAAACAAATGCACCAGACATCAGCCTGCCCTCAAAGCTATTCCAGCGATAACAGATAAAGACAAACCAGGACTTCAGACATCAGGCCTGCAGCTGGCAACAGTTGTTGTCTAAGGCGATAGCAGCAGATAGCACAGGATGTCTTTATCAAGCTTAACAGAGCCAGAAGCAGAGTACTAGTCTGAATGCAAAGGAGCTGGGGCTCAGGAGAAGAGAGATCTTCACTATCAGAAATCTCCGGGGCCGTGGGAACTTCCAAGCAGGCTTCAAGGAATGGAAAGACCACGTTCTTGAAGTCAATGCATGAAATAGCCAAGAAATGCAAGAATAGCCAAGTACAGCATTCGCATGGGATCCAATGTGTAAGTAATACATAATGCTAAATCAGGGCATGAGAACAGGCTATAGAGGTGGTGAACCTGCCCTGTAGCACTACTATCCTTTTGAGGAGCAGGGGTTACAGAAGGTTCTGAGGCCTCAGGATGAAACAGAATAGTAACACTGAAGCAAAACCAGCAGCTGTAACCTTCCGTTGCCACGGCAAAATGATGAATTTATACTGAAATAGAGATGCTAACTCTGTGCAGTGACATCATCTGTTCATTTTGGAGCACAAAGATAAGTGTCCCAGCTGTTAGCAGTGCAACTACAGTGCACTCCATTGAGATGCCAAGAGTTGGATAGATGTAGAAAAGAACTCATTAAGTCTGAATCCTTTGAACAAATAAATATGTAAATAATAAATAAATAAAAAGAGACACTCACTGATGTAATGGCCCAAGAGAGCTACATTTTGTGGCAGATATGCCACATATATTTCTGAGCACTGAGTTCAGCAGGAGAGGGGAAGGTCCCTGCTGTCCCCTACCACCCCACACACCTAGAGCCCCCGACACAGCACCATAGCCCAGGGCTGGCCGGGGTGTGAAAGCTGGATGTCACAGGCTACGGGAGGACATTGGCCACTGGGCAACAAACTGCTGTCTGCGCTTTTAAAGGAAGAAATCACAAAGAGTGTAACATAGCTGGTGGGTAGGAAAAGTGGCCAAGAAGAGGAGGTGTCATATAGATGTATAAACCTAGTCCAAAGGCAGAAAATCGTTGATATCAACCAGTTCAATGGACTATCAAAGAGTGTATGATGATGGGGTTCACATTTGTAGTTTCTGGAAGGCTGTCACTACCCCAAGGACACTCAGTCAAAAAACAAGGTGGTGGGAAGCCCTACCCCAAGGACACTCAGTCAAAAAACAAGATGGTCATGAAGGTACATGAAGGTAAGCACCACCAGGCTTAATTAAAAATGCACACTTAAAAATTAAGGTTTTGAAAATTTCACTCTTAATCACTTCAGGCTTCAGTTACTAATTTATAAAATAGGGACAATGACACTTTCTCTCCCATAAATATTTGTCATGTGATTGAATTGTCGGTGTGAAATATAGTTATAAGCATATGTCATAATGTGTAAAAATGTAAGTGTAGATAGATATATAAATATATGGTGAATATATATTCACAATACATGGCAAACAAGTGTACATCTCTGCCATATAAACACGCACAGATTCCCCAGAGCAGGAAATCTCAGATGATGCCTTCCTGTCTCACTTTTCTATGGGCAACAAACAGCAATGACAAAAAAAAAAAATCCCCCGAAATCATAGATCTCGCTACATTTAAAAATTGGGGAAGTGATTTAGCCATTGTTTGACCGTTTCCATCACCCCGCTGCTTTTCTTTCCCGGTGTGTTTGTGTCCCCCCACCCCTCCCCGCATCAGCACGGCGGCGGTAGCATCCGCATCCATGGTGGTGCATCCCAGAGGTGGTCCAGCATCCCCAGTTCACTGGCTTGGCCACACGGTGGGGCGGCTGGCCCGGGTCTGGCTCGGGAGAGCAGCCTCTTCCCGGCTGCGGCTGTGCCCAGCAGATGGCTCTTTCCAACCACCTAAGGCTTGTGGCTCCCTGGATCCCAAGGTCAGCGTTTTCAAATCTTTTGTTCCTCTGGTGGCACACTGGAAGGGCAGGAAAACGCAATAGGAGGCAGAAAGCGTTGCTTTCCGGAGTGTAATAGCTTTAGCTGGGATGTAACACACTTCTGTCTAACGAATACTTGTCACAGTGCTCCCTACGTAAACAAGAGTTGTACTTGTTGGACTAGAATCACATCTCCGTTCTGCTCGAGTAAATCTGAAATAGCTCAGCTGTAGCCAATGGAGACACTGCAGATGGAAATGACAGGGGAATTTGGCCCATTGTTAAAATATCTTCATGTAGAAACAATGTAGGAAAATTGAACTATGACCAGGTTCCTTCATTATGGGACAAATTGACTCTAAATTGAACTCTCTGAAGTCGGTGAAGTTACACAGGTGTGAAGAGAGCACACAGAAGCCAGCCTTGTTTGAACTACTTCATCCAAAAGGAACAAGTATTTTGTTCCTTTTTTTTGCATGTTATTAATAAATGGAAGTTTCTTTGCCATGAGCATTATTTTTTTATATATATATCTCAAAATTAGAGATGGGCTTAGGCCTCTAAGACACCCACTTCAAAGCTCCTTGACATTGGAAAGCTCAGACTGAATCAGACTTTTGTAGTTCAATCATCGTCTCTTTAATAGGCTTAAACTGGAATTACAAACCTGGATTAACCAAAACATGGAGGAACACTTAGTTCTGTATTATGTCCTAAAAGCAAACCTGTTTTTTAATCTCTTTGAATCTCACAAGTTTAGATCCTATTACAGAACTGTACTTGATAACTCTGACTTAAAAGTTACTGATTTTAGAAAAGCCGAAAGTTTGCAAAACCTTCAACATGTGGAGAATTTTTACTTGAATTGGAAAACTCTTTCGAGATGCAAAGATTTATTCTGGCTCAGCGAACTTTAAGCCTAGAAGACTGGAGATTGACATGACATCATAAAGGTCCTTCTTTAAATTAGCTGCCATTTCTGCTGATAGTTCAGGTGAGCGTTTGGAAGGATGAGCAAAACACAAAAGAAAAGGTATCGAAAAAATTCTGAAGGCATTCTAACTGTTTCTCTTCACTCTGTTAATTTTTGGCTTATTTCTCTCTGACATCCAACTTAGTCTCATTTGAAGTGCTCCTTACCTTCTTGCTGTACTAAACCTTTTCTGCTTCCAAAAGTTACACTACTTCTTTACTTTCCCAGGATATATCAGCTGGCACTAAGTGGGAAATACAAAAGCAAAGGATAAGACTGAAGCTTAGTTGATATGTTCTACATTCAACGGGCTATTGGAAACTGATCTTTTTTTTCTTTTTTTTTTCTTTTCCTTATATTAACAATTTCACACTTTCCTTTGAAATGCAGGAGGCTTATGAGCTGCAAGAGCTACACTGTACGTGTGAGTTACTTGTTCTTTTACCCCTTCCAGGATGAAGTCGTCACCTGCATCAATAAACCTCCAGAGCTATTTTTGGTACGTTCCACTGGGCTCAGTGCCTCCTGGGGGTTCCTCTGAACCTCGCTGTGCTGCCTTCCATGGGCTCCGTGGCAGGTCCAGGCAAAATGTGCTTAACAGTCCTGCCAGAGAAATACACTGTGCTCTGGGAACAGTGATCCAGAATAACTCACTTAATATTCTGAAGCTGTTTTGGTTTGGTTTTTTGTTGGTTTTTTTTTTTTTTTTTTATTCTGCTGTGGTTTATCCAGTTATTTAACATTTTCTGATCCATGATCTTGCTAGTAACTGATGCTCCTGACATAAACGTTGTCATGAGAAGAATTAAGCTGACAATGGCTTAGCTTCGGCCCTTCTTCCCTCTTTGATAGCAAACATAGTTCTGGCACCCTTCCATTTCCAGAAAGATGAGTTTAAAAAGTCGCTGCCCTTCTCCAAAAGCCTGACAAGGAAAGGGATTTGGTGGAGCTGTCAGAAATGCAGATACTAAAGTGAAGGTCACAAGTTGTTATTCAGGCACACGAACAAGTGGCCTGATGTAAAATATTTAAAAAAAAAAAGAAAAAGCAAAAGCCCTTTCTGCTGCAGGGTTGAAGTTTTGGAAACTTGGGTTTGGAAATTTTTGGGGCCCAATAATTTTCTTGGTGCAAAACACACGCCAAAGTTTCAGCAACAGAATTGCTCAGATCTTTTCCTACCTGCTCCGCCGAGCAGCAATTAGCACCACAGTGGCATTAACAGGACAGCTTTACAGGAGCTTTCAAAGTGCAAACGTAAAGAATCTCTGAAAGGCCGACCACTTGTAGAATGTGAGAGGGAAGCTCCAGGGCTGGTTTTTCGGAGGCTTTGCCCGCAGGCGGTGTCACCCTTCAGAGCCATCTGCCACCCTCCGCAATCACTGCGCCTCCCTGGCTCCCCCAAGGAGGGGAAACCTCCCGCCTTCCCTACTCCACCTTTGTGTTTCCTTTCTGGCAGTAGGACAGACGGACGGACGGACGGACGGACGGATGGATGGATGGATGCTGCACCTCTCCGGGTGCCCTCTCATCCACATTTGCCGTAAACACCCAGGACACCTGTTTACTCTGACTCACCCACTCCCTCACGCAGACTCTCCCTTTTTCTGACAGCAGACCTCACTCAGGTAGTATGTGCTGCTAATATCCTTTCAGGACCATGTAATAACATGCCTTCTATCCAATTCCTAACATCCTTCAATCGCCTCAGCCAGTGGGCTAACTGCTTACTCCCCTGTGATTTATATAAGTGCAATTAATTTAAACTGCATCACTCCGGTGTTATGCTGGTGAAAATGCCCCGAGAGGGAGTACCTCACTGGTGAATCAGACCCTTTACTTTTAACAAACACACAAAAGAACAGATCCCGAGCCAGTGAAAATCTGCATG
Source organism: Calidris pugnax (assembly GCF_001431845.1). Classification (NCBI taxonomy): domain Eukaryota; kingdom Metazoa; phylum Chordata; class Aves; order Charadriiformes; family Scolopacidae; genus Calidris; species Calidris pugnax. The sequence goes on along the minus strand of NW_015090797.1, from coordinate 5,707,394 downwards.
GCTCCATTCATTTCAACACACAAACTTAAACCAGCTCAAGGGCTGAATCACAGCTCATGTAACAGACTATTTAGATACAGGCTAATGCCTCACATCCTGAAATGCAATGCTTTCCCAGAGCTGGCAGGGGACGGGGACTTCTCAGATGGAACAGAGCTGAGGGGGGGAGCAGGACCACAAGTGCAACCTTTTAAAAATGCTTTGTGGATTTCTCCATTTCTGTGGAGTTGAGGAAAGCAACAGCTTGTGTCTCTTCAAGCACAGCTCTCCCTTCTGGGAAGAGCTGCCTCTGTTCCTCCACCCCAGCTGGGGAGCAGGTACCTGGGAAGTCCCTTTCCTTGCCACTTTCCCTTTCCTCCCATAGCCTGGGTGTGTTCCCTGCAACCTGGACATCCGTGTGACGCCTTTCACTGACAGGAACCAGAGTTAGATGTTGAGCAGCTGAATCTTTTGAATCAGTTCTTGAAAATGGCAAACTTGTTCTGCACTTGTTTCGGCATCCCCAAGAGTAAGAAGTCATGCAGCTCGACAAAGCACTTTACTCTTACATGTCTTAACAGAACCAGAGATGTTTTTTTAATTTTTTTTTTTTTTTGACATCTATTCCAACACCTGCTGCAAAAAAGGGGCTGGGGTGGTCTCTGTAAAACACCCCTCTGCACTGCCTCCTGATAGGACAGATCCTTAGCCGCACACCCGCACAGCATACCGGTATGTGCCCAGGCAGGTGTAGTTAATGCACAAGGAGGAGGGGGGAAGGGGTGGGGAGGGCAGCCCAGGAGTCAATCAGAGTGTAATTTGTGTTAGAAATTTACTAGCGTTCAGCTGTCCATATTTTCAAAATGCAAATATTTTAAAATTAAAAACAAAAAAAACCAAACCAACCTACCTGTGGCTGAACATCACCTCTAAATCAATCTAGATAACCAGAAAACTCTGTGGCACATTTAAGAGACTTTCATCCTAAATGAAATACATAATACAGATTATACCTTCATAGGAAATCAAGAGGTCCTAAATATACTAATGGAAAAGGACATTTAAGAGACATTTAAATTACCCAGTCTATAATTTTGGGGGGTTTGCTTATCTGTTCATCTTTTAACTGCTTTGGATAATTAGGAAAATTTCCTTGGCAGTGCTCTAGGAGGATAGGCAAAAGAGTGACATAACTACTCCCAAGGAAGGAAAGGTCGAGGTTTTGCATTCTGCAGATTTTTAAAGCAGAAAAGAGAGTATTCCTCATTTGAAGAGTCTGAAGCAGTATGCATACGATATAAAACTTATCACCCCGCTTTGAAATGTCATCTTTTCCAGGGCTTCTCCCTCTCCTTGAAGGCACTCACGGTATCTCGCTGGCCCTCCTGCCTGGAAGGGCACAGGTTAGGGAGGCACTGCAACTCGGATCCAGCCTTTCCTAAACGCAACTAGTCTCAGGCAGCTCCCAAAGGGAGCAGGCACACACTCAGTTCAAAGGCTTCCATGAGCTCTGCCGCCTAACTTGTTATCTTGTAGCGTGTGTCCCCCCCCCTCCTGCCCTTAATGAACAGTTTGTTCCATTGTAATTCTTATATCACACATCTGGAAACCAGACAGGCTTTGAAAAAAGGAGAAAAAAGAAGTTTTAGTGCTTATGACTTATCCAGGTCTCTGTCAGAAGGACAAAAAGAATTCAGCTGAGTCTGTAAAGCGAATTTTTACTATTATTATTATTATTACTTTTAGAGCACTTTGACCAACACATTTTTCTAGACAGAGATCCCGCAGAGCAGCATAGCCCCGCTCAGGAGAAGGGTAAAAACGCTCTCTCCTCCACGCCTTGCTCCTCCGTTCACAGCTGTCTCCAGCGGGAGGAGCTGAAACCCGACCCAAACCCCGGGAGCAGGGATTGATTGGATCCCTCCCGCCCAGCAGCCGCAGAGCCCTCCCAGAAAA
>NW_015090797.1:5541475-5705428 GCF_001431845.1 Calidris pugnax | reverse complement strand
CACCACCCCACCCCCCACCAAAAAAAAGGGGGGGGGGGGGGGGGTTGGAAAAAAAAAAAAAAAAAAAAAAACAACCAACTAAACCACCAGCCTGTTTGGAAAAAAGTGCTTGAGAAGATCCCGAAGTGATTGGAGGAGCGGGAAACCCTTCCCCCCTGCACCTGACTCGTGGGTATTTACGGGAGTTTTCAGGGCGGCTCAGGCACCGCCGCTCAGGGCGCGGGTGGATGGACGGTGCGGGGCGGGCGGCGGGACAGGGACGGGGACAAGGACAGGGACAGGGACGGATGCTCCGGCAGTGACCGTCTGCGTGTGGTGCCGCTCACACCCGCACACGCACACACACCCACACACACACACACGCACCCGCCCGGGGACCGCTACACCCACCCACCCACCCACCCGCGAAGAGGAGGGAGAAGCCTGGAAGAAGGAGAAAGAGCCCCCGCGTCCAAAATGCCCCGCTCCTTCCTGGTCAAGAAACATTTCAACTCGTCCAAGAAGCCGAATTACAGCGAGCTGGACACTCACACAGGTAACCCCACGGCAGCCACCGCACTCCCTCCCGAGGTGGCGGTCCTTGCGTGGCGGGGACGAGGAGGGAGGGCTGGGATTGCTTTTTAGACATTACTCCATCGCTATAGCTCTTTTCCTTTCTTTTTTTTAATATTTTTTCCTTCCCTTTTGCTTGCAAGGAGGGGAGGTTTGAGAAATATTGTCCCAGAATGAATCACAAAGTTTGCTCATCCACTTGAACCCGGTCGCTCAGAGAGGATTTGGAGCTTTCCTGTTCTGGATCTGCCGGTGGTGGAATTGAAACTTTTTATACAAATCCCTCAGGAAGTCTGGCTGCCTGGTTGTAACAGGCTGCACGGATTTAGAAGCAGCACGCTGCCTTGGAGAGACTCTCCAACTGCTGTAATGTGGCTGTTCAAGGGCACTGTCTCTACCCATCAGAATATATATCTCTCTATATATATGAAATAGTGTTTCCTTAATCCTCCTTATATTCAGATGACCATACTGAGTTGTTTAATTTGTGCACCTTTTAATCCCTGAAATGTTAACGTTGGTGCCTTTTGAAATGCTTTTTTGGTTCTCTTACCTTAAAATTTTCTTTTTTTCTCCAGTGATTATATCCCCATACCTGTATGAAAGCTACCCAGTGCCTATCATACCCCAGCCAGAGATCCTGAGCTCAGTAGCCTACAACCCCATTACTGTGTGGACTACAACCGGGCTGCTACCGTCTCCGCTACCCAACGACCTCTCTCCGCTTTCCGGATACCCCTCATCTTTGGGAAGAGTCAGCCCACCTCCACCTTCTGACACCTCCTCCAAAGATCACAGCGGCTCAGAAAGTCCCATTAGCGATGAAGAAGAGAGAATCCAGTCCAAGCTTTCAGACCCCCACGCGATCGAAGCCGAAAAGTTTCAGTGCGGTTTATGCAACAAGACCTATTCAACTTTCTCTGGGTTGGCCAAACATAAGCAGCTGCACTGCGATGCCCAGTCTAGGAAATCGTTCAGCTGCAAGTACTGTGACAAGGAGTATGTCAGCCTGGGAGCTCTTAAGATGCACATCAGGACCCACACACTACCTTGTGTCTGCAAGATCTGCGGCAAGGCTTTCTCTAGACCCTGGCTACTCCAAGGACACATCAGAACGCACACTGGTAAGAACAACCATTACAGCTGCACTTTCTCGTTGCTATAACATCAGGATGCCCTTTTGCTATTTTTCTCCACAGGTGGGGAGGGGGGAAAAAAAGCAGTGTTTCTTTACTAACCTTGAAATGCCTCCACAGAATTTCAAATGTGTCATCAAAAGGCTAAATTCTCCCTCTTGAGGGGTGGGCGGGAGGGGATTGGAGCATGGTCTCATAACTGTAGGTCAGATACTGACATAAATCAGCATTGCTCCCATGATAATTTTCGGACGGTTCAGCCCGTTTCCACCAGCTGAAGGTTTTCTTTAAGGATTTTATGTTAACTTTCAGGCTTTGGAAATTGCTAACTTTGAGAAGGCTCCAGCTGACTCTGAAATCAAGCAGCAAAACAGAAAGGCAATGCATGAGGGGCTGCTTTCTGCCTCCTTAAGCAGTTGGCAAGTTTTGCATGTGCTATCTCAAGTCCTTAAGAATTAGAAACGCATCATCACCAAAGTGGATTGCTTGGGGTCTTTTTTCTGTTGAGGCAAAAACTTGATTTTGAATATCACATTGTGTACAACGTAGTGCCTATAGAGCTGTCTGCTGCTCTTCAGTCAAAGCCCTTGTCCCCTGTAATTTACACAGCGCTGAGCAGGAAAAAAAAGTCCTATGAAAATATTTGAAAGTGTTGGGAGGAGCCCAGCCTGAAAGTACTGCCTGCACCTGTAGATGCAGAAGGAGTCAGCAGCTTGTCTTCGGGGACTGCGCTTAGCAGCGTATTCCGACAAGACTGAGTTCTGCAAGTACAGTCAGCAGTGCTGAAAGTTCTTGTGTCTGTGGCCTGACTAACTTTTTATTACACCTTCTTGATTATAACGAATCCTTTCTGGGCTTTTTTGTTCGTTTCTTAGGATAAAAGCGGGTTTTACCTGCCTCAAACGTGTACTTCTTTTTTAAAGCTTTATCCTGTTTTTCCTTGATGTTTCCTTTTTAGGAGAGAAGCCGTTTTCCTGTCCTCACTGCAACAGGGCTTTTGCAGACAGATCCAATCTGAGGGCTCATCTGCAGACCCACTCGGATGTGAAGAAATACCAGTGCAAAAATTGCTCCAAAACTTTCTCCAGAATGTCTCTTCTGCACAAACATGAGGAATCTGGCTGCTGTGTAGCACACTGAGTCATGCAGTCAATGTTTACCTGGACTCGATGCATTTCTCCACTCCTGTTCCAAATGATAAGTGGAAAATCCAAAGGCGTTTTCTCGTCTGCTTTTCAGCCAAAAAAAAAAAAATATCCAAAACACCACCAAACAAACAAAATAGTGGAAGAACTTAGAATGTCAGTAGAAATGAGCTTTAAGTTGTTTCTGTTCAGTCACACATTTGCATTCTTAAGTGTGAATTCTGAAATATGGGAAAGACACCATGCATGACATTTCAAGTAGATCTAAAGGAAGCAGCATTATCAGCTTTCTTTATAGATGAAGCCAAATGTATGTCGTCTTTTCTTGCTTAGAAAAGGCTGCAAAGTTAACAATACATTCCTGCCAAGCCATTTCAACCAAAGAAACAGTATTTTAAGTGGAACTTTTAATAAGAATACTACCCAAGTGAATTTTGCTAGACACCATTTATCTCAGGTGCCTTAAAAAGTATTCCAAGTTTACCTTAGTAAATGTTTAATATTATTCATTGCTGTGTTCTTTATTTTTTATTTTATTAGAAGCCAAGGCCTTCATTAATGATCTGAAATGCTTTAAAACTGCATAATTAAGAGAGGAAAAAAAACTTGTAAGAGAATGTATGGAAAATTGAAAGCCACAAATTAACCGCATGTGCCTTTTAAAAAAAAAAAGTAATGACTGTAGCTTCAAACATTCCTGGTGCATGCTTGACCATCTTTTAATATGGAATAGTTCCTCTAAACTTTAATCTTTTTTAAAAAACGGGAATAAGTGCAAGAGAGGGGGTTTATGGGATTTTGACGATTATTTTTTTTTTTTAAATGCACAAAGGAAATGCAATATTTTCAGCATTACCCCTCCAAGTGCCTTTTTTATTGATGGTTTTGTAAAGTATGTGGACATAATGTAAATATTTTTATTTTTATATGATTGAATGTGTTATGAATGAAAGTGAATTGTTGCCTATAGCAGCATCTATAGATAACTTGAAGAAAGTGTGAAGTGAAATTTATGTTGTTTTCTAGCCACTTTTTTACAATAAACATTTTTAAGTAAGATTTCTGTTGTTTGTTCTAATTAAAGAAAACAACTGTCTGGTTTATCAAGGCTTTGGAAGCAAGTGTCTCTCTACATGACCAAATGAAGATTGAAGTGAATTTCAGATGCGAGTCCTTAGTTCACAAGTACTGGACACAAGTATTGGACATTAGAAAGGAATATACCCATTGCATTTTGAAACATTTAAAACCATACAGAGCATTTTTCTAGACTCACTGCTTTAAAATGCTGATACTTTTTTGCTACTTAAAATTGTATGACAACATTGTGAAATATATTTTATCAAAAACATTTAAAAAGAATCTTCTTTCTGGCATTTTAACAGTTGAAAGGATGCAGCCTTATTATAGTACTTTTCCTGAGTCTCTGACATTAGGAAATCTCAGCCTGATCCAAAGTTCATTAAAGTCAGTGGAACCTTACTGAAGTCCAGTAATGTTGTTTTCATGATGGTCTTTTAAAGTAGCAGTCACATCACAGTACGATATACTTTATATAGCCATTTCAGAAAGATTAAAGATATTTCTCTTAAAACGTCTTACATAGCAGAACTGTCAAGTGAGTGTATTATGACTGCATATCAGCTAATATATCACTGGAAAGAATTATCCAGTAATAAAAAAAAGAATTATTTTGCTTCAGATGATTTGAATAAGGACTCCAAGATCTGAACTATATAAAAGCATTACAGCACCATCAAATCATGTCTCCTTATTACTGGCTAGTGCAAAACAACACTACTTTCAACTTTTAACAAAGCTCAAAACAGATAAGCAATAGGTGGTGTCCAGTCTAAAGAGGGCTTTGTCTACATTAGGGTACCAGCAGGAGCAAGTAACAGCAAAATCAAAATTCCAACAATTTAATGAGAAGACTACAGTTGGATAAACACAAGTTGCAAATATCTAGAAAAAGAGCACATTTCAGCAAAATAATGCAATAGACCATGCATGTCTTTTGTCTCCTCCAGCTGAGTCCTGCAGAGGAGTGCTTCAGCAGGACTGCGTGGAGTAACGTAGGCAATAGGCACATGATGCAAGTTTTGTACATTTTCCCTACAAGAAGCACTCTACTGAAAAAAGATCAGCTCAAATGAAGGTTTCCATATTCTCCACGTTTCTTCTGACAAAAATATCAAGGTTATAACAACGATTCCCTAGGACCTGTTAGGATTTTTTTTCAGGAAATAGCTAGAGAGTTCAAGAAAGATAGGATTAGTGGGAATTCGTGAGGTAACATTTTGAAACGAACACATGAAGGCATCAAATACCCTTGAAAAGCTTCATGTGGTTACTCTATTGATTTGCACTTCCATGTCATTCACTTTGAAGTCCTTAGGCTCCAGCAGCTCTTTGTGCAGCTTTCTCTTCCCAGAGCAAAGTTTACCGGTGGATGAGTAAAGCTTTGGCAGTCAACAGCTATTTGTACTGTCAAAGTTCTAGGTTTGCTCTCCTGTGTCATGTCACAAAGGCTTTTCCATTGTTTTAATTCACACTTTAAATTCTCTACACCCATACTAAATGAAATAGCATAAGAGCTTGACTTCTTGAATGAGTGGAAATGCTACTGTTGTCCTTAAGGGAAATCAGATGAAAACTTCATCAAAATACAGTATGCTAAACCAAACACAAGTGGAACTGGTCTGATTTGGAGATGACAATTAAGATATGCTACTTTGCATGCCTGTAACACCTGTACTCGTAAAACACAAAGATGGGAAAGGCTAGAAGCTCTTCTGGCTCACCTCTTTAATTGAAACAGGGTGCTCTATCACAGATCCCTAGCTCTCTGTCCAGTTGCAGCATAAACTTCCCAGGCAGCTGAACTTCTCTTGCTTTTCCTGTGAGACAGCTTTCTATTTGCTGTGAGGACATTTCTCCAAAACATTTTGCATTAATAGTTTTACTTCATTACTCTGGAAATGCCCTTCTGTACCTGCACAAGCTATTTACCAATGTAAATTGAATTCTGTTCTGAGCTGCTGGTCGATGATTCCTTTGACTTTCTCGAGACATGAGGGAAAAGCTACCTCCATGGTGAATCTATCCATTGAATCTCTTTGGCCGTTGCTACATTTCTCACAAGACATCTCTGATTCTACATCCAAATAATCAATTTTTTAAATCTGTCTTAGGAGAACGTGCTCCCAATACTTGAAATATCTTCATTGCTCTTTTCTGAAATCACTTTTTTACTTTTAATTTTAGATACCAGCGCTAAATGTAATTCTTTTAAGTGAAAAGTTAAGCTACCAAAAGGCCAGCCTCTCCTCTAAAGGCACCCGCATGATAGCAACCTGCATGATACATGATACAACCTAGCATGATACACAACATGTTTCATAGCTTTTTTTAACTCTTTATGAATTGGTTGCTTAAAATCGGTAGATCTGGGGAAGGGACATTTGCCCAGAGGTTACTCCGAATACTCTAAATATATACCTTTTTGGTTTTATGATTGCCTATTATAGGGAACAAGAGCTAGTATGTTGATGAGTATCCTTGTCTGAGCTAGTAGATGAGTATCCTCTAGTAAATTCTGGCAATCTACTTTCACCCCTAAGTGTACTTTCAGTGTGAGGAGAAGAGCTGAACCACCACATCACATGTGCGGTTACAAGTCAAATGTATGAATTTCTCAAGGCCGAAGGCAATAATTGAATCACTTTGTTTTCCTCTCGTCTCTTCACTTGCTTCCGTTTGGGTGTGCTTTTTCACTTCAGAGGCTGCAGAAAGAAGTAATATGTGCATGAAATGAAGGCAGAACAAAGTGCAAGTTTATGCTCAAAGCACTGCAATTATCCTACCAACTAATGTGGGGTTCAGAAAAGCATCTTACGCACTCACCAAAGGGTTAAAATAAGTGCCTCTCAGATTAAGGCACCATGAAATTTGTCATCTGTATTTTACCCTATTATTTGGATTATTATGGTTCCTTTTATCATTAAGCAAGCTCAGGGCCTATTACTCTAAGCTCCATAAAATTATATAAAAAAAGAAGCACCCTAAAGATCCTCTAATTTCAATTTCAAAAGGAAGGACAATGGGAATCATGATAATTTAATTCTGATGTCTTGTGCTACAGCTGATTTCCCCTGCCACAAAACAAATTCAATATTTCATCTTGCACAAGACTCAGTGTAAGTGAAATCCCAGAATCCCAGAATGGTTTAGGCGGGAAGGCACCTCTGGAGATTGCTTAGTCCAAGGCCACTGATCAAAGCAGGGTCAGCAGACCAGTTTACCCAAGACTGTGTCCAGTTGGTGTTTGAATATCTCCAAGAATGAAGATTCCACAACCTCTCTGGGAAATTTGTTCCAATGTTCAATCAGGTTTTTTCTTATATTTAAATGGAATTTCCTGTATTTCAAATGATGCACACTACCTCTTATCCTGTCACTGGACAACACCTAAGAGTCTGGTTTAGCCTTCTAATACTTCTTCTCATGAGGAATTTATACACTTTGATAAGATCTCCCTTGAGCTTTTTCTTCTCAAGGTGTCAATCCCTCTCATATGAGAGATGCTCCAATCTCTTAATTATCTTTGTGGCCCTTCACTGGACTCACTTCAGTATTGTCATGTCCTCCTTGTACTGATGAGGCTAGGACTGGAGCCAGCACTGCAGATGGGCTGAGTAGAGATGGGAATACCTCTGCTGGTGAAGGGTGTGGAGAATAAGTCCTATGAGGAGTGGCTGAAGGAGCTGGGACTGTTTAGCCTAGAGAAAAGGAAGCTGAGGGGAGACCTTATCAATATATACAAGTACCTGAAAAGAGCTTGTGGAGAGGTGGGGTGTGGTCGCTTCTCCCAAGTCACAGGCGATAGGACAAGAGGAAACAGCCTCAAGTTGCGCCAGGGGAGGTTCAGGTTGGATATTAGGAAAAATTTTTACACTGAAATGGTTATTAAGCAGGAAAGTGGTTTGAGTCACCATCCCTTGCGGTATTTAAAAGATGGGTAGACATGGTGCTTAGAGAATGATTTAGTGATGGTTTTTGTTAGTGGTAGGTTGACGGTTGGACTAGATGATCTGAAAGGTCCCTTCCAATCTAGTCAATTCTATGATTCTATGAAATACTACTCGGTTTCTGATGGGTAGCTGACAGGATGCATAAAGGTTGTGGAAACTACATCAACTGTAACAACAGAGTACAAACAAAAATGACGCTTGCGTGCTCTGTCCCTTCTGTCCCCCAAATACTAATTAATTCCAGAACTCTATAAAGTCATCAGGAACTTTGAAGGATGTGGAGGATGGGCCTGTGCTTTTCTGGGAGAGTGAGAGTTGCCCCATCCTGTTGCAGAGTGCTACATTAGGGTGCCTCAGGTGAGTACATGCCATGGGTTTCTGAAAGGGGTGTGTATTTCCTGCAGAGGTATATCCTTTTTGAGATACTTTATGAAACATGGCTTGGTAAAGTCTTTGAGGCCGTGCTGCAATCCAATTGCATCCTTGCATTGCTCTCCCTTCTGAGGGATGCAAAGTCATACCCAGCTAGAGACTAAAAAATAAATAAAATTAAAATGCACAGTGGTCTTTTTTTTTTTACTTTGTTCGGTAGTTTGGCTACCTTTTTCCTTTCCACTTACCTCTCCAATACTTCAAGAATGCCATCCAAACCAATATTTTTTCCTGGTTTTGCTTCTTGTGGTTCATTCACTGTTTTGGGTACAAAAATATGAGTGTGTGCTCCTTTACAGCCTTCCTTCTTTTATTTTCCCCAGGTCTCTATAAGACAACAGTTATCACAAAATCTAACAGCTGCTTTCTGTTACATCTGCCTCCTTTCTCCCTATTACCTGGGTGTTGAATATACCCTATCTCTCATCTTTGTTCCTTTCTGCTTTATATGCACCACCAGAAGTTTGTCCAGTGTGTATGCTAAGTAACCAGGAGGTGCATAAAGATCACAGTTTGCCAGTCCTTACTAAGAAGGAATAAATGCCCTTTTATATCCATCATGTTTTTACATCATTTTGTGAAAAGAAGGCACAAAAACCAGCAATCACATGAATGCCAGCTCAAATTCACATGGCCTCCACCATTTTTAGTAGCCTTCACCCTGTAAGCTCCACTCAGCCCAGGAAGGACTGAGAACTCTACACTTTCTGGATCAGAAGTTTAGCTTTATATGACACATACTATAAAGCAGAGCTTTTTGCCTAGTTGAAGAAGACTATAGAAAGTCAGCCCTCACCTTGCTGAGCCTCCACATTCTGCTTACTTCTCATGTTTTAGCCCCTTCTGTTACTGCTGTCTCTGCCTTATGTAGGAATCCTCTCCATCCGAGATGTGACTGACAGGGGATCAGAGTCAGGGGATCATGGATCATCTAATACTTGACAGATGTGGGCACAGTCACATCCTCTAACCAGCCCTAGACATGTGTCTGGGCAACAAATACATGTTGCATGCTGGGCCATCTCCCGACCATCACCTTCTCATACCTTCTTCAGAGGCATGACCTAGGGACGTAGGAGCTTGGTCTCACAAATCCCTCACAGAGAGGTGCCTACATCTCGCTGAGTCCTGTGGGTTCCCAGTACAAGCACCGAATGGCAGAGTACGAAGTCACAGACATCTGCTAAGACGCTAATAAGAAGCAGTTAAAGTATAAAGTTGCACTGCAATTAGCTCAGATTGTGCACATGGTCCCTAAACCAAAGTAAATTCCTTTGAACGTAACCTGCCCTCTCATGTGGGCTGGCAGATCATCCCCAGCAGACAATGAATAAAGAGTCAGAAGAATGAAAACTGACAGTTATTAACTCCAGCAAAAATTGAATGAATAAGAATCAACAACTTAAAGTAATAATATTATGCGTAAAAGACTAATAAAAATCCCCCCCTCCCTATAAAAGATAGGTCATATTTAGCATTAAATCATTAATTTTTTACATCTTTAAATTTCATTAAAAGATATTTTGGAAGACAGTTCACCAAGAATTATAGCAAAGCATTCACTATTCATCAGTAATACATGAAATCAGGCCAGGTTGCTATGTCCCGGGGAAATTAAAAAAAGCATCTTGTGACTCGTGATGGACACTTTGGTGGTGTTTGTGAAACAACTTGGCATCTCAGTCCAGATCCTAACTAGTTCTGACTGGACAAGGCCCACACTCAAAAACAGTCAGGATTTTTTGACAGCCCTGACTTACTGACAGAATAGCTTTTTTTTTTTTTTTTGAAAATGGCCTTCAGTTTCTATGTAATTTCAAGAAATCATTCCGCTCCTTTTCTATGTCCCCACTTTTCACACTACTGGCAGAAAATAGTTGCCCTCACTGGTAAGTGACCTCACAGGTTACAAAGTCACCACTGTAGGTTGTGGTTTGGTGGTCCCAGCAGAGAGCCATGACTAAGGGCTACTTCCAAATGTTTGAACCCAAATTCTCTGGCTGTCCACAGAGATGTCAGTATGTTCAAACTGGTGGGACAACATGGGTACTGGAAAAAATAGAAGGAAAAGAGAGCTCTTAAGAACTGTTTAAATATCAGCCTTCGTAGGAGAGCATTCTATTTAATATGGATTCACAAGTAGTAAATATCAATTACAAATTACCTTCCAGGTCAGGCTTCTGTAACAGGAGAAACTCAGAAGTTCAGCACTGTTTAGCTTTGAGGAGAAATTTTGACTCAAGCTAAGACTGCAGCTGATAAATCAAGTATGTCTGATTACCGTTCTCCTTGCCACAAAATATAGTAGGAACTAAGGACACAGGTTGTTTTTTCTTTTAATTACACAAATATAAACTATGAATCACAGGAACACCCAAAATCATGATAAACTTTTTCTCTCTATATATAAGATATAAACTTAAATGTACAAAATTAAAATTATTAAAATATTTTAAGGAAACAGCTCTGCCACTATTCTGGTTAATTTGGTTTTTTAATCTAGAACTTGAATAAAATAAAAAAATCCACTTTTTTTTCAGCTTTTTAAAACAGGAATGTTCATATTTTCTCTCAGACAGAGCACTCTTTTTCACTTTTTCGAAAAAAAGAAGGGTATTCCTTTCTACCAGACTTACTTAGATCCCAGAAGGCACTGGAGGGAACTGCGTTATTTTGAAAATCATTATAATATGCTTTTACTCTTTCTATGCCTATGCCTGGCATTCTGGTGGTGAAAATTCTATGTACAGGGTATCCTGGGATTGTCCCATACAGTGATTTTCTCCAAGTAAACTTTGCAGTTGCCACAGTTAGAAGCAGTATTTCAAATCTATACGGACATTTGGTAACAGAAATGGCAATTGTCAATAATCCTTTGCCGCAGTACAATCCCATGCACAACATCATAACTATTATTTTCTTAGGTTTGTAGTAGGAAGTAGAGCCAGAAGTCTGTAGGTCTAGGCATTTTGTTCTTCCTAAAACACTGACTTGTTTGGAGCATCATGGGTCCTTTCTTCCAGTAAACCTTTTTCCCTGCTGTATAATCACACAGGCTGGAGAGGAACTAGAATTATTGTAATGAGCCATGCCTTTCCTACATTGCTGCAGTTTGTATGTCAGGTTGCTGTGCTAACAACCATGAGATTGTAATTCTGAGATTCTGTGGTAAGTTTAAAGTTTTTTTAATGCCTTTTTCCATGCTTTTTGTAACACACGGGTAGAAAGACTGTACCTTATTTACTTATCATTTAGATCGGGTTCAAGTGGTTTTTGAAAACATAATTCTCCACAGATTTTCTGATAACTGCAGACATGATACTAAATCTGAGCTCCTATATATTTGAGATTATTTTTCCATTCATCTTCAGTAAACACCTTTGCATCTTCTTTATATTGCCCTATTTAAAACACAAAGTAAAAAATTCACAAGGGGTCTTTTTGGCACAACCTGAAATCATAGAATCCTAGAATGGTTTGGGCTAGAAGGCACCTTAAAGATCATCGAGTTCCAACCCCCCTGCCATGGGCAGCAACACCTCCCACCAGACCAGGTTGCTCAAAGCCCCATCCAGCCTGGCCTTGAATCCCTCCAGGGATGGGGCAGTCACAGATGCTCTGGGCAACCTGTTCCAGTGTCTCACCACCCTCACAGGAAAGAATTTCTTCCTGTATCTAATCTAAATCTCCCCTCTTTCAGTTTAAAACCATTACCCCTCTTGTTATCCCTACACTCCCTGATAAAAAAGTCCCTCCCCATCTCTGTAGTCCCTCTTTAGGTATTGGAAGGTCACTATAAGGTCTTCCCTGAAATTATGGATCTTCTCTTTGCACATTTAGATGACGTGCTCAAGAAGGGAAATACTGCACATACAATGCTTGCTGCTGCATGTTGACACTGTAATAAGAAGTATCACAATTCTTAAAGAAAATATATACCTGATTGCATATTAAGTCATTAGTGGAGAGGAAAGATCTGATCTGTGGCTTTCACAAAAACAAAAATGTGTTGCCATCACGTATGTGATTTTGGCTCCCCACTTTTAACAGGAAATATCTTTTTGGTCTTTTAGTCCAGATAATCTACTCTTACTCCCATTACTTTGTTTCTAAACATAAAGAAAGTTGTTTTCTGAAAAACATTTTAGAATCTGACGTAGTACTTTTTTTTTTAAGAGCCCATAACTAAAATTGCAACACGTATTACCTACAAAGAGCCCAGTATCCATGCAATCCCTCATTTTGAAAGGAGGAAGTAATATTTTAAAGAGGTGCCATGTAAAGCCAAACCATGCATTTGTATTGCTCCTTCACAGATAGATTATGAACTAAGTCAAACTGTCTAGGAGCACAACTGTCTTCTCTCTCGACACAGAGCCACTCTTGTGAATGTTAATGTTCACAATGTGTTGGATGAGGTAGTTCTTTAGCCTTATTCATTGTTCTTTAATGCCCTGGTAGCAGTGCCTAACATATTGCCAGGAGCCACCACAGTCCAACCTGGTGCAGCTGTGAAGAAAGCCGGTAAGTATTTCACTTCGGTATCCAGGGTGAGCCTTCCCTCCAGGAGATTCTGCTGATGTAACCGTGCAGCAACTGATGTAACTGGCACGTACCCAGTTCATATTGCCAAAATGTGCTTTGACAGTAGTGCTTCTCCTGGTGGCCCAAGCACAAGAGCAACTTGCAAGCCAATATAACTACAGCTAGACTTTGGCTATTGTCAGTACAGAAGTGCTGCAAGGAAAAAAAAAAAAAAAAAAGAGAAAGAGAAAAAAAAACAGAAAACAAAAAAAAAACAACAACCAAACAAAAAATAAAACAACAACAACAAAAAAAAACCAGTGCCACACTCTTGGCAGAAGTTTCTGACACAGACTCAATCTTGAGTCTTAGGGCAGTGCAGCTTACACACCTTCTTGCTCCCAGGATTGTACCTAAAGTATAGCTCAGACATTAATGCTTAAATGACAGGGTTTTGAGGTGACTTGTGATGGGAGTTAGGGGTGGGAAAGTGTATCCTTGGTGGCAGAAGAAGAGCCGGAAACAATCCTTCTCATGGGGGGACTGCAGCAAATACACTAGAGTTAATCTGTTCGCTTTCATTTTATTTTTTCCTTGCCTGTTTTTAGTGAGGATGAATAATGTCCATGTCTTGTAACACCTCGGTAATAGTTCAGCAGGATTGCTGTGACCTTTCTTGGCTGGACCAGGACTGATTAGCTGCAGATTTCGATGTATGGAACTCAGCTGACAAGCCAGGCTTGCAGAGTCTGTACTGTTGCAGTTTCTGTTGAGGAATGTAAAATGATCATTTCTGTTGCTCTTTGAGGGGGAAGCTAATAAGTTGGTGGAAATGGAGAACTGAAGTGAATTTCCCCTTCTAATTTAGTCTTTGCAAATAGCCACACATGCAAAGACTATGCTGAGCTGGGAGTGTTGCGCTTTGGTTTTAGCCATTTGAGCCTCCCATCTGCTTATGCCAAAGATGACCCTTTCCAGGTGATCTAAAATGTAGACTCCTTAACTGATGTGAATGGCAGCCTTCCTGTCTTAATTTCCAAGTTGTAAAAAAAGAGAGTTGCATTGTCAATCAGCCAGCAAATGGTGCTGCACTGGCCTTTCTAGAAAAACAAACAATGGGTAATAAATGACTTTATGGTAGGATTGAATTTAAAACAAAAAATCCTTATCAGTGCAATATGTTTTCTGGTCCACTAAACCTCTTCTGTTTTAATCTGTTCCAGCTATGTTAGATTATTATATTTTTTTTAATTAAAACAAGTCCTTCTAAACATATATATGTAGGTATGCATACAAATGTGGGTATGTATATACAAATGTATACATGGAAAAATTTTCTGTATTTAGGCAAAGATAGAGCAAAATGGCACTCTACGATTTAATTTTTTTTTTGAGCAGTACTCAAATACTCAAATACGTGGTACATTTCCACCCTCCTCTCTATTCCAAACTGTCAATTTTCATTAAGAAAACTTCAGGGAGTCTCTTGTTCCTATGGTTACTCGGGAAAAAATAGAGTTTTGACAGTAATCAAGTGAAACCAGTACACTTGCAGTCACCTTCAAGCAGCCAAACAACACACTGCAAAGGCAGACAAGTCTCAAAGAGATACGCAGCTCAAGGCAGTATATTGGCACTGCTTCACTCAGAAAGGTTTCACTGGGGACAGTCCTCAAGGAGATGATAAATGTTAGCAGAGGAACCAGTTCTCTGGCTGACCAAAGTGTGGAAGGAAAGCGTGGGAGAAATCATAGTGAAGATCTTCACTATTTATTGACCGGCATTTTACTTTGGTGTTGGAAGCAGCAGGAGTGAAGACAAAAAGAAGACAAAACAGACTGTTTAACAGGTAAAAATAGAGTGCAGGAGTTCCACTGTGTCCCAGGAGCCTTTCAAAGCTAATAGGTACACCCAACATCCAAGAATACGTGGAACCTAGTGGATCCTATTGGATTACATCTGTAAAAATATAGAAAGATTCCTCTGGGAGTGGCATCTCCTTGGAAGACTTTTGAGATTCTCAAGACTCAAAAAATAATATTTTTTTTCTACCTTTGTTTTCTATTCAGTTCCTGCTTTTGAGCCACATAAAATGCATGGCATAGTAAACCAGTTCATGGACTGGCTTCCAGAGCCGGGTAGCCAACGTGCTGCAGGCTGGCTGACAGACCTAAAGGGAATGCACTGTGTTCATTTACTCAGACAACGTGTTTGCCTACAGTTTTCAACATCTGTAAAGGAGATTCAAGCACATAATTGCCAAACTAGTCAAGAAATCTTCTTTATGCTTATGGAATACAGGCAGTTTGCGGTCTTTGCTCGGACTTCTCCTTCACTCTTTAATGGCAGCACTGGAGTATAATGGTCCTGCACAGGTTTACCATGCACCTGTGTTGCCTCTTTTCTCTAGCAGAAATTAAGTTGGGACACAACTGAGGTTTTGGGTTTGGATTTCTTCTCTATATTCAGCAATCTCATTAGAGCAAAATTAAGAGCCAGGTATCTTCCTGGGCACATGAATATATCGCTTATGTTTGTTCAGGAAATCTAATACATTCAGGAAACACTGGTCTTACCAGGTGTGAGCAATACAGCTGTGCAGAGCACTCACAGCATCATATCAGACCTATTGCATAAATGCAAACTCTTCATCCGCACCTGAGAAGTCACATGCATATCAAAACTTTCCCATTTTCTATACATTCAGAAACCTTCCGGAATATCAAGGAGAATATAACAACCTTCCTCCTACAGGGATCCTCTGAAAAGGGGCAATATGGACACGCCAGGCAGCGCAGCAGAGATTTTCACCTTTTAAGAGAGATGAGGGTGAGAGATAAGAGTCTGCCTACATATGCAAAGGATATACAGCACAAATCCAATCCTCCTTCATCCACACCTCAGCCCAGGAGCTGTGGATTATAACCTTTCACCCCACACTGCACACAATCAGCGTTCAGCTCCCAAGCGTAGAGCCAGTTTTATGCTGGTTTTCAAAGTGCCTGGTTCTAGTGAATAGACACAGTCTTCTCTTTTTTGGCTCCCCACTAAGTAATGCCTGCAGAATATGTCAGACAAATGCTGGAAAGGTCAGGGGGCAATGGCTAACAGGAGAGTTGGTTCTCATGGCTCTATCCACAGGGTAGAGCCGATGCATTTCCCAGTGTGTCCCACAGTCCCGGTCTTTTGGTGCACATCTGGTTACATTCTCACTGAACGTCAGGGCAAAACATCGGTGAGCAACCTCACTTTCCTATGGAGGGAAGCTCGGGCATACAGACAAGGTACATTTCACTAGGTCTCCCGTCCTACAGCAGGAGACAACAAACACTGTAGTGTGTGAATTTCTTTCAGAGTCTAGTCAGAGCCATTATATCCCAAATGTTGTTAAAATATATATACTTTCCATAGGCTAAAGATCAAAAACATTTCCATTAAGAAAATGCTTTCCAAAGGCAGTGTGGAAATGGCGTGGGTTGCAACACGTCGCATGTGTATCAGAGAAAGGAAAAGACCACAGGAGATCTGACTGTGTCCTTGGCTTGTCCTTCAGGCTGCTCCGTTCCACAGGTAGCTGTTGTGCTGCAAAGCTTTGGTGGAAAACTCACAGGAGAGCAGAGCTGAACAGCATGAGAACCTGCAGCTCAATGGCAAAATCTTTCCACCCCCGTACAGCTATTTTGGGAAGGAACAGGGTTTCAGAAGCTTTCAGGAAAAAAGCACACTTAGATACTGCCCTATTTAAAATCTGACCTGAGTAGCAAGTTTGGAAAGTGCCATCAAAGAGGTCGGGGTATAAATTCAAGTTTAAACCTCTATTAGGCAGAATACAGGCTTAAATCCGTCTCCCTGGACTGCCGTGCTATGAGTCATAGTCCATTCTCCTCTCTTGCCTTTTTACACCTGGGTACCTTGCAGACTGGTGGTTAGACCACTTGGAGGTGGAAAACTGGTTCAAATCCTACCAGGTGGGGTGATGCCTAAACCAGGAATTTCCTGGGGCTAACCAGACACGTACGCTCGCAGCAGTGCGTGACTCAGTACAAGAGGATGACCTTTTTCTAAAGTCCTATGAATGTTGTCTTATACCTGCTTGCCTTTTATTGTAGACAGTTCCAAAGATGCTCTTCAAATGTATTAAACGGATTATATCATATCATATGACGTCATATTAATTATATAATATATATATATCAAACACAAGCCTGTGAGAGTGGTCAAACACCATTATTGGAACAGGTTGCTCAGAGAGACTGTGGAGTCTCCATCCTTGGAAACATTCAAAACCTCACTGGATACAATCCAGGGCAAACTACTGTAGCTGACCAGACTTGAGCAGGGGGGTCGAATGAGACCATCTCCAGGTATGTCTTGCAATCACAAGAATTCTGCTATTCTATGGATAAAAAAAGAAAAAAGGGGGAAAAAGGAAAGTACTTTTTTTATATTTTCATGTGAGCAAAAAACCCTAGAGAAAAATTGAATTATTTTGGATGAGATTGATGAAATGTATTTATTGTTTTAGCCATGGAACTGCAAATTCAGTTATGGTCATAATTCCAGTTACTGAACCCTCCCAAACTCTGGCCTTGTTTTCACTCTGTTGAGGTACAACAGCAGTGATGGATGTGTGTGGCACCAGTGTGACTGGGATGTGAAATCATGTGCTTTCCCCTCACATGAAGAGGCATTTCAGCAATGATTAATCATGTATTTTCTCCTTTGGCAGCTATTCACAGAGGTTTTCATTTGCAAGGCACAATTTCTTTTTCTTTTTATTGTCATCATGGTGAAGTCCCTAATAACTGACATTTACTAGAGGAACTAGGTGCAGATTTGTCTGAGATGTGTAGGAGATGAGCTAATTCCATGTATTATCAAACTGGCTTCAAGAAATCTCAGAAATAAAAGTCTTCCAACTGAGATTTATTGAAGTCTCTTAAAGTCCTGAATTGTTTTCCCTTAAAGCATTTAGTTCAGTAGATCTTTATCAATCTATACCTGTACATACATGAAGGACACATGTTTACAACAAATTGCTGAGACTCTCCACGTCTGAGGTTGTTTCTGCATATTCATGAGTACACCTAAGGGCTGAAATATCTTTTCTGCATGACAGATTTTGCCCTAATAATTTGTACAATATATCATTCAAAAAAAGGTAATGACTTTTGGACAAACATTTCTGAAACATATTTTCACGATCCCCTGAAGTTGCTTGGTGTATTTAATTACAACAGATGCTATTTCATTTTGGTGAAGCAAATGATATAATCTTAGATTATATGATATATGATATAATCTTTCATGAGACGTATCTATGAGAAGTTTGGAAATCCCACAAATTATTGCATTTTCTTCTCTCTTATTGGCCTTTGCCATGTTTCTTCATGCTGGATCCTCCAGATTCTGGAAAAATCAAAATATTAGGTAAAACTACTTAATAAACACGGGGAATAGAAAGTAAGTTGGATATTGAAATACAGGCTTTTTATAATGAAAAACATATTCCCACATCTTGTTTATTTAGAATTATGATTTATTTATGGCAAAAATATTTAAAAGAGGTGAATGAAGTTTCTTATCCTTACTTGGATATATTAGGCAAATTCACCATTCATTTTGTATTTTAGTTTGGTATGCAATCTATTTAAACCTGTTGCAATGGAGCAGCATGTACATTTCCAATTCCTTCATTTGTTGATTTACAAATTTGCTACATATATCGTGTGTTATATCAGATCCTTTTTCTCATAAAGGGAGCTTCATCAACAGAAGTGGAAATTATTGGCCATCAAAGTGAGTTTGAGTATTTACAATTAATTACACCTTATTTTTCCCAGGGCAACCAAAGCACATCGAGCTCTGTACTGTCATTGCCCCTCATCTCTAAAACACAAGATGTCAACCACACGTATTTAATTAAACAGTGTATTCAGTTAAGTCAATGAAATTACTTTGTTCTTATCAATATCACTTATTCCACTACTCTGCAGATGAAAAGTACATATTCCTATGTGATGTTTTATTGATGGCAGTGGGAAGAGAAACCATATCTTTCCTCATAGCTTTCCTTCCTCCTGAAGCTCTTTCCACAGCCCAGTTTGTTCTTTGTCTACCATCTTTCCTGGTATGAACTCCAAAGCTGGCAAACAGGCTGCAGCAAAACCTGGATGACAAAGTAGTGGTTTAGGTGCAGCTCAGTGTAGGGCTACCTCCGGACAGTACATACACACTGCCTCTGCACGTGTCATGCAGGGGTTAATTGTCAACTGTCTGTGCAGGGGAATCAAGCACTTAAACCTAACTGACAAAGACTGGTTCTCATCTTTCTCCTAAGCTCTGTTTCATATTCTGAACTTCCATATAAAAAGATTTCCAGGCTCTTAAAAAGATCATTACTAAGCTCTTAAAATTATTCTTTAATTTTTTTTTAAATGAAGTCTTGCATGCCTTTTATTCATTAGACATCTGTAACAATGAGTGCACATTCACAGTGGCCACAGCTTAGCAAAGCTGGTTAAGCAAGTATGTGCTTAACTTGCTGCTGATGTTCAAATCAGTGCAATGTAAAATGTGTCTGACTTAAAATAGTCTGTGATGCTCCTCTTCTGATGCCTGGACACAGGGCTTGATACAGCCATAGTGCCAACAGTCAATGCTGACTGCAGTGAGGACTTCTCTGTGTGAGACTTTTTTAGTGTTCACGTCATATAAAGCAGTGCTAGAGGAATAAGGAGGATAAGAGAAACTTCCTCCATTGGATTCCTCCTTTCCCTGGGATATCACTTCCAAAAAGGCAATGCTCCAGCATTTTTCATATCAAAACGCTTTTTGATCTGAAAAAGTCAGTTGCAGGGTTTGTCATATTCAAAGAAAGAAAAATGACTCCTAATAATAAAATTATTAAAAAAACCCTGATATATAAGTTTTCTTTCATTCCAATTCATCCCAATATGTTTTGCAAATTCTAATAGCCTGACATTTATATTAAACTTAAGAGGTCATTGGATCCAGTTCTGCAGAGCAAGACATCAGAGTTTAGAGTCCCACTGATCATTTCTGTCTCTCAAGAACAGGCTCTGGATGAATTAGCACCACTATTAATCATAATAATACATCTATGTCTTGGTTCTGAGATTCTTGAGATGTTTTCCAGAAACAGCAAACTGGCATGATACTAGCCAAAAAAACATTAAAGCATAGATCTTAACTCTCCAGTGAATCCTTCAGAAACTGAATAGCTCTCACAGCATAATATTTCTGACGGGAAATATACACTTGAGATGTTTTAAGCCTTAAATGTCACATACACAACGGAGCTTAAGCCTGAGAATAGCCTCCCCTGTTTCCGAGATCATAACACTAGCATTATAATTTACAGGATAAAATGCCACTTCCTTGCTTCCCATACCCCTCTCCAAATGAAATGTGAGTCACTTCATGAATTTCATCTATGGCAAAGCCTAATGGAACAATTTCAGCCCGTCCTGGACAACCCTCCTGCCCAATTCCCTCGCACACACACTCGCACACGTTATTTCTGCAAGCTT
The DNA here is from genome assembly GCF_001431845.1 of Calidris pugnax. Lineage (NCBI taxonomy): Eukaryota > Metazoa > Chordata > Aves > Charadriiformes > Scolopacidae > Calidris > Calidris pugnax. The sequence goes on along the minus strand of NW_015090797.1, from coordinate 5,685,053 downwards.
GGATTTCATATCCGCCTCTGCCCAATCGCTTGTGGCAGGTTCTAGTGGTAAAGCAAATGCTTTGCTGCTGTTTTTCCCCTCAGAATTATAGATCACCGAAGAAGTAGCTTAAAACATTTCCACTGGAGAAAAATGTGATGAAATTGTTAAAGGTTCAGCAGCCTTGAAACACTAGTAGGCTATTGGCATGAGGATTATTCACAGACATGATCTTTCCTTTGGAACCTGCAGTCAAAGTTTGCAATATTTGTTCGCTTCATGCCTCCTCGGCGTAGCCTGTCTCCCTGGCTGATTTTCTTCCTTTCTTTATCTCAGAGCTGGCATTTTTTCCACTCTCAATAATTAAGCTGTCTCGATGTTAGAGACATGCCTATTTTATCACATGTATGTCTCATACACAGTTGAAAAAGGAGATCTCCAAGGGAGAAGAAGGCTGGCGTCTCTGCTGTTGAAACGGTTTCAATCTGGCCTGAATACTTTGCCTGCAGTGCTGCAACCCACAAGGGGGTCTTAACCTCTGAAACCTGCTGACTCAAGAGTAATTGGCCAGCATGATGCCACTGTGACCATCAAGTGGAACAAATAAAATTACCCACCATTTCAGTGCCGTGATTGTCCTCTCCCACTGCGTGATTCCATGAATACCCTGGAGGACTGACCTGCTTATAATAAACAAATTGTTTTCTGGGCTCCTTTTCCACTGCCTGTAGGGGAGTTACAAGAAGACAGAACCAAGCTGTGTTAACTATATTTAGTAGTCTTTTTTTTTTTCTCTTAAATTGCATCAGATGGTGCGGATGACTAGATGCAGTATGATCTTTTAAAATTATATCCTCAAGAAGCAAACAATTAGAGAGAACAGCATCTCAACAAGGAAACTCAAGTTTACACAGCAATAGAAAGTTATAAATTTAAAGAATTCAAGAGGATTGCACATATCCAAGTTGGATGACTTAATTCCTTTTCCTGAGCAAGACAGCTTAAAAGCAGGGATTCTCTTACTCTATACACAATTTTGTAATTTGTTTGCATAAAAGCAAGCTGTTTACACTACAGGACATGGCTACACAAAGGTCTTTGCCAAAACTTACTATCTCCTGTAACAGTAAAACCAGAATATCTCCCATGATGGCAGCGGGTTTATTCAGATGCACACCAGTGTAACCGAGAACTAAATTTGGCTTTTCAACCCCGTGTAAAAGAAGCTCACTGAAGATCAGAGGGGGAGAGCTAGGGGGAGGGTGGGCTGGAGGGGAAGGAGGTAGTTCTTGCTCACTTGGTTTGCCTTCTTTATGACCAGATAATAGCACCCCCAATATCTGGATTCATGCAGAGGAGATAATATGGCCTGGTAAACACATCAGCAGGACAAGTAGTGTGAAACTTTATTTTAGTGTTTTCAGTAACTGCCTGAGCTGATAATGGCCCTAATGTGGCCACAATTGACTGCAGAAGTGCAGATTTGGTCCCAGTCTCATAAAGTTTTGTACTAACACTGTGAAATCGCAGTTGTTTTGCATTCTCAGCCTTCATTCGAACAAGAGCAAAACTTGGAAGATGAAGATGTGTGCAAACTGTTCTTTTAGGAAAGTAGGCAGAGGAGCCCAATGACTTTTGCAGAATCAAATCATGATAAAGAATAAATTGACGAGACTAAGTGCAGTGAGCTACCTTGCCGTGACTAACAATAACCATCTTAACCAACTGTTGATGCATTTCTGAAAACATAGCCTGCTGTTTGTTGCCAGCTATTTCATTTAGACCCAATTCAGTAAAATCATGTGCTTAAACGTAGACAGACTATTAAGCACATTGTTAAAACAAGGTCTCAAAAAGCCAACCAAAACTAGTACTTTCCTTTCCCTGCAGTTTTTTGAGTTGCTATGTGTGATTACTTTGCGTCACTGACAGATCCACTTCACTTAACTTGTTAAGGTGTTTTGAGGGATATTTTACACACGTTTTCAATTTTCTTTCTTCAGTTTTGAAACCAAGGCAGTAAGAGTATTTAAAGAAATAGCAACGGTGCTTATCTTGTTCTTTCCATGCAAAGTAGTCTCTCAGTCTGAACAGACCATTTAATCTGGAACAGTTCTTGTAAATTAGAAGGAGTCTGACCTCCGTTTCAAATTTAGCATGCATCCTTCTGTTCATTTTATTTCCCAGCAGATAAGGGATAGATCAAACTTACAACGCTTCTATAGTACACAAGTGTTCTCCTTATCTACATACAACCGTTTTCTCCCTATGTCCTCTTTCATTGCTGCAAACCTTTGTATGTCAAGCAAGAGGTAGAATAAGAACAGAGAAACTTGTATTTGGGACCCTAATGCTATCAACATGGGAAGGACATAAGAGTTGTGCTTTTTACCAACCTGCTTCTCTCATTTCCATTTTGTTACATTACTTCTCTTGGCTGTTCCAGATTCTTCTCTCAACTGGTTTATAGTCACAGCTATAAAGCATGTTTCTCTACATCTCTACTGTAAGGGAACAACAAGCATTGACTGGTGGATCTCCTTGTCTTATTCATGAAGGATCCTTCTCAGTCAGCCTATATAACAGACTGATAAATCATGGGATATGAGAATTTCTTTTTATAAATAAACCCCCAGAAAACTGGTTGTCATCATCATTGGGAGGCATTTGATTCACAGTGGGGAGCTCTTTGGGGTTTGAGGGACACATTGCCTCATGGAAAGGATTTGAGACCTCAGGGATAACATCCACCTGAATATCACAACCAAAATTGCTCAGTGCCCAGGCACTTACCATATTATGGTGCAATCTATCTGTCTAAGCCCCCATGTGTGAAAAATTTTCCAAAATTGGCTGTTTTCATAGCCAGTAGGCAGATCATGCATTTGTCATAACATACATCAAATATGTAGATCATGTGCTACACACACAGGTATTTTGTCATTCACAGATCTGCTTTAGCTCCCTGCTTCAAACCCTGAGGGTTTGAATGGTGTCACCTATCCCAGAAGGCAGGCATCCTTCTGATAGCATAGCATAAAATTGCATATATGAATATAATGCACTAACACCTCCTTTCCACCCAGCTCTGCCTGAAACTGGAAGCTGATCATGAAACCAGAGTAGAAAAGATTCATGTCCTTTGCTTGGAGGCATTTGGTGGTGGCAGTGCCAGGGGAGCGGTACCAAGTTAAGTATGCTTGAACGGGGGGCATTTTTCCTTCTTACTTACAGTTTTCTCTTGAAGTTGGTTGTATTAGTTCAGTCTTTCAATGGGCTTTGCTGATCTCAAGACCATTTGGCCAGTCTTAAGTAAGCTGCCCAGCAAGGAGATGCTTAAGCAGCAACAGCAGATGAACATTGGCTCCTTCCACACCACATTCCCCGAGCTTGCTGCCAGGAAGTGTCAGCTTGGACAGAGACAAGTTCGCTGAAAACTGGGAGAGAATAAGTTTGCACAGTTGGTTTAATGCCTTAGGAACTATGGAAGACAGTAGGCTTTACTAGGAAGAGAGAGCAAACAGATCACAAACATGAAGAATAATATCTGGCAGATAACTCTACTTCTCTGCGAAATGTAATCCCCAAATACTCTGGCAAGAAGATAGATCATTATACCATAATGACAAGCATTAGTCGCAGGTCTCGGTTTTTCAAAGAAACTAAGTTTAAAAATAGACTTCCTAAACCTTAAGGCCTGGAACCCTGTGCAGACATTAAGATTTGTCTGCAGCTCCCTGCTCTACTCCTACGTTTTCCCATCTGCAAACAACTGCTGCAAATGACTGCTTAAGACAGACCTGGACTTCATAGTTCTCAATGAGGCAATATGTCACCTCTATTTATACTACTGTGATCTTATTAAAGAAAGAAATCCTGTTGGTAGTAATCTCAAATTCCTTCAGTTATCATAAATTAAAACTCCCCACTTCTCTCTTGCAAGAGGATTTTTTTGCTTTACTTTAATGTGCATATGTGTGCCTATTTGTACATGGTTTTTAAAATCTTTGCTGTGTTTTTCAGTGAAATCCTAATGGCATCTGACCACAGAAATTCTCTAAATGTTAGTTAGTAGCTACAAAGACATAAACTCACAAAAGCCTTGACTAAGTCTTGCTTATAAACACACCCTTGATGTAATTATTGGCTTAAGTCATAGGAAGTGTAGTTTTGTGTCTGTAGCAGTCAAATGGCATTTGGAAGCTCTGAGGATCTTTTCGTGGCCTTGCTGCAGAGATCTTTGTGAATTTGGCAAATGTAAAAGTAAACTTTCTGAGCCTATGTATCCCCTTCTATGATGATGACAGTATTTATACTACCCCCATCTTTTCTAAAGAGGAATTTTCAAGCTCCAGTCATGAACATGGGCAGAGTTCATTGCAGTTCCAGGTAGAGGATATTAGGAGACTATGATCAATATCATACAGCAGGGAAAAGCTTGTAATGATATTATATATTGCAAAACGTAACAGAACATTTTCCATTTTTCATCTTCTGTGTCTCATACTGAACTTCTGTTGGCTTTGTTAAGGTCAGTTGTGTTTTTTATATTTTTGTAAGACAGCCAAAGCAGTAGTAATAACAAATACATTAATTCTGCCTTATTTGACTAGTCCAGATTCTCAGGGAAATTTTTTTTTCAAACATAGTTAAGTCTCCTTTATCAAAAGCGGAAGAAGTTTATATTTTCTTTGGGGATACTGTGATGCAGATTCTAAGAGAACAAAGTTGTCAAATGATAGGGATTTCTTGTATAGATTTCATGGTCATAAAACATAAGGGGTTTTCAAAAACTTCAGCCAAACCAAAGGCCTTTCTATATTTTGATCCATTCTGAATAGTTCTTATAATTCTATAGCAAACTTAAGAGCAACAGAAAGGGACTAAAAGTCATGATGATTAATGTGACAAGAGAAGGAGGAGGTCAAATAAAGGCATTGCCATTGTCCATAGTCCTTGACACAGCAGGTGATTTGCAGGGTTAAATCCACTACAGAGGAAAGCAAAATATAAACACTGAAAATTCCCTGCCAGTGCAACCTGTGGGAAGAGGTCAATGGATTTTGATGCTAAATTGGCACGTGGGTTTGATGCTGTGCGAGGACCACAAGCCATGCAAGCACCTGGAACCTGCTATTAGCGCACCCATTCACCTGTCTCTAGCCATGGCCAGTCTCTAAATGATTCAAAGGAATGCAAACAAATAAACAACCTAGAGGCCAAGGTATACATCAAGGGAGAAAAGGAAGTGGGAATTCCTTCCTGGCCAGTATAAATATGGGACAAAACAAATGATCAACAAACAGAAAACACACATCCCCTTGGGAATACCAGTAACTTATGTACTTACAGGCTTTCACTTTTAAATCCTGAATTGTCTTTCCTCTAAATATGAAAAACTCTTCTCTTAGCAATGTTGCAGCCTTTTCCATTAACCACCTGTTTGGAAGGTTATTCCAGGGTATTGTCCTCAAAATACTGAGCAACCTCTGAAATCCAGTCTCCAAGCTACGGCTGCGGCATTGGGTAACAATGCGGCTTATGGCTAGAATAAAGCCTGTAGATAATTCATACCATTTGTCCAGCATGTTGAAACTAGAAGGTGTAGGTAAGTTAAGAGCTCACAGTGCTGCCCATGGCCTTTGGCTCCTTTGCACCATTCATCCCCAGAACTGCTCTGAGTGCATGGAAAAGGTGCTGCCAGGGAAATGCAAAAACCTTGATTGAAGTGGTTACGGCCTTTTGGACCTGGATGAATTTCAACTCCTATCTTGGATAGGTTCAGAAAATAGTCCAGACATTACTCAGTTCAACTTCAGTGCACTCTTGGGAGATATGTAAGCGAGACTGCTTTACATCTTCCACTCTGGGCAGTGGTGAAGCCAACAAAGGTGATGCACAAGTGTTGTGTCATTGTTACAAGGATCACTGTTATGGCCATCTCATATCTATGCAATTTTTCTCACAAGACCTTCATTCCTCATCTATTTTGGGGCTTTTTTGCTTTTTTTGTTGTTTTTGTTTGGATTTGTTAGGGCTTTTTTCCACTCAGTGATTTATCTTTGACTTGTAAAAGTTTTAATGTGGAACTAGTGATAATTTAACAGAGCTTCTGTTATCACAGGGGTTTGGTGATAGTAGCAATTCTTGACTAATAACACTTAAGTGAGACACTGATATACAGCTGCTGTGATTGCAAACTTGGGATAGCAGAAGTGCTGTGATTTTAAAAAATACCATTGCAGAAATAATGGTAGAATAGAAAGGATGTTAAAGGGACAGTCTCATCATGCTTTAATCACAAAGAGATTCCTGAAATATTTCTGAATGACTGAAAATCCATGCAGTATTTAACAAAAAGAATTATATTGCATAGACATTGCAAAATATGAAGTGGAAAACAAATATTCTGTTTCTATACACAGGGTGAAATAAAGTATTTCCTTCCCTGTGTAATGTTTGCACAAGACCAGGACAAAACACATTTTGACTGGAGGCTATATTTTGGGTTGTTGCAGACTCCAGGTCTAGAAGATGCAACATGGTATCTCAGAAAACATTCTCTAGATACCATAAACAAAGATTAAATATAAATTAAACACACTTCTGGTCAGCCAATAAGTGATGGTGCTTTTCATTAAGACTACCTAGGACCTGGTAGCTACTACATAATAGTCCCCAGTACTGGACTACAAATCTTGCTGGGCATATAAAAAGGTGGGCCCAGTGATTAGGATCTTGAAACATCATTTTAGACATGAAATAAAGAGAGATTATGAGAAAGGAGAGAGGGAGGTGGTGAGAAGTCTGACCAGTTACTCATCTGTAGCACCTGCACATCTTGCCACTTCAACTACAGTGGTTTGCATGTTTGGGACTCTTCAGAACGGTTAATTCGTTGGTATGAAGTGAGATCCTGTATTTTCAGTCAGCTGTACTAGGGGCCTCTCGAAATGCAAACCCACTGATGGCCTTTTATCTAATGTATGAGGCCAAACAAACATGAAGATTTAGATTTTAAAGGCTCATTCTACTTATTTTAACTGCTATAAAACATGCTTTACAAAATATAAAGTGGCTGCAGTAACTGAAATGAAAGGCTTCTCTCGATTTTAATCATTCATTCATTCATTCATTCATTCTAGTGCACTCGTTTCAACGGATGCATCCTTTCTTCTATGAGAAATACAGCCTGATCTGTTTCACATTCTCCAGACAATAAAGTAATAAACCAAAATAAAGCCTGATACTGCAATGTGATGAGAGTCTTCTGGGAGTGGAAGTGGCCTCCACCTCCTTTGTCTTCAGGGCTGGGTACTTCATATAGCAGCAAGATGGATGGAGACAATGTCACTGGCGGCAATTCACACCTTTTGTCCGAGAAGAGGAAAAGAGACCCTTTACATTATTTTCATAAGGATGATTTGGAAAATGCTTGCCCAGAAGTTGGAAGGACCTTTAAAGCTTTACTTTCAACAGCTGGTATGCCTCACTGTGAAGGATATCTTGCAATTCACTAATAACGATATTCTTAGTTGGTCATTTCCAGATGACATTTTCAGTGTAGTTGCTTGACTGTGGTGGAAATCTCAGGGCAGATGCACATTTGAGATTAATTTATTCTATTTTGTTGCCTTAGAGGCCGCAGTGGTAGCATATTACCTTGCTACAATAAAAAACATAGATATGGGAAAGTCATCTAGTCTCTCTCACTAACAGTGCAGACTTGCCCTCTGCAGCATGCTCCCTAGTGCTTTGTCCAGTCTATTTTTAAATGGTCTAAGTGATGAGAATTTCTGCAGAGGAGAGTTCACAGGCAAGCCTCTTTCCTCTAACAAAGCTTTGAATAGATAAAGAACAACAATAATAATTTTATCTATTAAGCTTTCTCTCTTTCACCCACCAAAGTCCTTAGGGTGCTAAGCAGACATCATAAAACTATTTCTTGTCCCAGCCAAGCTCAGCAATGTTTTGAAAAGATCAGTAAACAAAAAACCAACACTGAAACAAAAGACAGGGGAGGACAAGGGCCCTAGCAGATGTGCAGCTCAGGAACAAAGGGGTCTCACAGTAAGGATTGTTGCAGCAAACCCTCTCAGCAGACCCCATAACTGTTCAAGCTCTAGGACGAAATTCCTCTATGAATTGTCAGTGCTTAGCAGGAGATTCAAGGCTCTTCAAGCACTCTCAGTATCTCACAAATCCAGACCTGCGCTGAGGGAAATGTAAAAAGACCTTATTTGTGAGCAAGGCTATTGAGGTAACAGAAAAACAAATAGAGATGCCATTTTGCGTTGCTTATTTGCAGTCAGTGTTACAATTTTAATTATATTGAAAATCTTACATACGTATGTGCTAAATCCTGATTTACTGGTAGATTCAGACATTTGCCTGATAATATTAAACGTAAGGAATGGAACCAAAAGCTTCCCTATCATCAAACTCAAACAAATGTCTTCAGGAAAAAGCATTAACCAAAAGCTAAGTCAAGTGCCCGTCTTTTCCATCCGTGTTTATCAATGCTAAAATCCTACTGGTTGCTACTTGCACCAGAATACTATTGCAACTTCTGTAGGGGGAAAAAAAAGTGTTATATTTCTTTTTGACAGAACCATTAAGGAACTCTGTAATGTTTCAATCTGTGGTCAGTGCTCTGTTTTACTTGGCTCACTAAACCCTCAGCCTCAGCTGGCATTTCCTAAATTAACAGCACATTCACTCCCCACATTAAGACAGTCAGACAAATGGTTCAGCCTAAACTAAGCAGTTTGACACTCATGTGCTTCAGCAAAGCTGAACAGCATCTCATGACGCTTACATGATTGGATGATATCATAATCATATGATAAAAAGCCATTAGGCCAGGACCAAAATCTAAAACAGGTCATTATGTTAGATGTAAAAAAGTGTACCCATTTAATCGAAAAAAAAAAAGAAACAAAAAAGGGTTCTGACACCAGGGAACATCTGGCTAATATTTACATCTCCTGTTTAATTTGGATGCTTCAGTTTAGTTTTCAAGATGGCAGTGTATAGAAACAAATTAAGCCAATCACTCTATCCGCAGTTTAGAAAACCAAGATTTGTTTATAGTTTCTCATATTAATACCTCATCCACTTGGCCAAAATGCCTCGTGAAAAATATACCTCAAACACACAATTCCCCTTTAGTAACAAAGCTGTAATTCAGCATAATTCTTTGTTGATGGGATGAAAAGGAGAGTCATGTAAACTTGGAGTATTGAGATGGGGAGATAAAGTTGGGCCACAGGAAACTAAACAGTGTTCCGTGTTGTAGGGTTAAACTGAAGCCCATTAAGAAAGTCAACAGAATTAGCATTTTGGGCCCCATCCTACTTTCCTTTAAATCAATGGGGTTTTGTCACTGACACCAGCCAGAGCACAATCACAGGCATGTTCAGTGTTAAAATAAGATGAGCTGGATGCAAGCTTGCTGGATGAACCCTGTGCTCGGGAACCTGCAAGTTTAATTCTGTGATGAATTCGATACAATGCTCATTTCCAAGAACACTGAAAACGTGAAGCAATTCAGCCCTGCATATGTAGAACTTCATAAAATATTATCTCTAAGAGGAAAACTGGCCAAGTGACAATATTCTTATGCCATAGGTAATTATGTAAGCTCCAGAATGTTCAGGTTAATAAAAGGAGACACTGATTTCAAAATACTGGAGATAATGCAAAGCCCGAAGTCAAAACTTTTAGTTATAAACCCAGAGGGACAGGCAGGGAAATCTTTTCATCAGGCTTCCCTATTTTTGAATTTACAAGCGATCTACCAGGCCAAAATCTATTCAATATCACTGAGTATTGTTGGTGGATATAAATAACAATATCAGCAGGAGTGAATTGCAGTATCCAAACCCCAGGTCTAGCTGAATAGTCCCAGTGGTTTGGGCTGTTTCTAGTCTGCAGTTTCTACAGGCAGAAGAAAAAGCCCAAGCAAGCTTGCTGAATGTTTCTCAGGTCTGTTTAGACTGCCGTGACAAAAACACAATGTAGGCACTCCAGAATTAGTATTGAATTAGCAAGCTTTATTCCAGCAAGCAATTCAATTAACAGAATCACAGAATCACAGAATCACATCAGGTTGGAAGGGACCTCTGGAGATCATCTAGTCCAACCCCCCTGCCAAAGCAGGTCCACCTAGAGCAGGTGGCACAGGAACTTGTCCAGGCGGGTTTTGAATGTCTCCAGAGAAGGAGACTCCACCACCTCCCTGGGCAGCCTGTTCCAGTGCTCTGCCACCCTCAAAGTAAAGAAGTTCCTCTTCTTTAGGTGAAGTTTAGGTAGAACTTCTTATATTCAAGTTTGTGCCCATTTCCTCTTGTCCTATCCCTGGGCACCAATTCACCCATGGCTGCAAGGAGCTGAGGGCTGGAAGCAGACCCAGCTGCGGCTCAGAGTCCCAGCAACATGAGCCTGATGTCAGGTCAGTGTTGCCCAGCTCACCAGCTAAGCTCACACAACTGCAAGGAAAGCTGAAGGGAGCCTGGTGTGTCTGTGGTGTGTCAGTGTCCCCTGCCACTGCCCGGCTCGCCGGAGGCTGCGGCAGGGCCAGGGCCCATGCCTTCGTGGCACACCTCTGGGTATGCAGCACATCCATCCCATCTGTGCTATGAAAACATTGGTTTTTCCTTGCGACATAGCCCTCAACTATTCCAGATACTTTGAACTGAATAACCAAGAGTGACATAATAATTATGTCTTAGGGTCACAGGGACATCCCAAGGCCCAGAGGAAACCTAAGGTTGTTCTCTGAGTCACAGGGGTGCAAACTCCAGCTACACATACTGGTAATTAAGCGTGCCTGGGACTGGTCTCTGGCTCCGAGGCCAACTGGCAAGAAAGAGCACCCTCATCACGCTCCCACCAGAAGAAGGAGGCTGCGCCCAGCTGGCCTACTGGGAATGGTCTCAGGGCTACGATGACCTCTGGACCATCCCTGGCTATTGTCTGACAGTGCTGGTGGGCACTGCTCAGAGCCAAGGACCAGACTCACCATGCAACAGTGCGGCCAATCCTCTTCTCTTTAATCCAACCATCTCATTTACTAGTAGAGCAATATCCCACCAGGGCCTTCTGCTCTGAGGACAGCTGAGCAGGCTTGGGGCCAGAGGGTGGTCCATTGACCTCTTTCTTTTATAGAGGGATAAATATAGCCACAAGGGCTATATGCTGTGGTGGATATAAGCATGCGGTGTCCTCAGCCCTGCTCTTCCAGGGCGGCAGAAGAAGGAGAACCATGTGCCTCCTGGCAGCACTGATAGAGGACCTGTTTCTTCATTCATAAAAAATGACATCTCTTTAGATTTATTTAAAATGGGGGTTGGTCACCTTTGTGCCACCTTCAGTCACTTTGGTGAGCACTCACCACTCTTCCACCCCTCAGGTGATGGGAGGGCACAACCAGGCACAACCTGCAATGGGTGTGTGGGAGGTGGTGGGAAAGGAGGGCTGTTGGTGCCTCACGAGCGCCAGCCCAACAAGATGGTGACTCTCTGCACCTCTGTGGAAAAATCCCGCTTTCTCATGTAGCAGTGAATGTGGGCACTAGAAATATTTCTCCCTCAGTGAGCCAAGCAAGAGAGGTACAAGAGTAGGTAAACATGCTGCCTTACAGCTGGACCCGTCATTCCTTATACTCTGATTTATACTTACTACAGAGCCAGTGCAGGAGGGTAACACATGAAAACACTGTGCCAGCTTATACTTGTGAGGAACACTTCCTCCTACCCCAACCATCAAAAGGGACCCTTTTATGAAGTAAAACCAGATTATCTGTTTCCTACAACAGCTGTTTTAGCAATGTCTTGGTTTTTTTGCAGTTTAAAATCCTCTGGGATTCAACATGCCTCTGAAAATTTGAGTGGCCAAAAGTGTACTCTTCTGTATAAAAATCTCAGGTTCGTTCTTTTTCTTTATCTTTTTTTTTCCATTTGTCTTAGGGCATGACAGCAATGGAAAGGCAGAAATAGGAAGTTTGGGGCTTATCCCTTCCAAATTGCTCAATCTCTGCTTCCAAAAATGCTCAGGGAAAAATGGATGGGAACTTGCAGGCAGGGTATAAAGCACTCAGAGCGTTGCAGCAGTGATGCAGTCATTTAAAAGGCCGACTTAGAAAACAGTGTGTTTCTTCCTTTGACATCCTCCCAAGAATGCCTGCATCAGCCAAGTTGCTTTAAGTGACAAAAGTCATTACAGATAAACACAGCGGATTGTTTATTTTGGAAAGGGACCGGGGCATAACTCCTCTGAGGTAAAGCACAGGGCGGTTCTTTCTTTACCTGCTGCGGGATCCAGCAGAGAGGCAAGGTGCTGCATGCTTTGTGTTCAAATGACTAACAAGACCTTTGTCTAGGCTTGAACTCTCATACCTGTTTTCAGTTCCTGGCATACCTCGGATCCCCCCACCGCCCGCCGAGCCCGCGCTGGAGCGCTCGGATGGCGAGCCTCTGGAAACAGGATGCCACTGGGATCCGTGGGGAAGACAAAGCCCCTCAGAAAGGCGAGGAGCCTCGGGCCACTCTAATTACAAGTCCCTGCACTGCTTGAAGGTACTCAGCTGACATGCCTGAACTGTGCAAAGACCTTCAAGTGAACTATTATACAAAGCTCAATGTATCACATGGTTGCGGAGCAGCTGCTAAGTCTCACTGTAAATGAGGCACAGAGATGATAAGTCACATACTCTCATATACAATGTGTTTGAGGAAACCCCCACCCTACGGATTTTACTGCCTTAGGCTGGGATGAAACTTGGGAGGTGAAGGGGAGGGAGGGGGATGTGGGAAAGAGTTTTATGTGAAGACGTTCTAGTCTACATTAAGGATGTGTTTACTTCTAGTAGCTTTGGCAAGTTAATCATAACATGCATTTAAGTTCTTTCAATAACATCCCCCAAAGTGGATTTTTTTAAATGTCACTTCCCTGTTTAAAACAGCACAAAACTGTATATCAAGATAAATCTTCTGTATGAGACACAAAAAGCAGTAGTTACTAACATTTGGTTTCTCCTTTGCTCAGTTTGCTTGGATGCACACAAGCCTGAAATGTATGTTCTCAATTCAGATAGGAGGATTGTAAATTATATGCATTTGATTGCACAGATACGACATGCAGAAAGACCAACATGATTAAGAACAAAAATCTAGCAAAACAGAAGACGGCAGGATGATTCAACCCACAGTAATAAATATGCCGCTTGCGATCATCTCAAAAATGACTGAATACTGTGGGTAAGGCTAAATGCCTGCAAAGTGGTGCCTTTAGCACACCCGAGGAGGGGCTTCCTATAACCCAGTAGCATTTCCAAAATCCCAGATCCATAGAATGCAGGGTTGGGAGGGACCTGAGAAACGGTGCAGAGCACTGTGCTGAGATGGCTGCCGCAATATGAATCAGTGTGATGCTGAAAAGCGAACTCACACCCATGAGAGCTATTATTTCAGGCTCTCTGCACTGTCAGTAGGTGGCTCATCTTTTCAAGATTTCCCATCCATAACAAAAGTAAAGATATATCTGCCAAAGTGAAAAAAAAAAAAAAAAAATTCTTTATATTGTGAAAATATTGCAAATCAATAATGCAAAAACAACTTTAGTTCTCTTTTGAAAAGGTCTAGAAGAAAAATCCCGGAACTTATTTAACTGGCATGTGTACATTTTTGGACAAGCATTCATAATCATACACTAGCCTTCCCACACATTCTTCAATTAATATTCAAACAGCTCTTTTGAAACAAAATTTTCCCTGTGTAAAAGATGTACGTACAAAAGACATATAAAGATCTACAAATGATAGCACATTATCTGCCACACATATATGATTCCTTAGGCTGTGTTACAAAACCCTTTGAAGCAAGGCATAGAAAGCCATAAAGAGACAACAGTATGAAAGTCTAGAAAGGAGCAGGTGATCAGTGGTTACTAAAAGGAGATTTCAAGAACTAGACAGCCCTATCAGGGATTGCAAATCTCACTTTTCTCTATGGATTTGTTAGAGAAGAAAGATCCATAAGATTAAGAGTAAATCTGGGAGCATGAGAACAATGGGAGGAGATTCACACTCCAGCTGTTATGAAGGGAAAATACTTCATCATTAAAACTGAAGCCAGAGTTTTGTCTCCTTTACAGCAGGTCTCAAACCATACTTAGCTTCCTTGGGTCTATCTGAACAGTCAACCATTTGCTTAGGTGATTTGATCTCGCTCACATTCAAGGCAGATGCGTCTCCCTTCAACTTCAAAGAGAGCATGATGACACCTTTGCGAATTGTGTTTCAATCTGGCTAACAGAGGGTTGCACTTAAAACATGTTCTAATAGAGATACTACAGAAAGCAGAAGTAGGTCCAAAAAAATTCACTTTAAAAAAAAAAAAAAGATATTAGAACATCCCCAAGTAAAGTTGGACAAACAGGTTTAAAGCTAGCACAGATGGGCCAATGTGCCTTTTACCCCTTATCACAGACATTTATATTATATGTCAAAATAGTGCAGAATGCAGTGATAGTCAATGTTAGAACGCTCTGTCTGGGTCATGCAGATTCATCACCAGCTGAAACAGAGTGTATTTTCTCCTGGAATGGGTCACTGTTCTCCTCAATCATCTCACGCTTTTGTTGTGTTTATTTTCAGCACACAGTTTAATCTTAAAGATGCCATTTAACAAAGAATTTGTCCTGATAGTAGCAACATATGGAAGCAGCTGTTTGCGGTTCTTGTTCATAAAATGAGTTACATCTTCCTTTAAACAAGACAGCTTTTTATTTTGCTGCTAAACCTGCAGTTGTATCAGTACAAAATTATAATAAACATGTCTAGAGAGGTGTCCAGCTCAAAGCAAGAGTTACTGTCCATGAACTCTGCCACCCTTTCGTTCTTATTTCCTAGCACAGGACATTTGCCTGATTTGGAGAATAGCTACAACACGCAAAACATAAGCTACATTTTGGCACTCATTTCTTAGTTATCATTATTATTGTCATAAAAAAAAATCTGGTGGCTGAAAATATCTTAAAAAATGTTAGGGTCTGATATGTTACACATTGCCTTAGTACATATCAGCAAAAATAAAACAGATAATGCTTTGTACAGCATGTCCAAAACACAGACTATAACTATACTACTAAATAAACCAGGGTCAGGGACTGAACTTGAATACTGGACTTTGATCATTCATTTTGCTTATGTATTAGTACCTCTTCTGACACAGTTTTGGCCTGTCCTAACTACAAGTTTTCAGTAATAATGTCCAGGTATGACTAATGGGAGAGCACAGGCGGCAGGGAGCACTCCCATCTGCACTGGCTTTGGTCATTCAAAGAGCACTAGATACTTTTGCACCAAGGCTTGCAACACAAGCCCACAATTCTCACTCTATGAAGCCCTGATTCTGATGGGCAGAAACACAGCCCTCACCTTACTGAACATACCTGAGAAGAATACAGTTAAAGTAATAGTTATATCTTAGATCCCCTGGGAAACCATATGCTCAGAGGAGATGTAGCACCACATGCTGTGTAACAGGGGCAAGAGAATGGTCCCTGTCCATGACATATTTATCAGCATAAACATAGCTATAATATCTCAGAAACTTGAAGACCTGCTGGGTATGAGTTCTTGGAGAGAAGGAGATCATGCCAAACAGCATGGAAAAGGAAAATTAGTGGTTTTTAGTCCATGTGGAGGGAAGGAATAGCCAGCTAAACTGGGAGGGAGAATGAAGTACACTCTAGGGAGGCCATCAAGGAAAAATATGGATAAAGACATGTTGAGAAAGTTGGCCTTGGGATAGCGACCAAGGAACAGAAAGGAGTTGAAATATTTGAGTCAGTGAGGGGTTTCAAGCAGGGTCAGAAAGGTGAGAGCTGAAAGTCCACCAGGACATCTACTTCAGGGCTGTACCTGAGAGGTGCTTTCAGGCTCATGGTAGGTAAGTGCAGTGATCTACATATCACTGAAAATCCAGCTCCTCTTAGTAGCTGATGTCAGCTACCTCTCAGCTACAAACAAAACTTTCCTACTCATGCCCCTTATTTGTTGTTTATTGAGGTGCTTTCCTAACCTGTTTAACTTGTCTCCCTCCAATAGTTTCATCAGTTTAATGCAACAACCAAAAAAATAAATATGTTCATTCAGGTGTCTATCACTTCCTTCCCTGCTTTTGACCAGCATTCCCAATTGGGAAATACTAGACATGCGCTTGGCTCAGCTTCTCACTGCTGCTCGTAGTGAGTTTTAAGACAGTTCTCATTAAATAGATGGAACTGTAAGACCTGATAATTTGCAGTAACAGGGGATTCTGTGATCCAGGAGGTTCCTTTTAGACCCATGTGTAGGTATCACCTGTAACAAATTAAGTATCTACTTTCCTTTAGCTAGCCTGAGTTGACATTAAGCTCATTAACATAAATCACAAACAACCCTGCTGCACGGTGTAAAACCAGCAACAGAAGAGAGTTTAACAGCTTGTTTTTATACTGCCTGCACCTATGGGCAAGAACTCAGCCATAAGCTTTTGTCAGCTTAGCTCTGGCAGATCTTTCTGCGGTGGTTGCAGGTGTTATCTTTTCTCACCTGCCCTGCCAACTCTTTGCTGGAATTTAGCACTCTCAAAGCAGAATCAGTAGAAGGGAATATCTGCCTGCTTATCTGTCTCAGCAATATACAGTCTAGGTTTAGCTCACCTTAACTGGTATATTCCTTGCTAGCATACTGGGAAGATCAGATGGTGATAATGATTTTTTCATATTTGTTATTCCATAGGGACAGTTCCATAGTTATAGGTATTTCAGAAACAGGAAAATAAGTTAATGCTCTCTGCAAAATAAATACACCCACCAGGTCACTGATGACCTTTGTGCTTTAAGAGATAAACTTAAGACTTTAAATGTCTCATTTACTTAACCTTATAAAAACTTTTGATAACAATGGTATTAATGGCTTACTACACACACAGTTGGTTTTTGTTTTGTTTTGTTTTGTTTTTTTTAAATAAGGATTTGCAATTCTTTATATATAGGTCATAAAAGGAGCCCAAATAATTTACCTAGTTCATCCCTGTGCTTTGAAAATACCTACATTTTCTCTGGCCCATAGTTATTTAATTCATCAACTCTTTACAAATGCTTGAAATTTCCTAGGTACCTTGTTCGAGTGCTTAGTTATCCTCAGAATGGTAAAAGGATTTTGATTTTTGTGGGGTTTTTTTTCAATATTTAACCTAAACCTTCTCTATTTCAAATTAAAGCAATCATTTTTTTCTGTGCTTTGTCAGTGGACTTGGAGTATAATTGATCACTGTCCTTTTTACAACAACCTTATACATACTTGAAGACTGTTATCATGTCCCTCTCAGGCTCTTCTGTTGTAGACTAAACAAACCCAATTCCTTCAATCTTTCCTCATAGGTCATGTTTTCTAAACCGCTTATCATTCCTGTTGCTCTCTTCTGGACTCTGGCCAAGTTGCTTACATCTTTCTGAAACGTTGGTGCCCAGCGTTGGTCCGAGTTTCCCAGCTGAGAGCTCAAAGTGCCAAGTAGGGTGGAATTCCTGCCTCCGTCTGACACACTGCACTTCTTTGAATTCACCACAGAATAATGTTGCTGTTCCAAAAAAGACATTATGTTCTTGAGTCATACTTGGTCTGGACTCCACTATCACCCTCGACTCCTTCTCTGCAGCACTGCTGTCTGGCCAGTTACTCCCTGTTCTGTATCTCTGTGTGTGATTGTCCCTCCGTGGAAACAGCACTTCACAATAATCTTTATTGAATCTCATTTCAGTGGTTCCAGATCATTCTTCCAATTTTTGAACAATAATTTTTAAATTCAGTTACACCTCAGAAAGCACTTCCAATCTCCCCCACTCTCAGGACGTACAAGATTTTGTAACAACAGTCATCCAAAACACTGACCAGAGCAGATTCATCAACTACCCATTTCAATAGTGAATTATTCATACCTGTTCC
Organism: Calidris pugnax; assembly: GCF_001431845.1. Taxonomy (NCBI): domain Eukaryota; kingdom Metazoa; phylum Chordata; class Aves; order Charadriiformes; family Scolopacidae; genus Calidris; species Calidris pugnax. Next base: position 5,667,082 of record NW_015090797.1, on the reverse strand, counting down.
CAAATATTGATTTTCAGCCTACATTTTCTGTAGTACTTTCATTTAATTAAGTTTTCTTTAATTTGCTTGTGAGAAAGTTGTATGAGGTTGGGTCAAAATGTAAGATTAATATATATCATATCCACTACATCCTTTTATTTACAAGACTAGTTACTTTGTCAAATAAAGTAATTAGAATTACTTGACATTCTTCTTCCTGATAAATCCATATTGGCTTTTTCTTATCATCTAAGTACTTATAAATTGACTGCTTAGTAAATTGTTTCAGTATCCTTCACAGTATTGATATGAGGCCAGCGGGACTTAATTTTTCAAGTCTTCTTTCTCTCTCTGCTCAAAGACAGACAGTAGATGTCTTTCTTCTCTGCTTCTCCAGGTCACCACCTATCTCTTAGTATCCCCAAAAGATACTCAGTAATGTTACAGTGGCTGCTTTGCTTGTTCAATTACCTGTTCCTTATTGGTGAGGAAAAAAGGCACAGAGACATTACCTGAAGGTGGTTTAATTATGCTTTCACCAAATAAGATATAGGTATAGCACTTTTAATCCTTTTATAAATAATAATACCAAGTATGGCAGGGAAAAAATGTCCTGTTGAGATGAGAAAACACAGATCTTCTCTTAGAACTATGAGCAACAGTCTCTATAGACAATAATTTTCATAAGAAAACTATGCTTGAGTGATGTAAATCACTTCTACAGTTTTCTTATCACTTTCTTCTCACTAACAGTTGGACAATAAATGTCCAGTCTCATGGTTTCCCAAAGGTACCTTGATTAGTAGACTATCCTTCTCAACTATATTCATATTCCAGTTACTGAGATAATACAGCTGTTTCAGTTTCTACAGTTAAAATTTGTAAAAGGGGACAGTGGGAAATTTGTGAACGCTTCAGCATTTGCTATAGCAAAATTTGGTCCAATTTAATTAATCACATTTATTAATCTTTACATTCTGTCAGTGCCAGAAGCCTTTGTTAGGGACCTCAGGCTTATCGTTTTATGTACTTCAAGTTCCTGTTGAATAACTTTTTTCTTTGCCCTCGAGTATCAGTGTAGCCTCTGAGTGAACCTAGTCTTGTTTTAATTTTGCCATTTTCTCCCTCAGTTACATTGGTAAAATGTCAAATTCTGTTTTTTCTGGCAAACACAATTCCTTTGAAAAGGAGGGGAAGAGGAATGTTTCTGCCAGTCTCTTAAACTCTGGAAGAAGATAATTGGAAGGTGAATGAGACAATAAAAAATATTGCTTCATGTACCCATTTATTATCCACATGCGGAAGTTTAAATTCAACCAAGCAGAGGCACCTCAGCTCTGAAAACTGAACCGTAGTTTTTGCTGTATGCATTCAAAATGACAATCCATGGCATTCCACTGGGCAGGGACATATGAAGCATGAGAAACGTCAATCTTCATCGGTGCATATTGCCTTTCAAACAGTGTGGTCTTGTTGCTAATTGCATTGTAGAGAGAGACAGAGCCCTTGCAGGATGCTTTAATGAAAAAAAAAAGTGAAAAAGAAATGCGGATAAAATCTTACAAGCGTGATCAGCTAGAGGACATGGAAGGATCTTTTCAGTCAAAAATTACTTTTTTACATAACCAATTAAGAACCGTGCTTTCAAAGGAAGTTCTTCTTTATTTCCAAATTGATCTCCACAACAGAAAGGCTGCAGTTAAAGGCCAGCTCAGACACAGAGAAGAAAAATGCTATAACAGAGATTTATGTTGCTACTGGTTCAGCATTTTTTAACATTTAGATGATGAACACCATAAACTCTAAAATATCAGTGCCTAATTTTGTGAGAAATTGTGTACCTGTGTAGAAATTAGGCTCATAAACACCTGTAAGGATCTAGGCCTTCATGTCCAAACACAGATAAAATAGACAGTCTAAAAGACTTAATGTTTACTAAGTGGAGGTTTTGTCAGCTTAGGTGGGACATCATTACTGACTGTCTTCCAGCTGGGAGTATGCAGGACAACACAGTCTGAATTTGCTTCATCAGAGTAAAAAGATGTGACTGCAGTCATGGGTTTGGTATCTCATGCTTGCATTTCCATTCACAAAAGCCACAAAGCTCAGACAGGCTTTAAAACTTAAGAGCCTAAGACCAAAAGGATCCTTTAAAGATAGGCCAGATACCATTGCATTTGACTAAATTATAAAGTTTCTGTGACAGCTGTCCACTCTCAAAGTTTTTTGTTTACGTATAACCCTGAAATCCTATAGGATTTGTATATTAACAATGTCATATTGCAGAATTTTGATTCGACTTCCAAAGTTTCAGTCCTCCAGCAATGTCTACAGCCTGAGGGTTTCATCTAAACTCATCTCCTGTTAAACCATGCAAGTCCAGACACAAAAGGATCATGCTCCTCTGTTGGTAAAGCTAATTTGTCCTATATTTTTGCTCTAAATTGAAAGGGAGGAGGAATCCCAGTCTACCATACTACATTATCAACCTAGCATTTGATTTAGCAATATTTAAAAACTAATTTGCCTAATGATCTTACAAGTTCTGCATTGTATACCAGAGCATGAATTATGGGGCAATAATTCACACTCAGCAAACCCACTCTTCCTTGATCTTTGGCATGGTGCCTCACAGCTTACTACCTTTGAAGTATTGCATAGTAATTTACATGCTGTTGTATCTTGCTATTTATTGTTAGTATTCTTTACTACAATTGGAATGGTAAGTGTTCCAAGCTGATGAATTTCGATAATCCAAATTGGCATATTTACTGTAAAGCCCCAGTCATTTCAGAAACTCCTAATTTGTACTGAATAGCTCCCTTCTACACATACCTACAGGATGTAGATTCAGGCTAGAATTTGGAAGGAACAAATTGTGAATCAGTCATTATGAGTAAGGACATCATGATCTAGCCCTTCAGGCAGACTTTAAAAGATCTGTCAGGACTTCTGAGGGGAAAAAAATACCAAAAAGCATGAGGCACTTGGAGGTAATAGATCACTATGGTTGTATAAATGATGGTCAGCAATGAGTACCAGGTAACTACTGAGTCTCACGCTATCCAGTGGGCCTCAGAGAATCCAGAACAGTGCTCTTGTTAGCAGCCTGCTGGGCCAAATAAGAGATGTAAGTAGGAGCTGACAGCTTCTTCTCTCAAGTTAATGATTTCTTGGTGCCATATATCTGGCACAAAATGTAGATGCAGATCATAATTTCTCCCTTCCAGGCCCCAAAGCAGCAACAGAGTCAAGTGGTAAGTAGCTGGTGCCCACATGCATTTTCTGTCAGCTCCCTCCTTCCTTCTTCCCAACTCTTCCCTGTGACATCGGAGGTAAAATGCGGCAAATTTCTGGTTTAGGGCTGTGGTAACACAGACTCAGTGCTGGGGTTCTCTGAGCGCTCTCAGATATGCCGCAAGACACATCATGCCTGCCTGCTGTCATGCATCATTCTCCATAAGACTTTATTAGAACAAAAGTCTATTATTTCATTTTGAAACCAGTGGCTTAGATAATTGGGAGACTCTGACATGCTTCAAAGTTTGACAAAACTTAGAATCAATTTGTTAGATTAATTAATGCTGGAAAGGCTCCCTTCAGTAAAGAAGTCTCACTTTCATTTTAACCCAGTGCAAATAGACCTCCTTACTGATAATCCTTGGGTTGGCAATGGGAACGTAAGACTCGTGAGGGTCACAAGGGGCACTGAATTCTGCCCTCTGTAGTCCAAGGTGTTTCATTTAGAAAAGTCCACAAAATGGTGATACTATATCCCATTCCCCTTCCTCTACAGGCCATAAAATAACTTCATTGCCCTCTAACAAACTTAAAACCAATTTTAAAGAAGAAAAACAATTTCTAGAATGCTTCTTGTTGTCCAGGACCCCCGCAGGAGCAGTGAATTTGGTGGAGAAACCTCTTAGGAGCTGATGGACCACACCCACAGTTCAGAGGAGAGCAGAAAGAAAAACCAGAAGCTTATCCCCACAGTTTTCCCTTAATCTGATCCAGAATAATAATTTAAAAAAACCCCAACCTTCCTGACTCCATTTAGCAATCAGTTTAAATAACCCAAAAAGCAATTCTTTTTCAAGAAAGGTTTCTAACATTGTTTGTTTATGAGTTTTTTCCTATCTCTGTCCTCAATAGTGTTCACACCATTCTCTCTAATGCATTCATTTTAATGGGTTTCTCTTTGGCCCCTCTGCTGATCCGCTAATAAAGCTGAAAATGAAAACCAGACTTTAAACTGTTCTGTACCAGGATCAGAAATTTTGCCACACTTTGGTTTCCACTGGTTTGTTATCCATGTGATAATTTTCTTATCCAAGCAAATATGAATTAATCTTTACAGAAAAGGCTCATGACCTAGTGTATCAAATGCTTTAACAAAAGTTCACTTATAACTCCTTCAGTTTTTTTCATTTCCTTACAGACAGATTGGTTGTCTCTTGTGAGAACTCGGAAGGGCCAGGCAATTGGTTTCTACTGTAGACTTCCCTTCAGTGGAAAGTATTAATTTGGTGGACGTGGTCAAGTTGAAGGTTACAGAGACCCGACCACAGGGACTTCTTGAGAGCCAAGAAAGAAAGAAAGAAAAAGAAAAAAAAAACACCACAAAAAATCTCTTATATTGTATAGCATCTGGAACAAGCAGGACACGGTGCTGGTGAGATGCGGACTTCTCTAAAGTTGCATGCATGTCTGAAGACTAATTCTGTCAGCCACTAAAACACAGACTTTTTGTCTCCCACAGTCCCACTGATGACAGCCGGTGCTCTGGGGAAAAGGGCCCACTTCATTCACTTTTGCAAAGTGCTCCTTTTTGTGCTCTTTTTCAACTACACATGGTGCTTGGCTCTTCCCAATTGCTCATCCAAAGCCATTTTCTAAGGAGCATTTCAAGACTACATGCTATTTCATATGTTTCTACTGTTCAGCAGCAACAGCAATATATATATATATATACACATATGGAAATGTTATGTGTATGCATGTGTACATATTCACATATATCTATGTAAGCTTCAACACTAGGTTATCCTATTCAATAAACAAAAGGACAACCCAGAGTTTTGTCCACAGTAACAGGAATGAGAATGATAGTTCCTCAGGACAGGCCAGAAACAAAGACTCTGCTTGGGGCCAATGGCAGCCCCTTGACACACCTACATTATTATCATGTGCTTGGACTTTGAACAAAGAATGGAAAGATTTGTGGCTGAGTTTGGCACTGAAAATCCTATGAGAAACTGAAGTGCTGTATTCATGTTCTTTCTCTTTATCAATATAATGCCTAAAATCAATTAATCAATGAATTCATGACTTGGGGGGAAATCATACCAGTAGCCAAAAATCTATTTTAATTAAGCAACAATATCGTTGTTTAGATGTAGTCCTGGGAACAGATCCATCTTTCCAGAAAAAATATCACTGGAAATAAATTATTAGGTCTGTTTGATTATTTTATATGTGGTCTTGTAAAGCAGTTATAATACTAAGAAACACTGAATCCTAATTGTGCATGGTTTTGTACTCCACTAATAATGTTACTTAATCTGACAGAGCTGTTATGATACAGAAAGTGAATTCATAAATTATTTCTTAAGTTATTGGTTTAGACTCCCTCTGCATAGGAACTCATGCTTCATGCTAGCAAATATGTAGAAAATCAATTTTGTGCTTAGAAAATAGAGCATTCAGAAGATCCTGTGGTCACAAGTAACTAAAGAGCTAAAAATGTTACACATTTCTGTAGGAAAAGAAAAAAATTACAATTTCTGCAGGCTTCAGTTTCAGACTAAAAAAACATCACAGCAGAGTCAAAGCTTTAGCAGACCTCCAGACATTCATATTTTCAGTCATTAATTCCATTTTTTAAACTGTGATTAGCATATGTATTGTAAGTAACTGGTTTAAAAATGTTTTAAAAATGTTTAAAATGTTTTTTAAAATGTTTTAAAAATGTTTTAAAAGCTGGTTTAATACACAGCTACCAGTGAGAACTGCAATGTAATAATCAATAATAGTACAACAAGTAATACATCCTAATTTTTGCAGCATTGTAGAGCTGATCGTGTGCCCAAATGGGATATTTTTCCTCCTCTGAAGTATCTGGATCAGTGTACACATTTCAGGCAACACATGCAAACACTTTCAGGAGACAATCAAGGGTTTGTATTCTTTACTGAACATATTAATAGCATTTCAATTAAAAAGTTCATACTATATAGTTCCTGAGTGTGGTGTACAATGAGCTTCAGCAAGGAGTATCCTCTGGCTTTTCAGTTTTCTCCTATTTCTTGTTGCCTTTCCCAGTAGTGAGCTCATTCGGAAAGGAACTGCACACTGGGAACCTGAGTGGGTCATGTGTTTTTGAGAGAAGGGGGAAAAGGTGAGTAGGACCCGAGAGGTGATCATCCCCCTGTACTTGGCACTGGTGAGACCTCACCTCAAGTACTGTGTTCAGTTTTGGGCCCCTTACCACCAAAAAGACATTGAAGTGCTGGAGTGGGTCCAGAGAAGGGCAACAAAGCTGGTGAGGGGTCTGGAGAGTAAGTCTGATGAGGAGAGGCTGAGGGAGCTGGGGTTGTTCACTCTGAAGAAGAGGATGCCGAGGGGAGACCTTATTGCTCTCTACAACTGTCCTAAAGGAGGTTGTAGAGAGGTGGGGGTTGGTCTGTTCTCACAAGTTACAGGTGATAGGACAAGAGGAAACGGCATCAAGTTGTGCCAGGGGAGGTTCAGGTTGGATATTAGGAACAATTTCTTCACTGAAAGGTTATCAGGCATTGGAATGGGCTGCCCAGGGAAGTGGTTGAGGCACCTTCCCTGGAGATGTTCAAAAGACAAGTTGACATGGTGCTCGGGAATATGGTTTAGTGTTGGTGTGTGCGTTGGTTTGGTTTTGGGTTTTTTTGGTTTTATTTTTTTATTATTAATATGGTTGGACTAGATGATTTTAAAGGTCCTTTCCACCCTAGGCAATTCTGTAATATTCTGTGAATATATAAAACCAGGAGAGGTTCTGCAAATGTGTACTTCTGATCACATCATTTAAACACTTGGAAATAAGAAGACACACTCCAGCAGGCTGTGGATGAGCACAGATTACCTACAGAACAATATGAAAGTATGGAGTGAGGTCTGATGCAGACTGAGGAAGAAGCATAAACATTAGTCAAACAACATAAGCAGTAGTGAGAAATGCTGAAGGATGAAAAAGGCTACTAGAATCTCTGAAGGTATGATAGGAGAAATTCAAGAAGTGTAGCGCTGCGAGAGAGGAGAGTGACATTGTCAGCAACAACCTGCTTGGACTGACGGCGAGAATCCAGAAAATGCAGGAAATCCCTGGATCCACAGAGGGGCAAATTTTAATAGCAGTATGATGAGGAGATGAAATATTTTTACACATCTACATAGGAAGATATCTTAATATTTGCAAAAAAAACCTGTGTGAAGGCAGGAGAGTAGACAGAAAAGGTAAATATTTAAATACTCCACATGCCAGTATGATTAGCTAGAAGTTTTGCTAGAAGTGATAGCAAGAGAAAAGATGTCAATAACAAGATCAGTTTCAGATATACTCAGCCATATCAAAGTAAATACAGAGAAAAATCAAGAAATGAAACTAGATTAAGCTGGACTTTCCCCCCCTATTAACCTCGGTGATAAAAGTGCAACATTAATTTGTTTAACAGAAGAAGAAGATAAAAACTCTCCACGCCCAGATGCCAGCTCTTCAGCAGCAATAATGTAGTAGTAACCTAAACTACAAGATTCTTGTGCCTTGGCACGTAGGTAAAACACTAGCTCCTGTCTCTAAGTAGCCAATGAGCTGAGAGGTAGAAAATATGCATTTCTGCAGGCATGCAACCTCACTGTCCTGAGAAGTGTCTAGCCTGGACTATAGGTGGAGAGAGGGAGAATAATAAACTTCAGCTAGTTTACTGGTCTGCTCCAGGATGGCAGTTCCTGTAATTGGAATGCAGGCTAATGTGGAAAAAAATAAACCAAATTTTGTAGAAATTTTTTTTTTTCCTTGAAAAAGGCATGATAAAAGACAGTCCTACACTGGAGCTGAACATAAATTTATGCTATGTTACAGCAGTAATAGTGATGTGCAATGTGTAACAGGAATAACCAATTTTCCTTGGTAAATCTTAAGATATTGGTGTTATGTCTAAAAGGCAAGTGTTGCCTCGGGTTGTGATGCAGAAGGGCAAAGACAGAAAGAGTTAATTGGGAAGCGCCTCCTGTGCCCATAGGTACTGTCTGCTCTGGTGGCAAAGGCTTTGCAGTGAAAGAAGCCAGAGTAACCTACTGGAGCAGGAAGAGGGAGGCTGGTAGCAATTAATGGGGAAGTTTGTTTCTGCTCTGCAGAAAGGCAATTGTCTAGTTAATCCCTTTCCTGCAGGGACTAACAATGACCTGCCCCCAGCAACACTAGGCTGTTGTGTGACACTTTGCCTTCTGTGGGTTGAGAGCCAGCCAAATACCTCGTACAGCTCAGCTCACAACCATACTATTTTAAGACTTCCTCCACCATGGAATTCCTTTGGTCCTGCTCATTAGATGCCCACTTAAAATATATTTAAGGCAGGGGCAGTTCCATGTTTGCTACTACGTACTACGTTTTTTCCTGTTGTTGAAGAAAATGCAGTGTTGCCACCGCTCTGGATGAGGGTGAGGGCTTCATTTCTACCTGTGTTAAATAAGCGGCAGGTACGAGAGATGCAATGTTTTGTTACACGATAATGAATGCTAACTACAAACCACAAAGGAAGCTGAAAAGTCACATTTGATTTTGTAGCTCAGCAAGTATTTGGACTTCTTTCGACAGTTTTCTACATTTCGCAGTTAGTCATTCATGCCACCGAGTTTAAATTATATGAATTAAAAACAGTTTGGCAATCTTCCATTTTGTGGAACTCTGTGGCAGGGCGTCGTTTAAGAAGCTTACGGTCGGACCAGTGCCATGATATGCAGACATGCCTGACAGCTGAATTCAGGCTTTTTCATGTTGTGGCTTATATTTTAATTACTTTGAAGAGTACTGTACTAAAAAGGAAATGCCAGATAGACTGTATCATGGAAGCCAGGGGAATATTGCAAATCATCAGAACCTTCTGAGGTGAAACAACAATTAATGCGGGGAACGTTGGGTGGAGGAAATATTCGGGGATTATAACAAATTCGGTAATAAAAAAAAAAGTGTAAACAGCCCCTACTGCATGATTGTTGCCTTAGACAATATTGTTTTACCAGAGACCCAAAGGCAAAATTTCTATCTTAGTTTTTCTAACATAGACGGTAGGCAAATTATTAGGAATTCTTTCAAAGACCAAAACTTAAAAATTCACCATGCAAAATTTTATGACCATCCTTTCTTAAATGTTAACATGTCAGGAATACAATGCAACCAGCCTGTCTGGTTACAAATCAACACTTTTTTTCACTCACCAAAACAGTAATATAGTATTTTTATTTTTAAAAATCAGTGAAATAAAACTCGATCAGCTCTGTGTGGAGAGAAACATCGATGAAGAATGAAGAGCTGACTGAATAGTTTACACAGAGAAGACAGATGAAACACACAGGAAGCCACTTGTGTTTGGAAAGCTGAATGCACGGAAAAATAATTGTGATATCCTTTCCCTTCTACTCAGCTAATACCTGCACAAATGAACCATGCCTAGTTCTCTAGCAGATGCTTTGCTCGGAGCCGTATGAGAAGAATACGCTATTATTTTCACCACTTACACAACCCCACTTCGTACAAAACACAATTCACTATAAGTTTCACAAGTTATGAGCCATTCACTGCCCTTGATCTGGGTGAGGAACTCCCATTGATCCTGGGGAGAAATGTGAGCTCTAGAAAGCCCTCAAAAATAAACTGCAGACCAATCCTGCAGCCGCAGGAAATGGATTAGATGAATGAATATGCCTGTTCCATCTCTAATTTCTATGATTAAAGTATGTGATCAAAGGCAACACAAGGCTCTAAGTATTACCACATTCAAAGAAGGAACCACGTTCAAGGACTAACACATTTCAGTAAGTGAGAGGCAAATGCCTTAGAAATTCCTCCAGTCAGTGGATGCATTTCCCTTGAATTTTGCCAGGTTATTCCTCCATGTAGGGGAAATCAAAGATTGTTGTATAGACCTTATAATAGTAGACAGAGACTGTATCAGGTCTCCCTCCGCCAATGCTATTTTTAGAAAAGGGGAATGTAATTTGTATCTCTTTGAAAATCATTCCACTAAAGTTAAATCCAGACACAGGTACTTACTGTTTTAATTATCACTTGCAAAAAAAAAAAAATCTGATATAATGAAAGTTCAAAGTAAGCTAGAGAGTCCTACGGAGCAGAAGGAGATATATTATTGGCGTAAGAAACATACATGATTAGATCCTGATCCTTCAGTGAGAACTGTGTGAATCAATGAGGTAACTGGGAATGAATGTCTACCTGCATCTTCTCCACTAACTTTTCAACCATCCAGAGGATCAACTGGTTTGACTTCTGAGGCAACATCATGACTTAGTGGCCCCTTCAGTAGACTCATGTGCCTGGATTTCAGAAAGCCAAGAGTGATTCATGCCATCTAGTAGGGCTCCCAGATCCTAAATCCCTGTGCACTCCCTGAAGGAGAAAAGTGCACTTTTGTCTTCTTTTGGAAAGAGACTCTGAGTAATAGGTTTTCTGCAAGGCTGATCATCATCTTGAAAACAGATGCCAGTGTAGGCATTTAAGTCCATTTAGGCATCTTGGTAGGTTCAAATACACCTTTGAAGTTTTCGGTTTTGACTCTCTGTGGAATATGCAGGTAGTTTGTGTTGCCAGTAGTTCCTCATGCTGCTACAGACTATCACTTGGAGTGGTCAAATAAAGGGAAAGGACCAGAGAAAGGAAAGGTTGGTGTTGTTTGGATGTTTTCCTTCTCATTTCAGATGTCTCTGCAAAGTTTATCTCCCTAGGAGCCCACCAAATATTTGCTCTTTCTTGTCTTAAGATTCTAGAGACCTGTTTAAATCCACAGGTTTCTCTCAGTGCATGCAGCAATATAGAATTACTGACATGAAAACCCCACTCATGCTGAAATGAGAATAAATTCCTGTGAGGATGTACATTTTTTCCATGCCTAGAATTTTTGCCAGTGTTTCCAAGAGTGCATGATCTCTTTTACCTTCCAAACTTTTTCCCTTACACTTTGTAGCTTACTAACACATGGCACAGCCTACTGTTTTGCAAGGGAGAGGGAAACGGTAGTATATGCAGCACCACTATGAACAAAAAATTGTCTGCAATGACATAAATATGTCATTAATTGCTGAACCAAGGTCTAGAAGGGATGAAATTTCCACTTTTGGACTCTTTTGACCATCACTAGTCTGTTAAGACGTAAAAATGATGTTTTCAATAAAAACTGGTGGAAGAAGAAGTCTCCCCCACCAACCATTTACAAGAGGAAGAGTCCTGGCTGTTTGCTGCCAATACAGTGTCTGGGTTACAGTTCATGCTAATTTTGTACAAAAACCCTGCCTCCTTGCAAAGAGCTTGGTATGATCACCCAACCGGCTAATGTAAATTGTGCAAAAGCCCCCCTCAAGCTGAATGAATAGCAGGATAACCCTCTGTTTCCCATTTTTCCTCTCTTCCTTTTCTCCTCCTCCCTCCCTCTCCTCCCCTCTTCCAATCCCCACACACTTTCAGCAAATCATTGAATTGTCTCCATTGGCTTCCCTACTGCCATGGTTTTATTATGCTTACAACCATTTTGCGTTCTAGTGCTTGATTAGACACAGAGACTCAGATTAAATACATCGATAACCATCACCCTTGAAGGTATAACTAGGCATAAAGCAAATTGTTTTTTCATGCACATTTTAATAGCTGCTTCATTTTATATGGCACATTCTTGGCTCCAGAAAGCTATCAGAAAAGAGCTCTTACGCCGAGGAGGGAGCACATACTGTAGCATTATGCAGCACACTTCAGCAAGTGAACAAGTTCTAACAATAGCACTGCAGAGCGAGAGCTGTTATAAACGGCTTCTAATTTTACTCGACTGGAACAATACTGTTCAGATCTTTATTTTTATCCTTCTTTACTCTGGGGACAAGGTGTTAACTCATTCGAAGGGTATGGCCCTTCAAGTCCACACCGCAAAACAACCACAAGACAATTGCTCTTTGTGTCTGCCTCTCTTTACCATGAGTTACTCAAATCTTCAATTAACTAAACAGAGAAGTGGCAATCATGTCACTGTGAGACACTGGAGACTTGCACTCAATAATCCCCAGGAAGCAGCCAGGCAACTTTGGCCAACTAAATCCTAAAACGAGATTGCACATAATTTTTCAAGCAGATATTTCAGATTCTTCAGGATGCTGTTTCTGGACATATTTTGGCTTTAACTTCACTCATTTTTACAGTCTTCATAGTTTTTATTCCCCAAATAAACATATCATGCTCATTAGACATCTTTTCCTTTTAGGAGTTTTAATATAATTTCACTTCCTTTTATTCGAACGGATATTGAATGACCCTTTTGAAATGTATTGTGCAGACTTGGCATGAACATTTTGATCTATTTATAAAACAGAGAAAGTAATCAGAAATTCTAGAAATGTAAGAATAGACTTTATATAAGTTGTGACAATTTACAAAAACAAGAATTATCCTGCAAGAGAAGAACATTTCACTAACCCCTACTGTCAGTTCTAGGGGAGACTTACAGTGTAGAAGCATTGATGGTAGAGAAAGACATAATGGAAAACCATAAATAATCCTGCAAGGACCTATGACAAGGAAACTGAAAATAACTTGACAGTGAAGACCTTTTTAGAAAAAGGAATTTTAGGGTAGTTTTTTACATTTCTAAACTAAAAATCTAGTTGGAAAAGTTTGAAATTAGGATGAACTCTTATTAAAAAGGATTTGAAAATATTAAAATTAAGTACTTCTTTGATGCAAACATTTTTCCAGTTGTCGGCTCTGACATTTTTCTACAATTTCAATTTTTTGCTTTTGGTCACCTGGGAAGTCATTCCTTTTTCCTGATGAACTTTAGGAACTGAAATAACCTTCAGTGAATAAATATTATGAAAACAAAGCATGCAAAATAATAATAATAATAATTAATAATAATCATCATCATCAATGTTTATTCCATTTCCACCCATTTCCACAGGAGTACCATGATATCAATTTAGTGTTTTTGACTTTATCAATATCTACCAGCATAAGACACTATTGGGGAAAAGGTTTAATTTCAAGAATAAGAAAAATGTGTCTGCTTTGGTCTCACATGTGGTATCATCAAACGTAGGCTGAACACACGGTTCAGGTCATGGCCCATTCTTGAAGCAAATGAACTTATATTTTAACTGCCATCCTTTGAGTGTCAAAGTCCTTGTGTGTGAGCTGCTCTCTTGTCATTTTCCATTTTGGTGCTACCTGTCTTTGTACGGAAAAATTGTGTGATCTGTGTCAGCTCTTGGGTCTTCCACATGTTCCTTCTGATTTATCACATTTTACAAGAAGAATGGCCTGTTAATGAGTCTCTTATTTTCCACTGCAGAAGTGACCTAATTTGGCCAATGCGTGAAAGCAGGCTAGAAAAGAATCAAATAGTGCCATCACACAGTATTTTGTGTCGTTTGGGTCATACGTCTTTCTCGCTCTTGATAACTGCTGTCAGTTTCCTGGAGGGAAATGGGATACATGCAGTACGACCAAGCAGACACCCTTTTTCACAGATCTCCATCTGATATCAGATAGAGATATAACTTCCTTACATTGTGTAGCTTCTTACGCTGACAAGCCAATTGCCCGTTATTGGGTTCTGCAATCCTTTGTCAGTCTCTCCTGTCCTCTTTCTCCACTAAAAGTGTGTGGCTAGAAGGGATCTCTGATCAGAGAACTATTTCTCTCTTGTCATTGCCTTTGCTTTCTGCCTTGCCAATGTTATCCAAGGAGACTGAAATAAATTACAAAAAAATAATTAAAAAAAAAAAGATGCAAAGACTGTTTCTTTTTAAAATATTTGTAACTCTGGTCCATGAAGCAGCCATGGAAAGAAGTTGCACATAGAGGGATTAAAACAATTAGAAGAAGAACGTTTTGGAGGAGCTAAGAAAAAGAAATGTTAAAGCAAGAGTTCAGGCTTTATAGAGTTCCTCAAGCTCTTCAAAGCATCTAGAAACATGTGGATGGGCCTGGTAAAATGAAGGATCCCAGCACGCAAAATAAAATGTACTGTATTTTTTTCTTGTAACGAGCCTGCAGTCTCTTTTGACCTCTGCAAATTTCCACTGAATCAAACGTCTGCAGTTCTGCCCTAAACCTTTCCGTGTCATTCACTGTCAGGCTCATTCAATAAGACTGAGGTCATGAAACTTCACGGGTCAGGTTCAGAGAGGCTAAAAAGTCCAAAAGAAGGATCCTCCTAGTCTGTCCTAACAGAGAAGGTGAAAATTAAATGGGCTTGGAAACTGAATTCCCGCTCATCCCTAGAAGTTTATTACAGACAAGTCAGGATTGAGGGAAGTTGCGGTGTAGCTGTGTTGCTGCTAATCATGCTCTTTCTGTTATGTGGTCAAAGACTTGCACCAGGATGTCTGTCACTTCAGCCTTCAGCACTTTTCAGAAATAGTAAACTACTTTGAGAGCAAATATTCTTTCTGTAAAGTGGCAGGAAAATTAGAAGGAATCTGGCACTATATTTTGGTTTGGCACATCACCATGACACTCTAGGGAGGCTGTAGTGGATGGACACTGAAGTCCATCTTTTGCAGACAAAAGTTATGAGACTGACTAGAAATGATTACACAGATTGGCTCAAATTCTAATGAAGGATATGGAAGAGGAGCCCAACGGTCATGTAATATGCACTGAATGGCATCTGCAGCTACTTGCTATAATGACTTTCCAACCATGACAAGTCAAAGTTCAGAAGAGGAAAAACATTTATAACCAGCATCCAGAATAATGGAAAGTTCATACTTGTCTGTCTCCATTTTCTGAGCCAATATCATCCTGTGCTTCTGCTTTCTCAATTAAGATGACTGTCATGAGATGGGAGTATTTCATGGGTTGGTGATGTAAATCAGTAGGACTGCAATCAACAGAGGGGTGAAGAGATGAGATGGTTACTAGTTTTGAGCCAGTTTTGAGATATGATTATGAAGTTTGCTTACACAGCACAGTGAGGGTTGTTGGGTGAGTGTGCTACTTAAATTTGAACAACATGCTGGCATTTAGTTTCTAAAACTAATTAAAAATTTATGCTCAGATTTAGTTCATAAGATCCTGGACCAATTGACTTCTGAGCTTCTGCAAAGGTACAGTTCCCTAACGAGCTTTGAAATGGTGTAAAATGAAAGAAGAGCCAGATGAGCTCAACTAATCTGATTTAATTTTTTTTTCACTATTGTTTTTCCATTATGATTGGTTTTATTAACCCTGTAACACTAAAAGTAGTCTAAGGTCTAATCGTTATGTTAGGATTTGTTTATGAGAAGATGGTGTCTGATGGCTAACATTTTAGCCACAAGAAACATCAAAATCTCATAGAACAGAACTTTGAAATGAGAAAAACCACAGGTCCTGCTCCTTCTTCATACACGGATTCTTTCTGTAAACATCCTTGTTCTCGTTTTTCTCTTAGTATAATTTTTACTTTTCCCACCCAGGCAGATTACTTTCCATTCCCCAGAATGACTTCTTCCAAGAAAACGTAGGCTTGGAAAATGAGACATTGTCATTGCAAATTATCAAGAATGATGTTCCAGGGAGCATCTGCAAATTTGATCCAGGGCAAAATGGTCATTTCCTCTCATACACATAGAAGAAATGGCAACATCCTGAATCTGTTCTTCTCTGAGAATTCACTCCTTTTCACTGATGTTTTCTAGGTACTAAAATTAGACCTAACTCTGCCAACATCAGGATGTATCATTGCATCTGTCAATGGCATTATAACGCAATGTGAATATCCAGAACAGTCAGCAGAAAAGAGCGTGGAACTCGATAGCAGCAGCACGACAGAGAACCAGGAACTGTGTCCAGACCCAAAAACACTATTAGCGAAATCCCAGTTGTTGCCTCCATTAGTCTTCTTGTCTTCTCCCCTCTCTGCTTTACATGTCACTTTGAAGCAGCAGCTACTCCAACAAATGCAATAAAACAATATTCGTTTCAAAATCAGTCTGAGAAGAGAACCAGACCTTAGTCTCCAAAAGTAGGTCAAGGACTCTGTTTGTAAATACAGGAAAATGTTAGGGCTGCCAGGCCATAAGCAGCAAATGGGCACAACCAGCCAGTGATACCAGCCAGTGGCATACAGCCATTCCCCAAAAGAAAGGTACTTTCAGAGTCGGGGCCCCAGAAGCGGAAATTAGCAGTCATATCTCTGGACACCCAAAATAAATCTTCTTCATGAGATTGCACTTATATGCACTTGATTTTTCACTAGAGTTAATTTTCCATTACCTTATTTTCCTTGCAGGCTGCAGAAGAAAATACAAATTGAGTATTTTGGCACTTCAGAAGAAAAAGTAGTGAATATGCAGCCTGGAGGGGCTGAGGGGTTTGATTCCTGTTCTCTTCTGTAGGTATAAGAAAAACAAAATAATGGAAGCTTGACTCAAGCAAGTGAATAAATGAATTTACAAAGGATAATCTAATTTGTGTCTTGGACTGCCTGCAATTATGAATGTTTATTAACTAGTCTGTCTGGCTTTTGGAGGGGAAGAGTCCGGGAATCCCTGGAGCAACCCAACTCAAATAGAATTATCAGTCAAAAGAACAAAAAAAAAAAAAAAAAGCCCAAGCAGAATGCTAAACAGTACAGAACTTTCAGTGTCACCAGTGACCTTAACACAGTCTGCATTGATCAAAAAAAAAAAAAAAAAAAAAAAGCCCAAGCAGAATGCTAAACAGTACAGAACTTGCAGTGTCACCAGTGACCTTAACACAGTCTGCATTGAGCAAGCCTTACATGCACAGTGGTCCTATTGACTGCTCAGGAACCACTAGCATGAGTAAGGGGATATCAGGAATGATGGGCTGCTCTGTCCTGCTGAGATAAAAAACAGGTGGTCAAAGCCCAATCCAGCAGCAGACGAAAACATGTGAGTACACTTACCGACTTCAAAGGCACAGCCCACATGTTTAATGTTAAGGATGTGCTAAAGTCTTTTGCTGAACTGAAGCCCATGGGATTTCTGAGGTCTTCGCTCCCAGTGACTTTGGGGTTAGCTGAAGTAGCATGTTAAGTCCGTATTTCCCCAAAGCATAGCATCAAGATTTTCTCCTGCTGTTTTGGTAAAAAAAAAATATGATATCTTGGAAAATGTTTTCTTTTAGACAGTCATGCAGTCAGCCAGAGGAGAGAACTTCCACATTAGCAAGCTTTTAAAAGAAAAAAAAAAAAAGGAAAAAAAAACCCAATCCACAATTAAAATATTTATTTCTGAGATGTTAATATGTTACAGATAGGTTCATTAATGCCTGTATCTCACATGCTAATGCTGAGAGATGCTGGATTCAGCACTGAAACAGCTATAGCAGACACAGCTTTTTAATCTGTTCACTACGAGATATTTTTAAGTAGCTGACAACTTGCATAGACTCCATACACACAGCACTGTGTACGTCTATTTGAGTGCACAACCACTTCTGTATGTGCAGGCCACATGGTTTCACAAACAAGAAGATAGCTGGGCAAGTGGTCATTTGTACATATAAATATCCCAATTACAGACCAGTCTTGGCAGCAATACCTCCAGCTGTAGATGGTTGCAGTTAGTATATTTGAATGCAGATCCTGGTCTTCCCTTTTTGAAGATATGGGAATATGGCATGGGAAGGAAACTCCTAGGGCTCTGAATCTGTCTTCTGCAACCTTAGACAATGCAGTCACTTCCTCAGTTGATTGAGCTTTTTACTGAACTACACTAGTCCTCTTTTTTACCGCTGCTACTCCTTGCTGATAAGCAACTCATTCTAATTTCCAGTCTGAATGTATTCATGTCCAGTTTACAAACAATTACTCCTGTGCCAGGCTTGTCCTTTACCCTTAACCAGCTCTTCTGTCTTCCTGGGGCTTTCCTCTTTCATGTGTATGTACACTGAGAATAATTCATTCATCTCCCCTCTCAATCTTTGTCTCTTTATGAACTAATTGGATTCATATTTCTTTGTCTGTGCAAGCACAGCCCTTAGACAGGTGTGGTGCTCAGACTGCATCACCCGAGGAACAATCCAAGCTGGCAGAGTGATTTAGTGACACACCTGTGAGTCAACATTTCTGCCCAGCTTTCTCTGTGCTGAAAGTCAGTAGTCATCTGGCTTATGCTTTTTCCACCAGTCATTGGCTCCTGGCTGTTTTAAGTACTGCATTATATAACTGCTGGAAAAAATAGCCCTTTAAGACAAAGATTTCATCTAAAAAGAGAATCCAGCTTTTAGAAATTGGGTTATAATTTATTCTAACAATGCAATTCCTGCTCTTCAGTATGAATAGAGCACTTTGCCTGGGATGTCATTAGACAGTAGTCTCCTGCCACTGCCAGCACTCTGCACTGCGCCTACTGTTCTACATATGCCTTTCATGCCTGGCCACTGAGTATGGTTCCTGGCTCATCTTTGGAAGACCGGCATTTTCATTTAAGCCTTCATGCCTATCCTGAATCCAACAGTATGACTACTTGGCCCCCTGCACTCAAGAACGTGTGTTGTGCACCACAGTCACTACTCACCACACAGTAAGAAGTAACATCCTGTGGTCTTTTATTATGAAGCGATTAATGCTGGAGTATGAGTCATTTCACTGCTTCTAGCACATTTGTTTCAGCTGCCTGGAGTGTGTCATGAGGGATGGAAAGGTACTGTAACATGCTCGGGGATTTTATCTCCTATTCCAGGGTCCCAGCTGCTTTATATTCACAACAGAATATACTGCATCTGTGTATGTCAGCCCTAGAAATGCTCATAAGCGTTACTATTTCCTCCATCATCAATGCAGCTTCAACTATATAGAATAGTTCTGATGTCTTTAGTATCAGCTTGTCCGTATTGGATTGTGGTGAGATCACATGTTCATGTTGCACTCAAAGGTGAAGTAATAGGATTTCTGTATTCCAAAAGCTCGGCCATTTTATCCTTTCCAGTACAAACATACCTCTTTCTCTGTATATCAGATCTCCAGTGACAATTGCTGTGGCCTACTTCTTCTTCTCATAGCCCACCTTCTAAGAATCCACATGAGCTGTGTCCATAGAACACCTTACCTTGCTCTTCAATTCCAAAAAGTGCCTGAATTCATATTGTGCCCACATGCACAAAGACCCTGGTATCTGCAACGCTAGAGATAAGAATTTGAAAGTCTAGCCCTCCAGGAATACTGGGCAGCCTTCAATACTAGAGTCCAAGGCTTCTAGCCCATGTCCTTCTAATGCCAGGTGCACCTCAAAATTAATCAAGATGCAAATCCAAGCAAGGGCATCACCACGCTTTGTTCATCTGAGAGCCAGTCAGACAGACACGTCTGTTTTTCAGTTACACCTGCCTAGTTCACGTTATCCCCAGTCTGGCTTGGCACAGAAAACAAAACAAAACAAAAAACAGCTTCACATTAGCTGAAACAATCTTGCTTAAGCTATTTATTTTTTTCCCAAAGACTTGTTACTTTTACAGACTTGTGATATATATTTGATCTTCCCGAAATTTCAGAAGCACAAGACTTGTAGTAATTTATCACAGACATTTAAGGGAGAGGGAAGTAGACTGTTGACATTAGAGTATCACTTGGATGGGCTTTGCTTTGGGCATAAATTTGTGGTGCTTGGTCCCTAGGAACAGTCTCAGTTGTTTAAAGGTGTGTCTATGTAGACATAGCCGCCATAGTTCCAGGGCTGCTCTGCTTGATAGTACTTAAAGCCTGATATATCATTTACATTTTTCTTTACTCCTTCAAATGCCTGTTTCTTGGTATCTCACCATACGCCCACTATGTGCTAACTGTCTCAAGAGTTCACAGGCTTCTGATAAGCATGTGCAGAATCTAGAAAGATAAGTTAGGCATCCCTATAAATCACTGAACTTCTTCCCACCCTTTAGTTCCTAAGCACTCTACATTTTTCAGAGTGCAGCTGGAGTCTCTCAAAAGTCAACAGATGTCTAGCGTAAGAAGCACGAGTTTTCTCACCGGTTCTCTGTGCTTGTTTCAACAGGTGTATTGTTACCTCTTTGCAGAACTGACAGTTCCTTCTGCACAGTCTTCACTGGAAACTCTCTACATTCTCACCATCTACATGTCTGATGTGTTTCTGCCTTCAGCTCCCTGTGAAGCATCCTCCTCCATCTCCTCTAATACATGCTTTCTTTTGCTTCGAGTATTTGGGGAAAGCTAGGGTGACTGTTGTTCTTCCTTTTCCACATTGAGGATATTTTGGTGTTGGACTGGAGCAGAAAGGCCAAGAAGATTTACAGTTCCCTAGATTTCTACACGAGAAGTCACACATGTCATTCCTGTGTCACAGCCAATTGAAACTATTTTTCTAATTATGATTATTGCCTAAGATCGAGCCACAAGCATTCATACATACACACTGCTACAGGACCATGCCCCAAGAATCCTATTTCTTAGAGAAAGAGGTAAGACAAAGGCATTCAGCAGAGAGAATAGGAAATACCAGCAGTTTCAGTACCTTTATTTTTCTCAGAATACAAATCCCCACCACCTGGTCACCTCTTTACTACCTGAAATGGTCTTTCACAGTGCTGTTCAGTAGGGATATGGTGACTGAGAAGACAAGAAGTAAGTGAGAAGGACAGAACAAGACCATCCCTGTGAAGCTCAGATGAAGAAACTGGAGAAAATGGGTAGAGAAAATTTTTGACCTAACAGCCTCTCTGCACAGATCAGAATCCAGTCAAAAGTTCATCCAGCTGCAATCATGTGGTGGCAATTTTTGGATCTTTTTTTTTTCCTTTGCTGCATGGCCAGCAGTGAGGAAGGGACCCAAGTAATGTTCCCAAGTGGAAAAGTAGGAGCAAGAGGGCATTTTTCCAATTATTGTTATCAAACAAGTACCGAGGGATATATTCCCAGCATCATTCTCCTAGCACAGAGTGCCTGCTTTAGCTCAATGCTCCTAACAGCTCCAGCCTCTTGTTTCATGTGTTTCTTCTTGATGGTGTATGCTTGCCTATGGACTCAGGACATTTTTATTGTATGTCAGTTGCATTTGGTCACATTTCCCCAGTCTAATACTGCCATTTACCATAGCCATTGGTATTATATTGGGCCTGGCTATATAATGTAGCTCTATTACAATATAACTGAAATCAAAAGGATTTCTGTCCATTCAAGGAAAGAGAGGAGAACCTAAACAGTTTTAGAGCAGGCACCAATGAATTTATGAGCAGGGTAATGGATAGTTGTCAGCAGTATCAGGGCGTCCCAGGCTATGGTCTGAGCTGGATGTTAGTCTAATGGCATGGTAGTAAGCCTTATTTTTCCAACATGCAGAGACTATCTGGAAAACATTTGTTGATATTGCTAAAGCAATAGCAGAGACCGTGCAAGCAACTGAACTGTTTGAACAATCATCAGCCACTGCTCAAGGCTTGACATTGTTTTGTTTACTGGTATAGACATAGCCTACGGCACTCAAGGAAATCTGTTCACTTTGTCATTGATGTAGTCTTGTTGTCAGCAGAATAAGCATTTGTCTTTTTCAGCATTCATATTCCTTCATTTTTTTCAGGTTGCAGTTAGGCCTCTCTCCCCTTCATCAAGTCTGAGGACACAGTGCTGGTCAGCCATCATCCTCAGGTGGCTCTGAGTGCTGAGTATCCACTACGGCAACTGTGGGATTTTATTCCACTGTTTCATTTTATTCCACTGTTTCATTTCTAACTCCTTTCCTTGACTCATGAATGCTTCCAGAGACACAAATGACAGTTTTTTCTGGAAATCTCTCCGTCTGAACATCTGTGTCTCTTACATATTTTCTGTAAGTAGGCACTGCTTTGTTTGACTTCCAGTCAAAGTCAAGTCTTCAAGTTCCAGTCTTTTCTCTTACCAATCTCAGCACACCACAGTAGGCAATTATACAAAAACGCCCATGTTCTTCAAGTGGCTCTTTATTAAGTTTCAGAGATGCTGCACTTGTAGCCCACCAGCTGCACAAAGGCTGACTTCCTCAGGCTTCTTTCAAGCTCTGCCTCCTTACAACCTGTACTCCATCCTCCAGGTTCGGTGTAGGTTGTCACAGGACAGAAGCCATCATCTAGGCTATTCTCCCACCCACTTTTCCCTGGGGTAGGAGTAAGCAGGTACAAAGTCCTAGCTATTATTTCACTCCAGGACCCAAGTCTCCTCAGGTAACCTGCAAAGAGGAAAGGGATTCTTGTTCCCCTCCTCCCAGACATGCGTAGTCCAGGTCACAACCTAGAGAAAGTTCCTTAGGTACCAGCCTTTAAGGAATATCACAGAACATCCGTTGCTGAAGAAAGACATCTGCATCCTCTGGATTATGTAAAACAAACATCTGGCAGCCATGGCTTCCTCTTAGCTTTGCTGTTGTATGTAGTAAATGGAAGCCCCAGCTCCCACAACTGTCATTTGGCTCCAGCAAGCACTATGACTCCCCTTTTGTGAGAAATGAAGAATAATCTGGCTAAATCCCAGTTTCAGAGCTAGCAAACACCAAAGGTCCAGTCCCTCCTGCTGTTGTTAAAAGCTGGCTCCCCACTTCCAGGGATTAGTAAACTATGTGGACATTCTTAGGAACTGAAAAATCAGCAGACTTCTGCTTCACAAGCTCCCAGCACAAATGTGTAGGGCTGCTCCCCATTTCATGTCACAACCAGCAATTTTCAAAGCCCTGGAGAAACAATGATAGCAATATCACACAAACTTTTCATTCTCGGTTTTTGAATCTTGCTGCATCTCAAGTGAACATGTGGAATCTTCAGCAAACTCTGGACTAAATTATTTCTAAGCAAATAAATATACAAACAACTTATAATAACAAGCTCAATCCAGAGACCTAGCACCCAATAAAAGCCATGAAAAAGGCATCAGTGTCTGCAATAGCTTTCTGGAGTCCCACCACATTCTCAGAGAAGGATATGGCCCTGCCTCACTCTGTTTCCCCATAATCAATCCCATACCAGAAGTCCCCACTGAGCCTGTAACAATGCACACTGTATATACTGCCCTTCTATTGTCTCTTTTGTCTTTGCCTAAGGAAAATACACTGATTCTGCTGACAGTAAAGGCCCTGTAGCTGCAGAGCTGAAAACTAAATTTTTCTCCAACTCAAACAAAACTTAAAGGGAGAGAAAACACACAGGGGAACAGTGTGTGTATCTCAGTAGAGCTATATCCTTTCTCACCTCAACTGCACTCCTAGAGATGAAAACAGAGGTAATACAGGCAATTACTACCAAGCTCCTTTTAAAAGGGGGCTACAGAGTCCCTCCAAAAGATTCTTTCTGCTCTATGTGTAAAACCCCAACATGAAACATGTATCACTATTTCCCACAAGATAAATAAGGTCTTATCTACCTTATTGCTTCAGGTTCCCTTAGTAGGAAACTTTCTGTTTTCTCTTAATTTTCAGGTTTAGTAACATTCAGACAGAAAGAGCTCATGTTATCCATCTGAGGACATGGAGTGACCTGTGATTTGCATGCAATCATTTTTATCATTTTGAGACCTCTCAATAATTGGGCTTTGGCTTCAAGAACTCACTTATAATAAAACAGACATCACTGCTGGTCTCTCCATTTCCTACCTAAAATCAGCCTGTCTCTACCCTTCCTGTAAATCCAAGTACTCACAGTCAGTAGCCTATATGGGGCTACAGAGCTACAGTAAAGATCACAAGATTTGATTTTCCTGCTTTTCCCAATGTACACATACACCTTCCCTCACTAGACTCTAAGAAAATGTTAATCAATATATTCAGTATTTGGTCACATTTTATGTCTACATAGTTAATGGTCCTAGCAGAATGAACAGGACTGTGGTAATAATATCTGCTATAAATAAAGAGCGGAATAAGTCAAATGCAGTAGCTGAGGTAGTTAATAGAGTGATTAGTGGAGGTAGAATTGATGTTGCTTATTATACAAGTTTGCCTTTGACATTTCTCAGTGCACAGTCTGTCTTTTAAGATCAAATTTGGTGATCTACTGCAACAATGACAATAAAGACCCTGTTACCACTGTTGAATCAATGGGCTTTGCACTGTATGTACAGTACAAAATACACGCATGAGCCTGGCAGCTGCTAAACTCATTGATATATAACACCAGTCCCAAAATAGTGATATTTCACTTCTGGAGCTTTATAAATTGTTAAAGAAATAAAATCTGCCTTTGGGAAATAATGTTTCTTTATGTATCATCATACCCACTCCCTCCCTCCTCCCCTCCCTTCAAGATTAAAACAAATACTGTTGAAGCTATAAATCACTGCTATTGGCACTCGAAAGCCCTCAGAGATCTTCTTTCTGTGCCATTTCAGTAGACAGAAAGTCTAATGTACAGAGAGGCAATGTTTCTTTAGTTCTTTTTTAAGAAGAGTCAGAAAAACATGTCCCTCCTTGATCTCTTCAATGTATATCAATATTTCTTCAGTCATTTTAAAGTCATTGCACATACTCCAAGTGGTTTCAAGGAAAATCACTGGGAAATGAAGCATACCTGGGAATTTTAACTATCATTATCTTGTGAGGAGATACATCTTGAAACACCATTCAAACACTGTAGGCAATGCCAGTAATAGGACTGGACAAGTAGCTCCATCCTGAAATGTATATGGTTTTGCTTGTTTTTCAGTGAGCACAGAACCTCCCAGCCTATAACTGGATAAATGACAATCCAAGAATTGGATTTGTACCATGAAAACTAAAGTTGAGAATTTCAGTAGTTTATTTAAAATTGTTTTTCTACTGTTACTCTTGAGGGTAAACTCCTTTCGTAGGCATTGCTCCCAGTTTTCACAAAAGTTGATTAAGCATTTCTGAAACATCCTCCCACTTCCATTTTTCAGTAACATGAACTGTCTCTTTTTCACCTACCCATCATTTCTTTAGCCTCATTTCCTTTGCTTTCACTTCAGGAAATTGGGGGAAAAACCTAACAGTTTTCTCAGAGTTTCTAAGCTTGGTAAACATGAGCTTTGCTTGGAATTTCTATCAGTTACAGTGAATTCATAACCAAAAAGAGACAGCCTTCTCTCCTCCCTTTTTTTTTTCTAGTTTCTCATTACAGGGTGTGAAAAAAAAAACCAAACCCCAAACCAAAAAACCCTGGGACAAAATTAACAATCCCAAATAGGAAATCAGAAAGTTACTTTACTCATAAAAATAAGTAAGCAAAATAACTTTGTAGGCTGCATTTTTTTACTTGTAACACTGTAGAGTGCAACCGAAGCAGAATTCCCAGCCATGCTATCTTCCTTTCCACCACAATTTCATTCCTCGATGGAGAGCCACTGCCGGAGGAAACACTGGATCATGAATGGTACAGAGCCACCTTGGCCCTTCACTGCAGCATTTGAAACACCCTCAGGCACCCTCAGGCACAGATATAAGCACTATAAATTAGCTGATAGGAGTATGAGTCCTTGGATCCTACTTGCCAAACTGAGCACATGGAAAGCCCGCCAGTAACAGCAGCATTACTGTACGTGTGAAGTTAAGAGCATGGAAGTATTTTTGCAGCCCTGGGACTTCAGAGGGGAAAAGATATCCTGCTTTATCACAGTAAATTGTATCACTTTGATCTTAGGCGTATTTCATCCTTTGTAGGCTTTCTTTACTAAGCTGCAGTTTAATAGGGATGAGTTGGATTCTCATTCCTACGTCAGCCAGGGTAAGCCCAGCCTCTGCAGAGTGGGGTTGAGATTCTCTGAGGCCCTTGGGAAGGGGGCTGAGAGCTCTGCTGTTCTGTGCACATTTCGTTCTCCAAATGAGCATCTTTCACAAGTGCTCAAAGACATCCCAAGCCTCTGAACAACACCCCCCCCCGCCCGCTGACACAGGTACCTTTAAATAATTTTTGCTGAGCCATTTGGGATCTGGTTTACTCTGCGCTCGGCCCCATATTGAATCAGCATCTGCTGCCATCATATAATACAGGTACAGACTTCGTCCAAACAAGGCTGATCATATCACATCATCTGGCCTGGCATTTGTCTGTCACGCTGGGGCAGGGAATGTGATACCAAGCTGACAAAAAGCAGCACACGGCCCTGCCTGGAGAGCCCCTTTGTTCATCTAAGCCTCCCCTGCTGCTTTTGTAGCTCCAAATGGATTTCTGATTCCCTATCTCTTGGCCCTTTCAAGCCAAATGGTTTGGTCAGATCACAAGACAGCAGGTGCTGCTCCGCTCAACATTTGCACCTTCCAATCCAAACACACCTCTCTCTACCGACCCTTAAAATCAATCAAAGGGACTTATCAGTTTGTTTTAAGCTTTGATGTTTGTCTGGGGTTTGTTTATCTAGCAGTTTATTCCTGGGAGTATGTTCTTGACATCTTGGAGTAGGTGGTAATTAGCAACAAGGAAGAAGGGTTGAGATAAGAAGTGGAATTTGAAAGTGGTGATACTTGGGGAGGCAGCTGCACCGCGCTGCGTCCCCTCCTGCTTTCCTCTCAGGCGCTGAGGTGAGCTGGAGGCAGCAAAGGGGCAAACAGCAGCCACCCTGCCCTTTCAACAAACACTGGCCGGCCGTGCCGTGCTCTGCCACCCTGCGTGGTCCTCTGCGGGGAAGGAGACCAAGAGGAGCCTGCTTCGCACCCCCCCACCCCATGTCATAGAATCATAGAATGGTTAGAGTTGAAAGGGACCTTAAAGATCATGGAGTTCCAACCCCCCTGCATGGGCAGGGACACCTCCCACTAGAGCAGGTTGCTCAAAGCCCCATCCAGCCTGGCCTTGAACACCCCCAGGGCTGGGGCATCCACAACTTCCCTGAGCAACCTGTTCCAGTGCCTCACCACCCTCACAGGAAATAATTTCTTCTAATATCTAATCTAAATCTCCTCTCTTTCAATTTAAAACCATTACCCCTTGTCCTGTCACTACACTTCCTGACAAAGAGTCCCTCCCCATCTCTCCTGTAGGCTCCCTTCAGGGACTGGAAGGCTGCTATAAGGTTTCCCTGGAGCCTTCTCTTCTCCAGGCTGAACAACCCCAGATCTCTCAGCTTGTCCTCATAGGAGAGGTGTTCCATCCCTCTCATCATCTTCGTGGCTCTCCGCTGGTCCTTGGTTTCACAGACCCCCTCTCATCATCTTCGTGGCCCTCCGCTGGTCCTTGGATTCACAGGATCACTCATTACCCGTTTGTCTGAATGATGTTGGTATCGCCATGAGAGCACTTCACTTAAAACAAGACCTTGAGGATTCAGTCTTGCCACCGTGTGACGTCCTACATGTCTGCTGTCTTCTGCTAAGTGGCATAGAGAGCCAAGATGACTCAATTGCTTCTGCAATAGGAACAACAAAGGCTGGCGTGCCTCTGCGTCCAAGGCCTTCACAACACACACGAGTAGGGGATTATGCATGAATGTGGCTTAAATAACCACACACGTGCCCCCATACCGCGTGGACTGCCTGGTGCAGCCATGCACACACAAGACAGAGCAAGGCAAAGAGCAGCGAGAGAGCAGAGCAAAACATGTTTGCTCTCCAAACAGCCTTGGACTTAGCACATGTTTGAAATACGAAGCCAGGCCTGGACCTGAATTTTGCAGATGGCCCCTATCTTTATAACCTTCCCAACAGAATTCCATACAATAATGTAAGCCTTTAATTGCATTTTTGAGTACATAACGTGGAAGCAAAAGCACACTAACCTACTCCCACACTGTGCAGCCTGCAAAAAGGACACACAAAAGTACACATGGCATGCTCAGGGGAAGAAGGGGCTCTCACAACTAGGATGCTCCTGAAGTGCCCTAAAGGGCACAGAAAGACATTTACTGCCTCTACCGGCTTGTGGAGCAAAGCCATGGTGCAGAAAATAGAGTAAAGGAGTTTTTTTAGAGGCCAGCTGAAATAAAACCCCTCCTGGTCTGAATTGGGCCACAGAATCACAGAGTCACAAAATGATGTGGGATTGGAAAGGACCTCTGGAGATCATCTAGTCCAACCTCCCCAATTATTTTCTCAGTTCAAGGAAAGAACCCTAATAGTTAAAAGAAAACCCAACATGTTTCGGGACAACCCAAATCATGATTTATCTTCTAAGCTGGCAAGACCAAGATTTCATTTAGAACAACCAGATCCTGAGCAACCCCCACTTGCACTCCCCCATTTCCAGGGTGGGGGCTAGTACTTTTAAGTCCACATTTTTGTTATGAGTACTACATTTCTCAATGCTCCAAAACACTGATTTTTATTATTTTATTTTTTTTTTAAAAGAAGAAGCCTTCACCAGAAAAGTTCTTGGTTTACTTTGTGCTTTTTTTTGGGGGGGGGGTGTGTTTTTTTTTTCCTAGGGGAAAATGATGCACTGAAATTAACCTGAATATCTACATGACCAAAAATCCCCTGCCTTTCTCAAGGACAGTCTCTGGGCAAACGATTTCACCCAGCTGTACTGCAGAGGAACCCTGTGGGAGGGTGCAAGCCCACTTGGCGAGGCACCCTCTGTACAAGCAGTAGATTACTTCACTATCATTACACACATAATCTTTTCCTACATAGTGTACATCACACCAAAATTACACTTCGTGTGTTAAGTGCAGCAGTTTATAATGATCACATTGTTTGCTTCCCAAGGACATTATAAGGGGGGTAATTCTGCCACTGCTTATGATTCTGTACATTGCCAACAAGCAGCAGGGTTTTAGCTGCCTACAGAGCAGAGCTGTAGCTGTATACATTAAGAAGACAGTACTTAATAAAAGCCAGCCTCATTTGAGGTTGTCCTTAAACTAAATGCCTTTTATGCCAATTTTTGCTCAATACCAATATCTCCATCTACAAGTGACAAGACACATAATCACAGCTTGGATTGAACTAGTGCCTTCAAAACACTGCAAATACCTGTCATTAGATATTGCATTACAACCATTTGTATTTAAAGGAGCTGTCTTTTCCTGTTGGCATTGATTTACCATACAGACATCAGAATATTAACAGATACAGTCCTGCCTCACATGTAGGAAGACTGTATGACAATGCAGAGTCCATAATCCTGAGACCGTTAAACCTTTTTTTTTTTTACTTTATTGACTATCAAACCCAGTAAAACATAAACAAAACAAAGCAAAAAAGCTCTCAGTGACACCAGGCATTTACATTCTCTACATCCTTGATAGCATATAAACATAGATTTTCTGTTCTGTTTTGTTCTATACAAAACTCAGCAACACTGTCCACTTTCTGTTCCAATGTTTGGTGTCAACATAAGTTTAGGATCCAGTTCTGGTCCCCACTGAAGTCATGGGAATCTTTTACTTGATGTTAATGGGAATTGGATCAGGCCAGTAATTGGATACGCTGAAAAGAATCCCAGATGCTGCATAACAAATGAACTATCCACTGAGGTATTCCCTCTGCTCTGGGAAGCTGCCACTGGGAATTGCTGCTACCTTTCTGTGGAAAGGCTGCAAAAAAACGGATGTCAGATGTCAAAGCTGCCAGCCTCGCAGAGTTTTAGTGACACAGGAAATGCTTAAAAATCTAAACAAAAAAGAAACCCACCAAGTGAAAGAGCTAACTATTTGGGATTTTCCTGAGAAACAGGGGTAGTTGAAAACAGCAAAATCATGCTGTGAATATTTGGGAATATGTCCACTAATAGAGCAGGTCAGGGCTGCCTGAATCTGGTTCCCTGAACAATGGTGTGAGGCAGAATTCTTCATCTCTTTGCATGCCAAATTTAAAACAAAACTAAGCAGGTTACTAATTTTCTTTTCACTTCTTTATTCATTTCTAAGATCCCATATTCTTTGCCTAGCAGTTTCCACATCTGATCAGCTGTGGAAGCTGCAAACGTTCTTTGCATGCCCTTTTGCCTTCTTCCCCAAACTTTGCAAAGGGGCCAAGCATTCTGCTGTAATGTGTGACGTTCACCTCCTGTCAGCATTGAAAAGGTGCATCCACCTCAGATCCAGTCACAGCATTGATGGGCAGAGGCAGAACCATGGTTAGAGAAAAGGATGTAGTGATTCATCCTTTCTTGAAAAATGACTCAAAGAGGAAATTGCATGCTCTGAAATGACATACCTCACTGTAACCTGTTGTGACCATGCCCGCCTGCCATACCATACCCTGCCTTTCCCCTCGAGATCAGACAGACATGCCAGGCACTTCAGGTATAAGCCACTACAAAGGCAGCGAGTCTGCCATTCTTCACGCAGCTGACAGCTCCCAAAGTCTTGCTGCCACGATGATCCAATTCGGTGTCACTGGAGACATTCAAGGTAACTTCAAGTGAGTAAGAAGGGGTGTGAGAGCCAACATAAAATGCACATAAAAGTGAGTAGGAAACAAAAAGGAACTGTGAAAAGAAAAAAAAAACCAAACAACGAAATATGCCTAGTGTGAATTATTTACTTTTCTACATTCATAATTCCCACTGAACAGAATAGTAATGAATCCTGTGCTAGAAACAGTTCTTAAAATTGTTGTCTGTGGCAGGAGGTTTTCACATCAGAGTATGGACTCCTGTTCTACTCTAACCCTACAACATGAAACAACATGACTTTGTAATTAAGGCATAAGCCTATTCCTAGTCGTCTCTTACAGATTTTCCACATCAGCTTGCATAAATTGCCTTACTTTAAAATGAAGAATCATTTTTAAAAGCAACCTTCTGCCTTGTTCATTGTGCAAATGAGTAAAAATCAAAGTTAGCACAGAATGAATGAACTTCTGTGTCAATCCACCCATGCAACGCAGACCCCTAAAAGGGCTAAGTTAGTCTTCTACAAATGTACAACTGCAGTTGAGAAGCTGCTGACTGCTGAGTAGGACTCTGGTTCTCTAATGCTAGCTGCTCTGCACAACACAGAGAATACAGATTGCAGCTACGCTTTCTGAGAATAAGGCAGCAATATTTATCTTTGCATGTTTGTGGAGATATCAATGAGGCATTGACATTTTGCTGCATTGAAAGAAGCCTGAGATCTCCCTGCTCAAATATCTTAAAAGACTAACAATGAAAACCACACTTGCAAGTTTCCTATTCCCCTTCTCATTGCAAAAAGAAAATTCATTATAACCAGATCCTTTGCAAGCATCGTGAATTTTGTTTCACTGACTTGGTTGAATCAGTGTTTGTTTGCAACATCGAAGCTTTCAATACATACTCAACAAGGCTTAATATTGATTTCTGAGCTAGGTAAAAGAATAATTAAATGTTCATTAAGGATAAATCCCCATTTCCAAATGTTCATAAATCTCCACAAATCTGCTTCTCATGATGCACATCTCCAGGATTTTCTTAGACCATTGGTAACGTATTCCGAAATTTTTGAGAAAATTATTCAACCTCTTTCGATCTCAGGATCCTGGCTTTGAAATAGGGACCTCCTTTGCTCCTCCATTTTGTGATGGGTTGTCTGTTTAAACTCCAGTTTCTTTTGAATGCAGATCGTTTCTGTAGTTGTCTGCATATTAGGATGCGCATTAGGTGACAGATCCACATGCTCCTGTAACAGCAACAACAATAACAACAAGTCCTCAGGTGTTTTTAAAAATCCTTAAAGATCAATACACTTTTAGCTAAAGCAGAGGTGGTGATTTTTGCCCTACAAAAAATAGTGAATATCTACTCTTGAACTGCCTTACTAACTCTGAGTGAGTCTTCTGCTGAGCTTGGGACGAACTGGCTCTCTGCACAAGCAGCAAGCATCTCACAAGGATTTTGCTGGGGGATAAGAACTTTGTGAAATCTTAGTATCTCTGAAAAATCATTAGGAGGCTGAAGCAGCATGCTTTCTTAGGAAAGTCCTAGTATAAACTGTGGCAGTGGGAACTGATATGAGGGTTCTTGTAAATGTCTCATGAAAGGCTTATCCCAAAAGCCTCTCAGAAATGTGCCTTGTCAAAGAGGACAATAACCATGAAAAGACAGGAGAGCTTATGATTGTATGTTTTCTTCATAGTTTTACAGCATTCTGGTGTTTTATAGCACTAACAAAATACGACATTTGGCTTTCCCGTGAGACTTTGTTTCCCAGCTTGTGGGAATACCACAAAAGTAGCAGATGACATGATATCTGGCAACATATATGGCTCACTTTGGCATTAAAAAGGCCAATGAAAACCATAAAGCAACTCACATACCAAGTTACTCAATTATATATCTGGTTCATCCAAATTTCATTTTCTCCCCTCTTTCTTTTCTGCCTGTCTCCCTTTTTGATCTCACAGGGCTACGCACAGAGCCCCGGTAAGATTTCAATGAGAAGGGCCAGTCTTGCTCACACATGCAGGAAACCTGATTTGGGGATCAGTTTTAGCCAACTAGGTATGATGATGGCCAATGCACATTAACCATGCCAATGAGCAGATAATCTAATTGCCACAAAGGTAAGGTTAACCAATCTACACTGCTCCTCTCTCCCTATTACTCTTCAGTCTGGCACTAGAGCCTTTAGCCACAGACATAGAAATTGTTCTGTAATGACAGGCATCACCAAATATAAACAGCTGGTAACCCTAAAATTAGACCCGCTGGCTCTCTCTTGGTTTGGGGATATGTTTTATTATACCTTCCAACTGGCAAGCAAACTTTAAAGTTAATTTAACCCATTACAAGACCCTTTTATCTAATGGTTGGGCCTGCTGCTTTATGTACACTCTCTTCATTCTTATGAGCAGTTTTGCCAGCACAGAAATAGAATTTAGCTAAAACTAGTTGAAATTTTTCCGTCTAAAATACATTCTGGCAGATAACTGGAGCTCTTGATTAAGCGAGATTTTTTTACATCTGAAGTTTCTCCTGTCTTCAGAAACCTCAGCTTTCCAGTGACCAGACAGAAGAACCATTCAGCAACAAAATTAACCTGGAATAATTTTCAGTTTTCAGTTGCAACACCTCCTGGCCAAGGACTCATACTACATACTATATGGGGCAAAAAGGCAGAGATACTATGATTCTACTCTTGGAATGCAAACTAGTGAAGAAATCTGGTGGATAACAAAAAGCTCAGTCATAAAACATTGTGATGCATCACTTAAAATTAATTCTCTGTTTCTTAATCTAAAGTCTTCTGTTGTTTAGATTGTCAGTAAATTTTGAAATGGCCTCTGGGGAATAATCAATAAGGGGAAACACAATTAGCTGTAGATTTTTGCCTCAACCTAGGAACAGGCTGATATCTTCAAAATAAGATATGGCTGTCTGAACCCTGGTCACTCGTCTTTAATAACTACATATTTAGGGCCTCATTTCTTACACCTGTACTTGACTTTTTCTTTTATCTCTGAGCTCAATATTATTTTGAATAGTTGAATAACAAATTTATGTTTATTGTTTAATTAATTTTATGCAAACACTCCCTCTTTGACAAGACAATATTCATTCTGTCTTCTCACATGACTGCCATTACTGGAGGCATATGACAATCTTAGTAGTAATGCCAGATTCTATTAACGTTTCATTTATTTTTTTTTGCGTGGACTATTTGCATGTAAAGCTGAATCTCTCCTAGAAGAACTGAGCAAAGTGAAATTTTCTGAGCCCCTTCATTTTTTCCCCTGCTCTATATTTAGTTCAAATGCTAACAATGACTGAGGGTCAAGATATTCACTCTGACATTCACAAATGGGTGGAACTGCTGACACTCTATTAAAACTGCTAATTAAGGAAAAATTTAGGTGGGAATCACACTTGTACATTGGTCACAGGGAAAGCTGGCAAGCTCAGGGAACCTTGCACCAAGTACAGAACAAAATGCACCTCGTGAGTCATACACTGAAGTCACTTCTAACCGGGAGCAGCACACATCTGGCAGCGATGAATGGCGGATGATGGGATACCTTTTTCATCCTCTCTCCTCCAAGACTACCAAGAAATCCCATGACTGGCTTCTGGTTCTCATGACTGTTAGCAATAACAGTACACAGGCAGGAAGAGTATTTCTTCAGATTTCAATCCAACAGCTTTTCCTGGGGCGGCGATTGGCCAAGCCTACTCTGCAGAGCTGCAGGAACATCATGTGGGACCTTGAGTGGCTCCCAGAACATGAGGCCTTCCAGTATCGCCTCTTCAAGAGTTTTTATCTGTTTTTTACTTCAGGTTTTGAGGGAAGCAAGCTCCTGTCTTTACCACCACAAAAGGTGGGAAATTGCCTCTTTGTCAGAATCTGTAAGTACAGTTTAGTAAAAATAGTGATCACGTGCAACATCACTGAAAGAGATCAGAGTTCATTTTTTTCACATCTTTTTCCACAGCCTCTTTGTCTAACTGAGTTTGTAGCTTAGAAATCCATCAGTATTTCTCAGAAATGTTCTTATCTCAAAGGCCACCATCTCCATAAGTATTAAAGACCTCTTTCTTGGAGCGCTATGAGAATAATTAAATGGTTTACAAACACAGTACTGATTTGGTTTTCAAACTTGTGTGATCTGCTTAAAGTAGATCCATCTTTGAAAACTCTCTGGTCATTTTATCAGCTTCTCTTTTTCCCTCAGCTTCTTACAAATATACTGTTTAGTGCACTGCTACTGAAGCAAATGAGGGCAGAATTCTGCTTCATTCATTTCATAGTAGTTTGGTGAGTCCAAGTTTATCTCCAACATACAAAGTGCTGTACATTACTTAGTAAAGTGGAAGTCATGCCCATATGGCAGACACACAGTCTACTTTTCCAATTTCATTTTGCCTCTGAATAGTCCAGTCACAAAACACCAAAGTAGAGCCTATTGGAAATCTTTCAGTTCAATGTTTGGGGGGTTGTTTTGTTTTGTTTTGTTTTTTCTTTAATAAAAACACAGATTCCTTGAAACCAAAACTATTTGTATGAGCTTTCACTAAACTTGTTTTAGGACAAGTTTCTCAGGGTGATGATCAATTTTTGTCAAAATATAAGGAGGGGGAGTGGTGCAGAGAGGGAGAAAGAGAGACAAACAAATAGCTGGGAACTACTGTGGAAACACTGTCCCAGGCTGCCCTTTCAGTTAGGTCACCTACCAGAGTGTGGGAAAACTTGAGTTCATATTTCAGTTCTACCTGCTTCAGAATAGGGTCCTGGACTTATGTTTCTTACTTCTCAGGTAAGAGTTATGTCCACAATGTAAACCATGCCACAGGAGCACTCTCTGGAGTATTAATAGGTGCTTCGTTTTGTCTATAAAATGAACTTTCATTGGAATAGAGGTTTGAATCTGAGTCTCCTACATCAGTGTCTTTCTATTGAATCTTAACTAGCCTGGAGGAGGACTCCGTAGCATACAAAACAAAAATTTTAAGGACTAGGTTTCATGCTCAATCAGAATGGCAAAAAGGACATGTTGTAAATATTTTTAAGGGAATAACAGAACCACCACCCATCTAGTTTTACTGTAGAAACGTAAGGTCTAATCGATAGATGATACTTCAGGTAAGAGATCAGCTTTGTTGTAGAAGACTTTTGAACTCAATAAATACACCCTGGTCAGTAGCATCACTGTTGCTGCCTGGATGCATTCAGTACCATTTTTGTTTTGCTTTAACAGTATATTCAAAATACTGCTGAAATAGGAGATGCAAGAATCCAGCTCAGCCTTCTCACAGGTAACTACCACACCAGTAGCACCATTTTGGCTTATTGGCCAAATTATGCCTAACTTCCACACAAAGGCACGTCGCTTGGGCACATCTTCTATTACTACTCTGTACTTCTGCCCCTTTTAGTTCTATGCACTACAGAAATAAATTTTCCTTGCCCATCCCTTTGTAAGGGTCTTAGCACTATGGATGGGCAGGTCTATTAAAGAGCTCAGAAGAACATTTAGAACCAGCCAGTGGCCAAACCAAATAATAGTTTTGCTCGTCTCAGAGGTAATGAGGAAATATTCTGGTAACTATATCCTATAATTGTGATCTAATCCTCTTGCCACGAAAAATTATTAACATAGAGAAATTCACTTAACACAGCACGTACAATGCTTCAAAGAAACATCTTATTTAACTGTCATTTTCATATCTTTGTCTGGAACAGTGATGTTTAACTCCACATATGGAGAAAAATATCAAGCTAGCTCGTCTGAGAAAGAAACAGACTCTTATGCTACTGTCTCCAGGGTCATGGGCAATTTTTGGATAGAGATACTTTACTTTGGAAGAGATCTCATATTTAGCTTTTTCAGGCAAAGAGTCCTCTTCCCCTTGTTCTGACAGTCTCAACAGTAGTGGCTAATTCCTCTCTTTTTTTTTTTTCTTTTTTTTTTTTTTTTGGATAGTAGAGTATGAATTTGGTCCCTCTCCCCTGAGGCCTGCGGAGGCTTGCTAAATTTGGGAGAAGTGGATGGATTAGATACTTAAGTTGGCAAAGGAAGGAGGCAACACTCATGTTCAGTATGTCAACATTTGAGCTCTCTTCATTTCCTAAGCAGCCTTTCTTTTTTTTTTTTCTTTTTTTTTTTTTTCCTTTATTGCTGCAATATTACCACTATTGGGAGATTTTATTTTGATTTGCCCTGTTTTTAACTTGAACATGTTACATCAAAAGGAGACATTGGAAAGAACTGGAAAACAAAGTAGTGTTTCAATCCAAAGTATTTTCATTACTAGGGAATTTTAGTGTATCTAAGAAATTCAGGAATAACTGTGTGTTTATATCCATATATATTGCAGCATTAGCAATTGATCATGATTGCAGTAAGAAGGAATGCTCGCACAGCTCACTCCCACCCAACACAACAGCCTAGGAGAAGGGAAAGGAAAGACTTCTGAAATGTGTCTTCTACCAAGTAAAATAATGCTGGGTAACTAGGAATAGGCATGACAGCCAGTGTAGTGTAGCAACAAGAAGGTAAAGGCCCCCAAGCAACAAGTGCAATTGATTAGAAAATGAGAACAACATTGCAAGTACCCTGCAGAGGAGATGAAAAGGCAGAGGAGTTCAATGCACGTTCACAGACTTTGTACAAGAATATACATGTAACTCACAAACAGGTTGTACCACACCACGAGGAGCAGCAAGTGCTGACTGCAAAGTATATCATTTTGACAGCCCCCTGTACACAATGTGTCCTTGCTCGTGGATAGGCCACTTCTTGCATTTGTCTCTCTATTCTACACTGGTTTTGCTAGCTTTTGTTCACTCAGTCCTTCCAGAGCAGCTGATGGTGGTAGGGGAGAGCGTGGTGGTCTTAGAGATAATCAGGCTCTATCATCAGATTTGGGCTATATTTTGCTTGCCCTTCCTTCCCCAGATTTTCTGTGCTATTTAAGCATAAATCTTGTTTCTCTTAGGCCAGGCTGGACTTCTACTCTGCTCACCTGATTGCAGGAGCTTGGGCCACAACATAAGCTAATAGAGCCGAATTCATGCCAGTCTGGGAAGGTTGAGTGAACCATTTCTGTCTCCCAGTATGTCCCATTTCTATGCAGTACCACTTTATTAGGAATTTTGGACTACAAAACCTTTAAGGTAAGGGCTGTCTTCCTACATTCTTCACCATGACAACACTTCTCAACCATATGAGCTACCTACCAAGAGCATGACACAGCTTTTAAGTGCACGGGAGAGATGGTGCAGCTCTCTCAGAGCACCAAAGGAAGAGCAGCTCTAGGAGCAGCAGCAGGGG
This sequence comes from Calidris pugnax, assembly GCF_001431845.1. Lineage (NCBI taxonomy): Eukaryota > Metazoa > Chordata > Aves > Charadriiformes > Scolopacidae > Calidris > Calidris pugnax. Next base: position 5,629,306 of record NW_015090797.1, on the reverse strand, counting down.
TGACCCAGCAGTGCTTTCTCAGGCATTCCCCTGCTCACTATTGCACTGGCCAGGCCAAGTGTGCCAACAGGCATCAGGGTCCCCAGGAGAGCTGGTGTGAGCTGTAGCCACCTCTTTGCCTCCCCTGACAGCAGGGAGTGGTTGTAGCCAACAGCCCCTTGCCTTGATGCCACTACAGAAGCTGCAGCTGACTTCCTCTGGAGTTTCTTGTGGTCTAAAAAATACAAGTGAGTTATCTCCTCACATGTGCATGAGCTATTATTCCTCCAGCCTTTATCTGGCAGTGGGAATGACTCCACCTGATATAAGAGTATGGAAAATCAAAGCATCTGCACAGCCAACCTTAAGATTAGGGATTTGAAAACATCGTTTTGGAAGGTATCCTAAACGACATTAAAACACATACAAGATTTCTAAGATCCCACAGCTGGTTTCTGAAGAGGTTAAACCACTTGATTTCTATCCTAGTGAGCCGCTACTATCAGGTTTTGATAGTTTATGTTCTCAAGGCTGTGTTAAGAATACAGATGATAAGAACATCAAAACAAAGAAAAACCTTCTTCACAACAGGTAGGGTTGATCAAAGAAGTTCTGGAAGAATTTTTTTTCCAGAAACTACCTTTTAACAGAGATAAAAATGGCAAGTTTTGTAAAAACTGTTCTTTTTTTCCTAAAGAAAAGGAAACCCCAAAAGTTTCTGGAGAAATGTTTCAGACTTATATGTAAAGCACATATTAAAGGGGGGCAGGGAGAGGCAGCAGGTGGGGCAAATGAAATAGTACTTTGATGAGGACTGACAAAATACTTTCATCATCTTTCCTTTTTTTCCAAAGGCAACAGAAAAATCATACTTTGGCCATAAAGCCATCTGGTGAGGATTCCACCATTCTGTAGATTCTATAGGGACCTGAAATTGAAAATGGAAACACTAATTCATCAACTGGAATATAGTGCTGTCTAGAAAGTGAAATAATAAAGGAGTAATTATTTTCCACATCTCATAATTTGTTCTGCATTTGCTAAGAGCTTAGTTTAGCTACAACTCTGTTCTGCATTATATTTTTTTGTTCCAAAGGGTTTTTCACATTTTTAAAACTGCAGACACATAGGTAGATGCAGGTCCAGATATCGCTTGTGCATTAAGTGATGCCTTCAGCCAGCTGAAAACTCGTTTTGATCTCTCTGATAATACCAGGCAAGCACTGATCTGAAAAGGCAGATTACCAGCAAGGATTAGGCAGTACAATAGCATGCTGAGAATGCAGGAGGATGATGAGGTTTAGCAAACAACCTTGGAACATTTTTGAACTCAACATCTAACCCCAAACCAAGGCATGGGAATATTAGAAGAGAATTGAGGAGGTAGGAAACTGTCTTGAAAAATATTTTATGAGAGAGGGTGAAATTATCTAGTCACTAGGTTTTAACTTAAAATCAGGACAGGGCTAATTGAGAGAGCACATTCTGCACAGAAGACTCTTCTTAGTGCTGAAGGCACAGACTGAATGGACACAGAGGCTCAGCTACACTCTAATTTTCTTGAGACAATCCTTTAAGGCATGTGGCAGGAACAGGTCACTGCTGTTGCTGCTGTCCTCAGGCAGTATGACAGAGTGAAGACAGGACTTTACAAAGCCCTTTTTTTTAAAAAAAGAGCTTTATTTTTTTTTTCAGGACTAGCCACAGCAAATAAAGTGGTTATTTGGTATGTGAGATAAGTATTGGTCAATAACATTTGAGCACACTAGTTTTCTTTCAGCGTTTTGTCACTTGACCAGTTTAACGCTAAGGTTAAAACGCTGTTACACAACATGTATCCACCCTACTGTGTGTCAGAAATGTGAGGAATGTTTGCAAGAAACAGCAGCTTGCGTACAATTCCTGTCACCAAACCCCAAAGTCGAAATGGCTAACATTTCCTGGATCTGCTTAGCTCACCTACGGAGAAGGAGTTTGCAGTGCATGTGTGCAAACAGGAGCAGAGTCATTAAAACTGGAGCAGCTCTTGGGCAAGATCCAGTTTGCATGTTACATATTCATAAATAGCTGTGTTAGAATGGCTTCCAACAGTGCAAACGTCAATGGAGCCTGCTGGAGCAAGCCTTAGGTATGCCATCTATGTGTCTGATTGCCTGGAGTTCAGAGGAACTTGCTGAATGTATTACCGACGGGAATGAAAAAGCTTGCATCAGGGTAGCCAGCCAGGTCCAATTGCTGGGTGTTTAAAAGGACGTGTCGGTGTCAAAGGGTTTCACAGCTTTAATTTTTTTTAACTCATTTGTTGTTTGTATAATCCTTGAGAATCTCAAACAGGAATATTTAATTTTGTTGTTCTTTCAAAGAACACATATTAATTTATATTATAACAAAAAATGTTCATTAGGGCTTGGCTAATAGCACTGATTATTTGTTTATTTTCACTCTCTTCAGCCTATTTAATTGTGTGTACACATACCTATAATTACCACTTTGAAATGCAAATACACAGTTACTAAGGATAACCCTTCTTGTCTCAAGCAGCTAACACTCCTTTTTTATAAAAGCTAACCGTATCCTAAGCTCCCTGGAAAACAGCACATTTTAAGCTCTCCCCACCTTGCAGTGGCCGTCCCCTGCTCCAAGTTATTTTCTGCCACTGTCACAGCTTCCTTTAATTTATCACCAGCCATAGCCCCTGATGAGGACTACAAGGTCATTTGAGTGAGGTACCAGCCAGCTTACAGCTGACCTTACACTGGGACTCCTCTAAGCGATAGGAACAGAAGTGAATGTATTTTCTGTGTCAAATAGTGTCTCAAGCAAGCCTCCGAGTCCACTTGTAACTTATCCATGCAAAGACCTGGGTTGGTACAGAATCATTTGTTACTCTTGATTATTAATAAGATAGTTTATTGTTATGTCCACCCACAGATTGCTCTCCCGCTTTCCCCTGGGACAGGATTTTCTTCCTAATGGGAGGATTTGGGGATTTGACTAAGCAGCATGAACAGTAGAAGATCTCACATAACAATGGTTTTGCTTCCTAACTGTCAAACCCACAAAGTGCTTTCAAAGTGACCATACCAACCCACCTTCCCTTCCCCACCTCTCACCACCAAGCCCCAGTCCTTCTGCAATTACAGACATCAGTGGTTACCCATGGAAGTTTCTCTTTCAGCAGCATTTTTGTGAATAAATATTTGCTTGTCCCCCTGTTCACAGAAAGCACGTTAAAGAGGCATGTCAGTTAGAGTGTGGGCTGTCTTTGAACAGATGTTATGAATACTGTTTTGCAGGATTTACCCAGCAGTAGACGAGAACAAGTAATGAGGAAACTAGGAACATGGGTAACGAGGCCAGAAGGTGTGGAAGCTTTCCAGGAGCAGGGGGAGCTGGGTGGAGAAAAACTTGCCTTTCCAACAAACATATAGCCACGAACCTTTCTCAGACTTTATTTGTACTTCTTAATGGTCACTCTCAAGAAAAAGTATTTACCAGGTCTCATTCTCTTGAGAATTAATTTTCCTGTGGCTTAAAGTTGAACACAGGAACATACGCTTCCATATAACTCTTGTAATACCATAAACATGGTACATAAGAGTAGGAAATTATTTGGGATTGATCTATCTTTTTTAATACTTGCAACTGTAATCTCCTCATAGAGCCACAAAGAGGTCCTTCACCTGTGCGCTTTTCAACCAGTTTGTTATTTGATGTGTATAAAGCATAAAAAGATAATTAATGGGTTGAGTTGCAAAGGGTTCTCCTTATCTTTTAGTGGGCATGATGGGGAGAGGTAAAATGACTCAAATAATAATTTCAATCAATGAATGAACAGATGATATCTCAGTTCAGATTTAAGATCTATCCAACAGTACTTTAGTAGAAATACCAGCAAAACAGCATACAAATAACATGCATATCTTGTAGATTACATAATTTCTTTGGAAATGTTTTCATACAGTTAAATAAACTTCAGAAAACTACAGTGGAGCCTTCTTATAAATTAGCTCTAGTGCCTAAAATCCCATGAGCTATGAAATGTTAAAAAAGAAAAAAAATTAAATACATAGCGTTGCTGAGCAACACAGCTCACTCTTAAACAACTTTCCCTTGTGTGAAGTGCCTCAGAAAGGGACTACTGTGGAGTCTGTGTAAGTGCTTGCCCTATGGGTAGTGAGATTTTCTTACAATCCTTCAAAAAACAGCTACACAGACTGTTACTGAATTCAATTAGGAGGAGTCTCCAGGGTTATTCCATTACCTCTGCCGTTAGCTCACAGTCTGAAATCAAAACTTAAGTTATTCCTTTTTAATTTCATTCATTAAAAAAAACCCACGAACTTTTCAACATGGAAATGGCTCAAAACCTCTTCTGCAGTTTCAACTGAATAGGAGCGCATTAGGAAAGTCTCTACTTTTACAAACTTTTGCTGAGGGCAGGGTAGGCTTCCCACAGCCCTGCCCAGATGTGCGCTGGATGTTCAGTGTCCTGGAAAGTGCGGAGCAGAAGGATGGTGCCTGATGGGCTCTGCTCTGGAGCAGGTCTGGGCTGATGTCCGATCCCTGGCCCTGGGTTGCTGGGTGACCATCAGCCCCAGGAGGAACAGCCCTTTCCCTGCCTTGCAGGGTCTCTCCTAGTGAGCTCAGAACCCCAAAACCATCCCAAACTATTAAAAAGAAAAATAATGTTGTTTCCCACAAATCAGAGCTCTCACTTGTTCTTGTATTCCCACAGGTTACTGGGGTGCTTAGTAAGGTGGCTTCGAGTTGCTCAGTGCTGACTTCAGCTTCCCCTACATCTGTGTCTCATCTGCATACATCTACATGCATCTGCAACAAGGTTTATAATGACAAGGAAGGGGTTAACCCAGGAAGCAGGTGGAAAGAAACCCAGCTGCAAAAAGATTTGAAAAAGTGGTAGGAGAACCCAGCCTGAAAGGGAAAGAGGCTGGCAGGCGGGCCAGGAGTGGAGAGGAGGGGATGAACTTGGGGGGGAGGCTGCCAGGGCCACCCTGGGGCGGGGGGAGCTGGCAGGCTTGTTGCCTTGAGTGAGGCAGGTGTCTGCTGGCAGCAGCAGATGTGGCTTTGATCTGTGGGCATACGCGGGTGGGGAGAGGTCTCCACGGGGTGGGGACACTCTCTGGGGAGCTGACGTGTTTGCAGGGTTTGGTTCAGCTAGGCTTCAGCTCTTCTGGGCTTCTCCAGGACCTTGCAAGAGGGATAATTTACCTGGTTGGAGCAACGTCGTTACTTACAGATTGATTTTTAAAGGTCTTTAGGGCTCTCCTGCCCATAAAAATGGGAACTGAGTGCTTAGATACCTCTTTAAAAATTGGGGCTTGCTAAAATTCCTCCCTCAGACCAGACCAGAGCCAAGCTTTCTGCTGAGGTTTGAAACACTCCAAAAGAACCCTCTATATTGTTGCTTTATGCTTTCAGCTTCAGGCACCTCATCCAGACAGAAAAGTAATGGAAGACCTGAAGAAAGTGGAGGGCTGGAAAGGAACAAAGCAGTCCTGTGGCCACAGTGCTCTGTGTACAAGGAATCAGTGGCTCTGGGTCCTGTTCCCAAACCTGTCACTCACTTGCTGTGTGGCCTTGAGCAATCTGCTAACACGCTGATCCAGCTCCCAGTAAAGTCACTGGGAATTTTCCCATAGACTCCAGTGAATGCTGGATCTGGCCCTTAGATTCCTAACAGTCCCCTCACTACCCGCCCTGCGAAGCTGGGATAAACAATATCCTTGTCTCACAGGGTAGTAAGGGGACTAATTCATTAATGTTCATAAAGCTTTTTCAAATCTACAGATGGAAGGCATTATGTCAGCACAAATTATTCTTAGTTATTATCATTCTCATGGTATTTCCAATTGTCTCTGCTCACTAAAGCCAAGAACTTCCAAAACTCTTGTGAGAAAGTTTCTTCTCCGGAGATCGGACCCCATTTCTGGCCCAAAGATACGTGGAAACAGATACATTCAGATGGCACTGGAATGTGGGAACGTTTACTGAAATAAGCCTCTGAATCTTTGGGAGTTTTGCGTGAATCCTGGAAGCAGAGGAGTGTGTGATGCTGCAGAAAGGGCAGTCCTGAATTTCGTTACAAGCCCCAAGAGCCAGTAGACTAGCAAGAAAAATGCTGAGGACAAAATGTTCAAATTTGACTCTCAAAGCTTGTTGCCAGTGGGAATTCTTTATGCTCTGGTCATTTATATGTCAGAGCATTTTCCCTTCAGAGGAAAGGTGGGCTCTGGCTCGAGTTCCTTGGTGAGAGAAGGAAAGGAGGAGTCCTCTCCATCCCCACACCCCTATTACCTGCTCGGAGTCAAGCAGGCATCAGGCCCAGGCACAGAAAAGCAACAAGGTCAGGTGAGTAGGCAGCAGATAAGGGCTTTTACTGAGGGAGGTCAGCATGAGCCAGGGGTAATATGTTCCTTGGGAAAAGGAAGAAACACACTGCAAATCTCACATACACACACACTCATTTGTGTGTGTGTATATATATGTATCCCATAACATTCCCTACAGCTATTCTCTGTTCATGTCCCCTGACGTGACTTTTGGATCTAAACAGCTTTGAATACTTTAACGCTCTGACTTTAGCTGTCCTCACTATTAAAGGTGAACACTGGAGAAATTCCACAAGTGTAAAAGTCATCCTAAAGAGATTGTGACAGATGCTATCAGAAACACTGTACTGTGGAAACCAGTGTCATCTCACTCCTTCCCCACCCGTAACCACCCCCGTGCAGATAGAGAGCTCGCTACACTGCTTTGGGAAAGCAGGTAAATTTTAATGTTCTGATGAATCCAGCTCTTTTAGCTCGTGCATTATGTCAAAACTGGTCAAAGACAGGAAATTATCCTCCCTCCCTCCCTCCCTCCCCCAACTGTGCACACACGCACAGACACACGCATGCACAGCCACAGCCAAGGCCTTCGGCAAGCCATCTGATAGCAATCAGTATTTTGAGAAGTGATAGCTCATCTGTAGATTCAGCATTCTTTTGCAGCAGAAGGTATTATGCAAACTAGCCCCATTAGGAAAGCAAACATCAAAGCAAAACATGTTTTCGAAGAGACAAATGCATAAACCATGTGGTACCTGACACTGAAACAGAAATAGAATAATTACCCTTGCTCTCAATGGAAAGCATAGCTCCAGAGGATAATAAAGACACCTCATACACTGTACCCCGTAGTTTCCTGTTCTGTGCATGAAAGCAAGAACAGTCAGCTGGGGAGATGCAGCCAGGAAGACCCTGGAAGGGCTGATACCATCCTCGGTGAAGGACAGGAAAACATGAGCTAGAGCTAGACTGCAGCTGACGGGAGAAGTGCAGCTACACCATGCCCTCGGCACCAGCTGGAATGCAAGGTGCCACTCCAGCCTTAGGGGAAAGGAAAAAAAAAAAAAAAAAAAAAAAAAAAAAGAAGAGTGCAGCTAAGGTTACACAATTACCTGTCTTAAAAGTGCACAACTTTTAAAAAATATGCATACCTCCCTGACCATAAGTAGCCACAAAGTATGCTCCATGGGTCCTTTGACTGAAGTCTAAACAGAGGAAGCTCTCTGTAGGCAGCCTTTTGCTTAGCAGTGGATGCTGTTTCTCAACCACTGCCACTGCAAGTGAAAAAAAAAAAAAAAGCCCTCATGGGCAGGATGGAAGGTGGAAGGTGTGAAATGAGGCTTGGATGATGCTGTCACAGCGCTGGTAAAACAACACGGCCAGGTACCACTAATTCATTTAAATCGAGAGCGGAGTAAATCGGAGACTATCAGGAATTCTGCAAAAGTCAACAAACTTGCTTTAGGGAGGAAATGTTTGCTGAAGTTCCCAGGACAAGTTGGAAGTGCATACACGTGCTCTCTCTTTTCTTCTCCTCAGCCCCCCTCTTTTTGTCTTTCAGAGCCCATTTCTCCAGCGTGCAGATCAGCTATCAGGCCGAGAGAAAGAGAGAGTGTGAGATGGCCGACCTTGTCCTCCAGTGCCGAGGGCCTGTGGGTTTGGGCCAGGAACAGGAATTCCCTGTACAGACACTGAGTCTGCTGGAGGAGACAGGAGAGCCTGCTCCACAGAAGAGCACTTTGTTCACTGCCACCAAGGAAAACTTACACAACAGACACACACAACCATGGAAATATGAATATTTTAAAAGTGTGTTTTTTTCCTAGAATACACAGTGCTCTTATTTCCTTAGGGGGGCAGTAAAAATTGGGCAAGAGCATATTGCCAAATGCATAGGAGTTAGCGAGGATATTAATCCTGCACACTGTAGTTACAGAGAGCAGGGCACCAGAGCGAGATCTGAATAGACCAACAATTCAGAATGAATTACTGACAAATGAAATGCCCACTGATCTTGTCTAGCAGAGAGGTTTTTTTAAGCCCTCTCTGTTTTTTAATGTTCTTCTGTCGATTCATCCCTTCTCAGGAGGCACCAAGAGTTAAAATCCTTTTCCCTTTCTGCCCCAAACATGTACGTGCATCTGTGTTCCTCTGTGAACATAATTTCTAAGTGCAAAATCCAAGGTAGATATTGATACCAGATAGTGCTGCTGTGCAGCTGCCTTATGCTGCATCACTAGCACAGAGCAGCCCTTGAGATGGCCTGAGCAGGCCCATGTTGGTATAGATAAGATGGAGAGTTAAGACTCTAGCCTTTGTATTGGGAAGCCCAGCCTAATTTCACATGCTTCCAAAGGTACATTATTAAACTGTCTGGAAAGGAATTCCTCTAGCTTTAACCATCTAAAAGGTGGGTGCCACACTAGATACCCAGGTTTCCTATAGATGCAACCAGGTGGTGATCCAACTTATCTTCAGTTACTCCATTTGTCTTCAGAGTTACTCCATATATCTTTCTCCCTTTGTCCTGCCTAAAGAGTGAGCCCAGGTGGATAGTTTAGACTTGACAGCTAACTTTCAGATGGTTAATGTTAACGGACCTCTCTCTTCCTAGTCAATACTTCCCTATCTCACAGGGGTCATATAAGAAAACATTCATTAAAGATTACGGGCTGCTTCTCTATTAAGACGACACATAAGGAGAGCTCAGATGGTGTATTGGTAATTCCGAACATCCTAATGTTATTTTCCATGCAGTCAAGGTTACAGCTCTAAACAGCAGCAAAACACAACCCAGTTCTCAAGGATGTACGTCTGGATGTGGAGGTCGTACAAACACCCTGAGGCCCACGGGCTGGATGGGCCCCGCACATGGGGCTGTGGAAATGGAGGATGGCTGGAGAAAGCTCAGATGGGGACGCTAGGCAGGTATTCCTATTTCATTCCTAGTACCAGGTCTCTGTCAAATACACTATGCCACTGTTCGCTTGTGGTCTTCTAACTTAAATTGGGGAACTGGCCTAGCACATAGTCACCACAGGACACAAAGTCAGCTTTATATCACCTTTCCAAACCCCATGTCCTAGACCAAGTCAGGAGCTTCTTGGTGAGAAGCTCAGCTGTGGTCAGTAGGGTACATGGATACGTTACCCAGTGGTTACCATTAAAAGTTAGTTTCTGAGAACCGCTGCAAGGCTGTGTATGCATGTATATGCACATACACAGAGACTCTGTGTATTGCACATAGGACCATGCTTCCATCTCTACTCAGTCCTGTTTTAACTCTATCAATGACAGATTTGCTCAAAAAAGAAAAACAAAAAAAAACGTTTCTGAAATCACATACAGTGCATCTTAAAAATCTGTGACAATGTTAGTCAAAGAAAATATATGCTAATAGGAGACAAAAATTCTACAATCCTGTGAAGACTGTTGCATCGGGGATGCACTTTGTTTCAGTTACAGGTGCCATTCCTCTTGTGCCATGCCGGACTGGGAATAGTACAGATCTCCACCATGCTAATGTAAATATCTGTACAATGTAGAGTTGCATCCCCCATACACAAAAAAAAAAAATTAACTTTATAGATCTCAGACCTCTTAGCTTCTAAGAAGTGTTAGTATGACATTCTTTGACTCATTTTATTCTTGCTTTTCACATTATCCACCTGAGGATTTCAGTAGGGTTTTAAAAACATGACTTGTTTCCTCCTGCCCACCACTCCCCTGTCTCACTCTTTCCTTCAAAGTTGCTTTCATGAATTGTCAAGGCTTTCCTAATTAATGTAGACAGGGAATTATAGTATGTGGTTAATCAGAGAAAGCCCATTAGGTGTAGATGGAGATAAGGGAAGAGCATGTATTCAGTAGTTATCCTGATGGATCCATCAGCTATGAGGCTCTCGAAAGGCAAGGGAGTTGCTGAAGAGGGTGATGAGAGGAGAACTGCAGAAACTTTCCAGTCAGCTGGAAAAACCTACAGAAGTTTTCAGTGAGTAGGAAACTGAGGAAAACCCCTTGGACATCACACAAAGGAGGGGGAAGTCGGTGAACTGCTGAAAGGCAGTGGAAAAGTGAATGCCTGGGGTCAGGAAGACCAAGTCAAAGGCTTAAGGAAATAGATTGCGTGGTTCAAACTTTTTTTGAACCTGACAAATATTAATTTTGGTTCAAGGAAAAGGCTTAGGTTCCAAGTTGGTTCCTATTTTAATTGGGCCAATTCACATGTTTATAACTACAATAATTTGAAGGTACGTGATTTGTAAATATCAAATAAGATGAAATCTAGCATACTGCATACTTTTTGCTTTTTAATAATATCAGCCAAGTTTATTGGCTGTTGCATATAGTCTGTATTTCAGACATACACATAAAATTGTCTTTCTTTTATAGATTAATATCATTACAAAACATTACAGATGTTTCATCCTAACATAAATTATATCTTGATGGTCAAGATACTGTTGAAACATCCACAAACTGAACAGTGAAGGGGTACACACAGGTTTTTATGAAAATTAAGCAAGTTCCTAAGACCTGTGGTACCCTGTGCCCTCAGGTGAGTTGGCATAGACTGTAACACATATTTTGGAGTCTGGGGGAATGTTTAATAGACGTAAAAAGTTATGCTTTCATTTCTGTTAATGCCAAAGCTCAAAACATGTGTTTCAAATTCCCCAAGTGCACCGGGTACTTGGAGATCACAGCCTACTGTTTTGCCTTTAAAGATGCCTTTTGCATGTGCCAATAACGCAGTTGGATCACAAACAGAAAAACACAAACAAAGAAGTGGAAAAAATATCACTTGCTGGTTTAGAGACCTGGCTGAAGTACATTACAAGTACAAATGCTGGGAGAATATCATACAGTGCTACATTGTGCACAAGTTCATAACCACTCAGAGTAGCATTTCTGGTGGCAAACTGCTGCTAAATAGCATTTTCCTGAATATCACTGGGATATGCAATTATTCTTGTTTGCTGGGCATCGTTCCTTCACTTTGGGCGGTGAGCAGAAGACCCTAATGTGCAGTTATAGAAAATACCCTTTCAGTGTTTTTCCCTTGGCACACACACAGAAAATTCAACTAGTGGCTCTGGAGGAATCTCAAGTCTGCCTCATAGGTGGTCTGCTGCCTGCTGAAGTCTGGATACCTTTATATTTGGGACATAATTTTTCTGTCACACTACGCTCGCTGCTCAGAAATTCCAAACTCACTCATTAAATCAAGCCTGAGTTTTCTCAAGCACATGGTTTGCAAAAATCCTGAGGAATTATTTTTAGCACTACTACAGAAAGGGTCAGAGAATCCCCACGGAGGTGAAGTGTAGCCTATGTATAGGTATGGCAGTTACCAGATTCCTAGGTGACCATAGGTGACACATTTCCTGTAGATTCTCACAGAAAGTCTCATTTCCTCCAGCCTGAACTCTGCTTCAGTCATCGCAGAGCTAAATGCTATGTCTTTGCCAAAAAAGTAAAACAATTTTACAAAAAAATATATCCCCAAACAGTAAGCAGGACCGAGACTTAAGAGTGGGATACTCAGGTTACAGAGTACATGTGTGTGGGCACGTGTGTGTGTGTCTGTACGCTCTGACACTACACATGCACACACAGGCAGATATGCATATTGCACACTAAAAGCATGTAGTATCTGAGCTGCACGGAAACAAAACATTGTCTTTCACCCAAAAAGCAGCTATTCACCTTGTACAGAGTGCCTCTTTCGGGAGATTCCCTCAGACAAATAGAAAGAAAAACAGGGGAAAAAAACAAAACAAAACAAAACAGAAAAATACCCCACAAAACCAAAAACCAGAGAACAGCAGCAGAATAACATCATAGCCCAAATGTAGGCTGGTGTGGAGAAGAAGTCATGCTGATGGTGGGCATATATAATTAAATCTGAGACAAAGAAACAATACAAACAGTTAGAAAAATGGAAAAATACAAACAGTCAGAAAATACCAATATTCTTAGGAAATATATTTATATTCTGTAATAACCTGAAATATCTGTAGTGCTGAAACTACTGATGATTCTCTAATTATGCATAAAATTGATTTTTTTTTTACTCTGAACCAATGAATAGCAGAAGTTATCTCAGTTCAATAAAAATAATTCACTACATTTGGCAATGCTGTTGCTCCTTAGAACAGTTATTGAACTCTTCTTCAAGTTAGACAACTATATAGAGTAGAAGCTCAGTTTTCTTCTATTTCCCCTGCTCTCTCCAGATGTTTTTGACAGCTTTTAAAGGTGTTATCCACATGAGAACAAATTGGTTGTTCAAGACTTGCATCATGATGTAAGTACAGACTGTGCTTACATTATATATTAAGCTTGAAAACAAAGAAAGTCGCATCCAGTTGGGGATGGAGTCATCCAGAACTGGCAGAATTGTGTCAGTGTTTCATCAAAGCCACACTCAAATATAAGCCAGAAAGGAAGAGCTCCAAACAGAGAGAAAGAGTTTCAGCGTGGAAAAAGTAATGCATCTTTCATTAACCCAGAGAAAGGTTAATTTACTATGAATAGTGATGTAAGTCTGATTTCACTTGGATGGCTTAATCATTACATGAAGCGCAACAGAAGACACCTGGCACTGGAAGAAAAATTCAGGTCTAAAACAAGTCTGTATTCAAGGATCTCAAAGAAAGGAAGGATCAACCAAGGACAAATATCCAGAAATTCATCACCACATCATCTAGAAAGGGAACATGAGAGAGCACTCTCAGAAGCAGCTGATCAACAAAATACTCAGAAATCTATTTTCTCTGGCTCCGCCTTCATTACAGATAAATCAGCTCAATAGTAGGTAGTAAAAGTAGGTACCATAGTAGGTAGTAAAAGGATTACAGCAGAAGAAGAACTAGAAACTGTAGTCATACACAGAAAAACTGAGGCTCCCTCCCCATTTCTGAGAGTGTATCCAGAATATGTAGGTGGAGAGCATCTCTCTGTCCACCCATTTTAGGTAATGTCTTCATAAAACCAACACATGACATTGATACAATTCAGACAATTCCGCAAATATCTCCCAAAGAGAAGCCATCTGATGATCGGTCTTTTTAGGAATTTGCCTCCTTTAGTTCAGGATTGCTTCAGGTGACCCAAGAGAATATAAAAGCAATGCATACTAAACAATGGATATTTGGCTTGAATTACTAAAATCTCTCTAAAGTGGAGTCTTCTAGTCTCCCAAACTAAGGCGCAAAATCCCATTTGAGTAGAACCAATCTCATAAATCATAATATGACATCCAGTGGAAATAAACAAATTACTTCAAGGACCAAGTATTCAGATTGGATTCAAAAAGTAGGTCTGTATAAATGAATCACAGATAAAGTACTTGCCAAATTGCATTAGCATATATGTAGATTGAGAAATTAAATTTTAAAAGCAAGTATTCTATGGAAAAAAATTACATTGTTGCCTATACTAGTTAAATGTACCAAAGTGCAGATTTTATTTTCTAGTCTACCAAATAGAAATATAGCACATAGCTTACCAATTTCAGTATTATAGGCTCTTGTCCATGATTTTAAAAAAAGAGAGGGAGGGGTCAAACATATGTGAGCATGGATTTAGCTGTTTCTGTCAGGTACCTGTGATTTTTTTTTTTAATAAACATTTTTCCTATAGCATTCAAAAGCATAGTCACAATCCAGTGAAATTATAGCTTGAAAAGTCTTATTTGTATGAGAGGAAGATGTCTAACATAACCCATCTTGATAATCTCACTCAGTTAAAGGCTCTGATTAAAAGAAATCCTTTAATGACCACTGAAAGGTATATTCAAGCCCAGTCACTTTGTCTATCAAGTAGCACTATACTTAGTGCTAAGTATGAGCATAACTGTTTTGCTGAATTTGAACTATGAATAAGAAAGGGTCTTATGGTATTAAGAAACAACTTTATATGAAAATAATAATCACCTAAAAATCCTCTACATGGATATTTACACTCTTTTTTTCTAAAGGTGGACTTTTGCAAGGTTCTCAGGGTACCCACTAATAGGCACATGTTTCAAATCCTCTGCTTTTGTCAATCCACCGTGGATGTATGTTGCTAAAGCCCCCAGCTGCAGACCCTTACCTCTCAACTCAGGTGCTAAAACTTGGGGGCTGTTCACTTTGGGTCCCTGATATGTCAACTACGAGGGCAGCTGACACATAAACTGGGGGCACTCCCAGACTCAGGCTGCTGTTGTCCCACATACTTGGAAGAGCCGCCTTGGAGAGTGTAACCCTCTAGTTAGTGTGCATTACAAACCCTTACAAACAGTTTATGCTTTGTAGCTGCATTCAAACCCTTCATGTCAGTCTAAAGGATGTTGTCACCTTGAGTGCTCTCCACTGCTGCCAGTAGCTGTCAAAGTTGAAGACACTCAAGGATTCCTAGCTGCAAATCAAAGTGATGCTTTAACAAATGGCACTGCATTGAAGCAACATACATTTTGCTTCTGGGAGTCAAATTTGGGCTGCAGATCATAGAATCATAGAATCGTCTAGGTTGGAAGGGACCTTTCAGATCATCAAATCCAACCATCAACTTAACACTGCCAAAGCCACCACTAAACCACGTCCCTAAGCACCACGTCTACCCATCTTCTAAATACCTCCAGGGATGGTGGTTTTACCACTTTTATTTTATACTTCAAATTAGCTTAAATTAGTGAAAGAAATGGAACATATTTATTTGATGCAAATCTGCACATTAGAGCAACACTGACTGTACTCGCATTAGTCTCATGCTAAAGTTTTCTTTACACCACACATGTATGAGAAGTTGTATTCCAAGTGCTAAGTCAGGACCAACTCACTGACAACATGTGTCTTTTTATTACTATAATTTGCCTCGAAATCATTTTGTGGAAAGAAATTGTGGAGAAAATCTGCAGGGCTGTATTTCCACTTGAAATTACAGAATGTCTTGGCTACCAGTACAGCAACACTTGGATTACTCTATCAGTGAGTTGCTGCTGGAGTCTTCAACTTGAATAAAAGAACAGGGAAGCTGCATTACTTTCAAAAGTTTGAGCACGTCCATGGTTCACAAACGTACAAGAACTGTAAAGGAAAATGGGACAGGAATTCATATAACAAATAGGAATTAAAAATGCCCTTATAAATGAGAAAAAGCATGATTATTGTTGCCAATGTCTTGAGGTTTTAAGATAAAATAAAAACATGTTAAATTCCAGTAAAATATAAAATGGAGGAAAAGAAAGGAGAAAGAAAGAGAAAAATGGCAACAGCCACAGAATAGCCAAATGGAATAGATATTTCCTTTATGGAAAAACTGTGGTTTAGATTTCCCTTTGGAGTCCTCTTCTTAAATGACAATTTTCAGGAACTGTTAGGAGGACAAAGACCCCCAAAAAGTGCATTGAAAGTATTTCTATTCACTCTGAAATACTCATGCTTATGCTCATAAAAAGTTCTCGTCCCTTTTTGATACAATGTCCAAAAGAGACCCCAAAAAGGGAAGCAGTGTTGCTGAAATTAATTTTTGTTTTAACTGACACCTGGAAGGGCTTTTTCTTTCCCACCAGCTATGCACTGTATTGAGTTTGTCAGTTCTCCAGAGCACTGCTCTGAAGTGCATTTTTTCCTCTCCTCAAAACATAGAAGCTAAAAATAGTATTTAAAGAACCGTTGCCATTTGGAAAATGAACAGACCTCATTTAAACAGATAAAGCTTATCTGGTAACAATTATAGTGGATAAGTTAAAATGTAGCTCCTTCATCAGCCCTAGTTAGAGAACAGTGAGGATTGTCTTTCTTGTCATATTTGATGTGAACACCTTGTATAGCGTGCATCTGTCGCTGCAGAGTTCAGAATTGCTCAGACAGAGAAGTATCTCCATCACTTGTCCCCCTGTGGAAGCTCTTTCTCCTCCCAGTAGCTCGTGGGACCAGGCCAAGCCAACCCAAACACACCTCGTTGGCTCTTGCCGTTTCATCTGTGGCTTCATCACAGATTTAGTAAGTCACAGCTCTTGATGTTCGTGTAACAGAGTGGCTGCCACGGACCCACATACTAACACAGAGTTTTATTTTCTTTCCTTACCCTCAGCTACAGAGGCTTCAGTCCTAAAATACCTATGGGGACTGTCAACACCTTTGCTCCTCAGTAACAAGAGCCTGTGTCTAAAGAGCATCCTTATTCGCAGCAATTAAATGTATTTCAGATATTCACATGTGCTGTGGTTACCCCATAACATAAACATATTGGAGTATGAAGAGATTTAACTTTTCTGAGCCCCTGTCATCTTGCCATCCGTTTCATTTTAAAAATAACAGTAGCCACACATCACTTCATGGATGTGTTGATCCAAGTTTAACAGGATTCCTTGGGGGACAATAAAAAGGCACATCAAGAGTGAAGCTTCAGGGACACAGACCGAAGGCTGATAAATATTTTCCACATGCTGGGTGCATTGGGGAAAAGCAGAAAAAACAACAGCAGCCTTTGTATCCTTGACCCTTTGCCTACTGTGCATTCTGGACAATCATATGCATGCAATCAGAGCCTAATGAGAGCCTGCACAACTTGCCAAAGCAAAAGTTTGACCTCAATCAAAAAGTGATTTCTTCAGAGATGAAGGAGGATTAGGAAAAATGTATTCCAATTTCTCATTAGGCCAATGTTAACCAAGCCGAGGAAGTTATCTTGCCCCTGTAGAATCAATATTTTATTAAAGAAACCCCTGCCGAAGTTCTGAATTACACAACCAAGCGCTGTGCCAAAAAAACTCTCAGTGGCACGGTCACATCAGATTCTTCCCCACTACAACAGGGGATACTGCAGCTGGTTACGTCTGCACTGAACTGCCGCTGGAGTGGATTTTTGGCTGAATCCCAGGGGAGATTCTATAAGACTGATAACATTTTGGTTGGTTGGGGTTTTTTTAAGGAAAGAAAAAAAAGCCCAAGGTAGCTACAGATCTCAACTGTCTAAATGTATCATGTGACTCAAAACTCCTCAAGGTTTCATCAGCTCCAGGTATTTCGTAGTGCAATCTCCACATAGAGCTTGAATATACTGTTTCAGTTGGGAATGTAATCCTGCCCTCATACAAGCAGCCCTCTGCAGAGGATGCTAAACATTCGTCACATTACTGTAGCATTGTGAGTAAAATAGCATGGCTAATACGCTTGCTAGTAGCTAATTTAACAAGATTGCAAGGAGATGCTTGGAAAGGGAGCAAACAATATTGCATTTTTCTTCACAGAACAGCGGATGCCTGCATCCGCAGAAAACTACTCAGCTTAAGAGCTGGAAATAACTTCTCAGGTGCTCAAGTGAGATTGCAGATCTGCACTTCTGCGCTCCACTTCTGCCCACCAAGAAAGACAGCCTGTGCTACAGAAATGAGAACAAGATGTTTATGGCATGAACTCAGTTAACTTGTGGAGTGCTGAGACATAGTGTACATTCAGGGGTTGGGCACCATTAACGTTAATGAAAGGCTAGGATGTACATCCACAAGTTTTTACAGATGATGCATTAATGGATATGTATCATACTTCCTAAGGGCACTAAATCAGCAAAACGGCAAACCCAAAATTAGACAGCTCTCACTAGAACACAATAGATTGAACTTCTTGTTTCTCTGAGCAAACAGTTTTATGTGAAGGAAATCAAAACTTAGGAAAATATATATGTGGAATGAATATAAAGATAAGCAAAACAAAGGGCTCTGCTTCTGACCCTGTGTAATGAAATTTTACGTTCAGTGTTTGCAGTGTTTGCAACTTGCTGGGGTTTGGGTTTTTGTTTCTTTCCTTTTTTTTTTTTTTTTGATGGGGTGGGGGCAGGGTAGGGTATAAAAGCCTAGAGGAAAATAATGAAAACAAAAAGAAAAGAGAAAAAAGAATCATAAAATGATTTGAAGAGGAAAATATGGCACTCAAACATAGCATGCCCAACAAAAGAAATACCATACAGTGTAGTCATATACCAGCATTAAGTGATTCAAGAGTGCCCCTCCTGACTGTTACTGTCACACTGCTGTAACAATGGCTTGGCATGAGGGGAGAGGAGAATATATTTTAATTTTGTATTCCTTTTTAGTGGGCCATAAGTCTGTCTTCAGTTACACATGTGCAATGCTGCAGTTCTTCCATGGGGCCTTGGGTTGCATAGTCACCTGTAAATAATATTTCTGTTGAGGCAGCTAAACTATTAAAATAGAACAGCACAAATAATTTTCTATTTCATTTTACTGTTCAAAACAGCAACCTTGGACTCGAAGGACATGAAAGCAATTTAATTTATTTTATTTCTGATGTGAGGAAAGGTGTTTGCCAGCAGGTGGTCCAGACAGCGCCCTGAGGTCCCCCAGGCTTTGGTCCCTTCCATCTGAGCTGACACTTTTCCTCCAGAGAAGCAGCTCTGCCTCCCCCAGAGAGGGAAAGGAGTCAGGACTGTGGGTCTGCAGCTGCCTCTGAGTGCACCTACCTTGCTACGGACCTGATATAGTGGGGGAGAGGGAATTTGGAGCAAGAGGATCCTCTTCACAGAAAGGGTTATCAAACATTGGAACAGGCTGCCCAGGGAAATGGTTGGATTACCATCCCTGGAAGTATTTAAAAGATGGTTAGGTGTGGTGCTTGGGGACATGGTCTAGTGGTGTTTTTGGCAGTGTTAGGTTGATGGTTGGAATCGATGATCTTAAAGGTCCCTTCCAACCTAGACGGTCTTATGATTCTATCTCAGAACTGTGGCCAACTCCGGAAAGGTTGATCCACCCTAGTGCGCTACCATTGGCTAAATCTGGAAAACAGGGGATCTAATCAGTAGCTGTTCACCCAGGCTATTTCCTTCAACCTGATATGGCCAACACTGGTCTGTACACCAAGTATCTGTTGATCTGTGCACCAAGTATCTATCTTCCTTTGGAAATTAATTTCATATTCTTTATCCAGGCAAAAGGGATTAGGAGCAAGCAATTGAGAAAGTAAGCAAGCAAGAGAGAATGAAATATGGTGAGAAAGAAAGAGAATGAGACAGACAGAGGGAAAGAGGGAGGGAGAGAGGAAGCGAGGAAGGAAGGGAAAAGAAAAGAAAGAGAGAGAGGGAGGGAGGGAGGGAGAGAAAGGAAAGCAAGGATGAAAGGAAGAAGGGAAGCCTGGCCTAAACATCTACAAGACATGACACCTCAGTCCAACCCTGGGATCCTCACTTACTATCCACTGAACACAGGATAGCAAGACTATTTAGGTACTTCCCACTTCCTACTCAGGGCACCTGAAGCGCCAGCCTACCATCAGGCCAGAGGAGCTGGACATCTAGCCCTGCACAGCCAGGGCTGGGACAGACACCATGCACAGCTCTGAGGCAAGGCCACCAGCTGCAGCTGCTTGGTTGCCCTTTGGCTCTGCTGGGGTCAGCACCAGGGCCTGTGGCATGCTGGGGTCCCCGTGCCTCCAAGGAATAAGAGCCTCCACAACATCCCAAGAGCCCAAGAGACTCACAGAGGCATTAGGCATGCACCATGACATGGGGACTGACAGCATCCATTTTTTAGATACTAGGTTAGTCACCTGAACACTCAGCCTAGCAGTGATCATGCGCAGATTTGAATCCACCCAGGTTAGGGGAGCTCTCTTACACGGACTTCACAAGATAAGGTCTTATTAATCACAGAATCACAGAGTGATATAGGGTTGGAAGGGACCTGTGGAGATCATCTAATCCAACCCCCATGCCAAAGCACATCCACCTAGAGCAGGTTGCACAAGAACATGTCCAGGTGGGTTTTGAATATCTCCAGAGACAGAGACTGCACCACCTCCCTGGGCAGCCTGTTCCAGTGTTCTGTGACCCTCAAAGTAAAGAAGTTCCTTCTCATATTTAGAGGGAACTTCTTATGTTCAATTCTGTGCCCGTTACCTCTTGTCCTGTCGCTGAGCACCACTGAAAAATGCAGAGGAGGGGACTAACACGGAGAACCAAATTTGAAATAGAAAAGAGTCAGCCCTGCACACCCGTTGGAAAGGCTACCATGTATCAGTGTTTGTGTTAAAATCCTCTGCAATGGGAAAATTAATGAGCCAAGAAGCTGATAGATTCACAGTGATGGAGATGCATTAACTTAGGCATTTAATCTCCAGGCAGAGAGATTGTGGTTTCAGTATTCCCTATTGGGACACCATGAAAGAGCTGCGCCGTGCTCATCACTGGGAATTTTGATCTCCCATCTGAAACCTCAGACACTAACTTAGGGGTCCAGGTTTCACTCTAGGGGCCAGGCCTGTACAAATTAGGCATTACACTCTATAATGTGTAGACACTTTTGTCCTCCTCACCCCATCTCCCACAGAGCTAGCAAAGTTTGGCTTATTGTTCAAACTTTTCCCTAAGGTCTGATTTTACTGAGAATTTTCTTGCTGTACATCTCAACTGCATTGCCTCTATTCACACTTGTTTACTGCAGGGTTTCTCAACAAGATCTCTCCATTTCAGTTATCCCAGCACAAAGAATTCATTTTCTCACCTTAGCTTAACTATCCTTTGGTGCCAGTTGGCATGGTTTGGTAGTAGTACAAAATTTAATGGAGGTTTTAATATAAAAAAATAATTTGACTGAATAGAAATATATTTCTCTATAACATAATAGACACTAGTAACTTATCACATTCCCTGTCTACTGCTACAAATACTGGAAAACTCTTATCTCAGAAAATTTTATGCAAAAATGTGTATGTAAGTTTTTACATAGGTTGCTAGTGGCATTTCTGTGGCTTCATCAAAAAAATGCGTAAAAACTGCTACATAATGTATCCTACCTCATTTTCATTGGAATATCTGTAGGGAGAGGACTGTGACTTTCTCAGCTCCTTTAATGGAACTGGAATCCATTGCTTCCAAATGGAAAAACAATATCATCTTGATTTCCCTTGTGATAGTTATTTTATATAATAGAAGGGAAGTATTATTAGTAGTACCACTGTTATTAAATAAAAAATTGCCTCTGTTCTATGGATGATTTTCTGCCTCAGAGGGCAACAAAGAAGCAGAGTGATCAGAAAGGAGTTTGAAACAGATGTGGATTTATTTCCATACTTTGGGCTTAACTGAACCCTGGTATTTAGTATGTATGGGTCTGTCCAACTGGGAGAGCTGTGCATCGTCACAGGCAGCCCAATTTACTCACTTTACTTCGAAGGGGTTAACATCTGTGCTCTGACAGAGATTCTCCAGTTCCATTAATTACAAGGGGCTTTGTAAGCAAGTAAGCATTGTTTTAAAATGCCAGATTAACCTTGTAGTCGACAAGGAGATAAGATAGTCATAGACTAGAGCTAGTTTTCATTTTCATTTCCTCATTTTATTAGGTTTGAAATAGTGAGAGTGGGCTGCAGTGATTAGTACAAACAGGAGAGCCACACTTAAAAGCTGTTAGGGTTTTTGTGTATCTGTTTAAGCTCCTCAGGCTAAGAAACAAGTCTATCCTTGCATGTTTACAATGCCTGCTAAGCATAACTGACAAGGATTTCCAGGCCCAACTCTAAGGGCAGAGCTCTTGTCCAAGCCTTGGACAGCTTGTGTCAGATTTTTTTGTAATCCGCTCTGCTCTGCTATCAACAGCCATAAAAGAGGTATCCCCCTCGACATAATTCAAAACGTTGCTGCTAACCTCTTCTTTCCCACCTGTGGCTATGTGCTACCTTCAGCCTCAGCCCTTCCCCTTTTTCACCGTATCCAGCACAAATTTCTTGGCCTTATCTTCAAAGCCCATCACAATTTCGCCCCACCCTACCTCTCCCACTGGGTCCCGAACCGGGGTTAACTCCCACCTCGCTCCACAACGCTGTGCTTTGTGCTCTGTCCCACTCACAAGCCCTTACCAGCAAAGTTTCAAGTCAAAGGCATCTCCTGCCACACAACCTTCACCCTCCCAGGCCTGCAGCTCATGGCCCCGGTGAACAAAGCAAGACTGAGCCGTATTTAATGGTCCTGGCTACTGGTTGCAGGGCTCCTTCCAAACGGGGGTGCCATGCCCTAGACTCTGCTCCGGGGTGCTGGGTGGCTTCTCCCAGCAGCAGGGCTGTCCTCTGCTCCCTTGAAGTGTTTGTGCAAC
The DNA here is from genome assembly GCF_001431845.1 of Calidris pugnax. Lineage (NCBI taxonomy): Eukaryota > Metazoa > Chordata > Aves > Charadriiformes > Scolopacidae > Calidris > Calidris pugnax. The sequence continues at coordinate 5,606,878 of NW_015090797.1, read as the reverse complement.
TGCAACCTGAAGCTCAGTAGGTAACAGGATCTCAAGCAATGGTGGTATTATAAGTCAGGTTTATTATAGTGCAATGAGGTCTGGGGATTTAGAGATTAGTGTGCGGAAGAATTTCTCCTCTTGCTTTTCTATCATTTAGGTCAGAGTGTAACCTCGGTTATCCAGGGAGATTTCTCAACATGTACATTTATTATTGTTTGGCATCAGGCTCGGCAGCCTGATCCTTAGCTGTCAGAGATCCCCCATCTATATCACTTTTTCCATTGCCGGGCAGTGCGGTTGATTGGCGCTCAACTTGCAGCTTGTAAAATAAGAGCACATTACTTCACACTGTGCTTGTGCTCCTGAGCAAGCTCCCAGCAAGAAACCACGTACAATGTTTGCAGAAAATTGTTGACACTTCCCCTAAATGTGCTGGCTGCTAGTGTGGGCTTGCATATCTATCCACCTAATACTCAGGTTTGACAGTAATGTGTATTCAGCATGTCAGGGGAGGTGGTACTTAGAGATACTGGCACGAGCAAGGCAGGTGGAGCCTAGGAGGCTTTTCCACTGCCAACAACAGCTGCACTTTTTACACAGTCTTTCCCTTTTTTCTCTTTTTTTTTTCTTTTTTTTTTCTTTTTTTTTTCTTTTTTTTTTCTTTTTTTTTTCTTTTTTTTTTCTTTTTTTTTTCTTTTTTTTTTCTTTTTTTTCTTTCCTTTTTTTTTGTGTGTGTACACTGAAGATTTGCTTCATTGCAAATGCTTCCAGGAAAGTAACATTTCTGTCTACAATCCAAGTGACTTGTATAAGAGTTGGCCATTGGCATTTCAAACTTGATTACAGTTTTAATGAGATTCATATGAGCACCTAGCCAGCCAGTTCAGTGGGCTATCTAAAGCCTCATTACGGAGACATCTTTTTAGCCACATCAATCAGCCTAACAGAAGCAGGATGCCAATGCTGGATGGAGATCTTCCACCTGAGCTTCCATTGTTCAGATCTAAAACTGTGATGAAATTTATAAGCATATATTGCATCCGTGAATTCTATTTATCTTTTCATTATAACAAAAATAATTTAACTTTCAGGTTTCCTATGCATGTCATACATGATGGATAATTTGGCCAAAGAAAGAACTAGGTCTGGCACTAAAGCTATGTGAAAAATAGCTATTCTTTTTGGACTCCTTTATGTGAGTAAATAGAAGCAAGTGATCTATTAATTCACTTCCTGATCCTATTTGTTATGTATTCATGGCAAGGACGTGCAGAGGTTCAATGATTAAGAAAAGGAAAAACTTACCAATCCAATGCTGTCTACAGTTATTAATTCTCACAGATCATGATTCATCTTGTCAGAGGAATTGTCCATGAGGGCACCTGGCTTTGCCATGGCTTTCCTTCTCTAATTTTGTTTGCTTCCTTTGTTTTTTTTCCCTGTCAACAGATATTTGCCCTGGATCTATTTGGATTATAAATGCCCAGTAAGCTAGGACCTGAAATGGAAAGCTGATGTTACAAGATACCACCAAAATGAATATCACCAAAAGCAAATGTGACACATCTCTAAGTCCTAAAGTGAGACTATCTTATTGTGCATTTTAATCATTGTCACAATTAAAACACAGCCTTACTGCCTCACACTTTTCCCACCAAACCCCAGAGAGACTCACTCTATTTCTAATGGTTTTAACACTGATGTCCCTCAGCTCCACCAGTGGTTACTGATGTTCTCCTGGCATTCACGGGGAGAAAATGTATACAGAATCACATGGGGTTGGAAGGGACCTCTTGAGATCATCTAGTCCAATCCCCCTGCCAAAGCAGGTCCACCTAGAGTAGTTTGCACAGGAAAGTATCCAGGTGGGTTTTGAATGTCTCCAGAGAAGGAGACTCCACCACCTCTCTGGGCAGCCTGTTCCAGGGCTCTGCCACCCTCAAAGGGAAGAAGTTTCTTCTCATGTTTAGCTGGAACTTCTTACGTTCAAGTTTGTGCCCATTTCCTCTTGTCCTGTCGGAATATATATATATATATATACTTGAAGGTGTATTCTGGTGAAGATACTTGAAGGAAAGGACCAGTTATGAAGTTGCAACTTGCTGGACACATTCATTAAGCTGAACAGCTAGATGCACCTTGATTTCTTCAACAGCACTTATACACTGCTAGATGCACTCATACTTCTAAGAGGCCGGTTTTGCCCATACTTAGAGTCTACAACTGAGCCTGTAAGCTCCACCACAAGGAATACTGCTTTGTGTGCTGCCCAGCAGCACATCCACGATTTTAGGCTGGTACAGTGATGCAAAAGGTAATAGTTTATATACGTATATACATGTATGCATGTTCTGTGTGAGTGAGGAAGACGTAAGTACCTAAACACTCCTAAAGTTACCTTATAAGCGTTTGCCACTAGAATGAATCAGGATGTGCACAGAAGATGGGACCTTTTAAACACTGGGTAGTGCAGTGGCAGACAAATCATACCGAATAGCACAATACTTTCCATTATCCACTAATCACCACATTTAAAATTGTTATCATCAGATTATGTGGATGCATGATTCACAGCCCACTCCCTGTCTCCAAAGAATCGGTTTTTAAGCAGGCTGCCACGCGCCTACTGCACCTGATTGTTTCATCGGCACATTCCAGCTAACAAAGGCGGACGAGCCGGGGCAGAGCCCGAGACACTGATACACTTGTTCTATCCCCACAGGTGTAGCAGCCTTCTGTTTTGAAAGCTTCTGGGTGTAGGCGTTAGGGCTGCATTCTTTCTTTAATTTGTACTCGCTTCCCTGGGAGTCAGATGGAACGGCAGCCAAGCGAGGAGTGCACAGAAGGAGCGAAAACCCACGTTCAAAAAGCCCTGCTGGGACACGGACCGTTACGGCACGACCCCGAGCCCCTGCTCTCGGCCAGAGGAAGAGGAGAGGGAAAAGAAGGGAGTGATACGCCGGGAGGTGGGGATTTAACAGTAAAAGCTCCTTCCTATCCTCACGTATTTTCAGTCAATATTGCTGGCAGAAAATACATTCTGTATAACAGACAATAGGCAGCTCCACGTGAATGTACATTTTATGTATAAGTATTGATACAAGCCATTATTTACATGGTAGTATAGGTGTGCATTCCATTTATTTTACGTATAATTTTTAGAACCAGCCATTATTTGTATGGGACTACAGAAGTACATACTATTTTATTGCCAAACAAGCAGAAGGGAGACCACATTCTCCTCCCAGTTTACACCGTCTCAGGCCAGAAGGGACCATTGTACCTATCCAGTCTCACTTCTTGCACTCTCAAACACTAATTTCCTCAGTTGCATCAACTCTAACTCCGAAGTCCCAGTCCCCAGAAGCCAACAGTCTTCCAGATTAACGCTTGGGCAAGGTGTTTAATTGTTGGCACTAAAAACTAGAGTCCCTTATGCAGTTGGAGGACAGCTGTGTGAGAGGTAACATCACTTTCTGAAGGGAGGGGAGAGGTCACTCTACACCCCACATAATCACTGCCACTTCTACTAAGATGCCCCACAAGATTTCTTGCAATGAGTCTTGTGACAACCACCTGCTCACCAGAGGATTTAATGGAGTTTTACCAGTTTCTTGTAGATAAAGTTACTTTGTCTGCATTGCATTGGAGCCCTTTGCCAGCCAATTAGCAGATTGAATTAGCTCACTGATGCTTACAAAATGTCTGTGAATAAACTGAGATGTGTATGAAAATTCAACTTGAACAGGAGCGATTTTTCATGGTCCATAAAAGGTAGTGTAAGATGCGCAAATATGACATTCATGATTGCTGCTCGTAGCTCAGTGCTCTGTGTTTAACTCCCCACAGATGGAGCTAAGATATTAACCTCACATTTATTACACAAAATATTCAGGAAGGCAGACTTCTTGCAGCTCCACCTGTTTTTAAAGCCAGCTTCGGAGAAACACAGAATTCTGCAATTTGAGAAAATAGCTTACAAATATCTTCTTTCTATTTCCTTTTCTTTTTTTTTTTTTTTCATTGCCAACACAGAGTTCTGTTATCTTATACTTATTTTGATAAGTTACCCTCAGCTTTTCTGTCTGCACATGCAAGGAAACAAATCCAGCCCCACTTCCAATGCAAGTTTAGACAACGTGGTTAAATTAACAGCTTGAACATTAGAAAAGAGATTAGGATAATTAATGCCAAGATGATAGAACTAGGAATGTTTTGTACTGTAGGTAGGGCCACTATTTGGGAGGCCAAAAGAGGAGTTTTACCACCAGCTTGCAACAGGTTCTAACAGTGAAGCCTGAAAACTGTAATCACATTTCCCTGAAATGCTAGAGTCACACTTTCAAAAACATGTGCCAGGAGCTGGTTGTCCCAACTCAAATAGAAGCACCTGAAATACGTCCTATTTTCCCCATTTTGACAAGAAGAGTTATTAGATGTCCACACTATTCTAGAAAATGAAATATTTCTTTGCATTACTTTGAGTGCTTCAGCTCAGGGTTGGCCAAAAAAACACAGGATTGACACCTTAAAGAACAGATTAGCTGCTATCTATCAAAAGTCCTGAAAATAAATCCGGGTTTCTTTGGAATTAAAGAAACATTTTATTTCCTTGCTCCAGGGCCCATTCAATGCCCTCCCTGAAGACACTGAGATCATGAAATAATTATGACCATATTTCTTGACCTAGAATTATTATTCACTGTCAAGCTGCCAGGTTCTTCGCACAAAATGCACTGCATAAAATTATACTGGGAATTAATGGCACTGGTTATACAGACCCAGTCAAATTTCAGGAAGAGAGTTTCAAAACCAAGGGGAAAGGAGGATGCTTGAGTCACATCTGAACCATTTACAACGTGCTAACATTGTAAATAAGTGAATAAGATGGACAAAAACTTTACTATTTTAAGAACTATTTTTCAAGAAACAAGTATAAGCAAAGCAAAGTCAAATTTCAGAGTTCTTCAGCCTCCCTAGACCATGTAGTTGTAAAGTCTACTTCCTAAAAACACATGAAATCACCATTCCCAGCCTCATGATAGTGCTTGATTTGTACACGCGTGCACTGGTGCTTATCCAGAAGGTCCTCAAGGGGTGCTGAGTAGGCCAGAATCCCACAAGAAAAGTCAAATTTCTCCAGAGAGACCCTCCAAATCCTCCCCAAAAACCTAAAAGATGGGAAATTCTTTTCATTAAAATAATGAGTTTGGTTGTCCTCTGTCTTGAGGTGAAGTTTGCTGTTACTATGTCTGCAACCTTCTTTGCTAGATGCAAGAAAAATGGATTTTAAAGAGAAGGATGTGAAACAGAGAAGCAGGAATGCTGAAAGTTAGATCCATGGTTAAACCAGTAAGTAGAAATAGCCTGATTTTAAGAAGTGCTGAGAACTCAAGGTCCTATTAGTTCCCATTCACATCACTGGAAATTTAATACACTAAAACCATTTGAATTTACATTTCCATAACTGTCTTCCCTTGGCACCAGAATGCAGGTTATCAAAACCTTCTGTTCTTCTGTTGTAATGCCCAACCTGAGAGAACATGAAAAGATTCATGTTCACAGGACACAGGCTCAACATTCCCCCAAGACCCAGCTCTCTTAATGTCCAAAGTTAGAGCTGCTCACCCTAAACTGGGGTACCCAGGAGCATTCGTTTCATTTGAAAACAAGGTCTTTCAGTTCCCTAGTCTCTGCACCCAAGTGTGAACCTAGAGTAGAAGACAAGTCAGTGACTGGAGAAGCTGCTCCCTGAAGTGCCAGAGCTGAGGCCACCTGAAACACATTCAGAGTTGTTCTCCCATCTCTTCTCAGGAGAAGGTGCTGGAAAATCACTTCATCAGGGCCATTACATCCCAAAGCAACATTAGCTTCGTTTGATCTGCAAACTTCTCTGTCCTCAGCAATTTGTGGCTTTCTGTGTACCCTTACACCTCCAGCTTGAATCCATCCAAAAAAATATTCCTAGCCCAAAACACACATCCTTTTGTTTATTTTTACCTACCCTCCTGCCTGTTTTGCTGTACACTGCTCTATTATGTGGTCTCTGTGTTTTCCAGACAGATTTTCCTCTTCTAAGGGATCTCTCAAGTGAAGGCTATTTGAATAAATGAGGATGATATAGCCCATCCTCCCTAAGCCCCCCATCTGTCTTCTGAGAGCTGGCCTTTACCAAGAGCCAAGGGCTTGTCTTTGCACTGCAAAAGCCTAGAGGGATTCTTTTACTAACAGACTAGCTCTAGAGGTTTACAAATTAATAATTTAGATATACAGGCAAATAAAGCCCAGATATCTTAGAAAAATAAACTTTTGAAGACTTCTTTTCTTGCCACAGAACATGAACTAATCCCAGAACTAATTTTTATAATCTCTGCAAATCTGAAATAGACTTTTGGGAATCCTTAGAGTCCCTAAGTCCAACCTTACCAAAAAAAAAAAACATTTTAGTTTGTGTGTGCACACAGAGAAGGTATCTTTGACCTTATGGCTACCTCTGTCCAAATGAGTCCTTCCTTTAGATGCTCACACTGATATTTCACTGGACAGTAGATTTTGATTTCTCTATGAAACTCACTCATATCAGTGTTTCAAAGCTTATACTTGCAGATGCAGGATCGAGTTGTTGCTGAAAAAAAACATTGAGAGGGAAAGGTTTCATGTATTGATACAGTGAACATCTACAAGCAGGATCATGCCAAGTGATGCTGGGAGGTGGGGGCTGGGAGATGGAGGGGCTCTTTTTGTACTGAAGGCATTGCTGAATATCAAATGGCAGGTATCAGAGTGACAGCTTTTGTTTCCATAGCCTATTGAAAAGTTAACGAAGTAAAGAAGATATAATCATTCAGGTAAAGCAGGATACAAAGCAGGCCAGGGCTTGCACTAAAAATGCATAAAGTTATTTCACTAAAAGACAGAGGCACTTGCCCATGGCAGGTGCAAAACTTAGGCAGTGCTCTGATTGCCTCGAGAAAGGAAAAAACCTGCAGAAAATGTTGGGACATGTTCTAAGCCTCCTCAACAGCCGTTCTCCTTTTTTTTTTCTTCCCTTTCTTTCTTTTTTTTTTTTTTCCTTGTTGAATACTTCAGGTTGTATCTTTATTGTCTGCCAGCAAAGGCTGTGGTTTTCAGGGCTCCAAGCAATTGGGGAGGGAGAGCACACACAAAAATCTTGAGTGGTTTAGAGAAGTCTCTGAATCAGGAGATTTCTTTTCATGACAAAGATGATATGGCAGAGCTTTAAAGTATGTGCCTGCTGTAAACCAGAGAAAGGACAATATTTGAGGCTGACTCACGTCTGTCTGACTCTGGTCATGGGTTGACAGAAAAATGTCAACCTCACCTCAGCTGCCGCTTCAAAACTCTTTGAGTGTTTGGTTTCCTTGGTTTCCCTTTGCTGTTAGGTGTTCAGACCCTGCTGTTTTTGAGAGACGTGTGCCCCTGTTGCTCTCAGTGTGTATCCATATTGTCATTTCACAGCATGCCCTGGTTTGCACCATCCTCCTGGCCCCCTCACCTTTCGGGAGTAAATAAACCCCCTTTCTTGGGGACACCAGACCATGAAGCCAGCCAGGGTTTGGCACATACCTGTGGTACAGGTGTGACATGGAAGCCACCACCATCCCTGCGGCATGAGTCAGGCCCCTGCAGTGGAGCCCTGCCAACCACTGGGCACCACATGACTCCCATGGAGACTGAAGGATCTGTCATAGCCATCAGGACCCTCTCATCCCCTTGGCTTTCCAAAGAAAAAGCATAGAGTTGGGCCCAAGTGTCACCACAGGACATGCTGTTCACCCATTCCCTTCCAGTTGGCCAAGGCCAACCCTCATCCATGCTCAGCAGAGACCACATCTGACACCGGGAGGGCATGTTTTGTTCGGATCAGTGCCTGTAAAGCAAGGGTGAAAGGACACACAGGAAGAGGTGGAAGCTCTTGCAAAGCAAAATCCTTAAGATTTGATGAATCATTGAGCAAAGTACCTCTCAAAGCTGCCAGAAAACACAGAAACAGACAAAGGAACCTGTTTGATATCAAAGTAGTCGAGAGATGCCAATTTGTTCGGCCAAACCCGTCGCTGTGTGATAGCACATTGATATCTGTTTTGCTAGCTGCCTTCTTTTGAAATGGTTAGAGACTCCCACTGAAAGCAAGAAGTGGTGGGGATCAAGTTGAAAGGAAATTACTAATTTGGACTGGAAATTGAAGGTACTTAAAAACAAGTTCAACTTCTCACTATCATTGGGGGGGGGGGAAATGGATGCAGCCAAATTTATGTTATGCCTTATTGCTCAAGCTCGGCAGTACCTGGAAGACTCAGAAGCAGGCACTGACCTGCATGCATTCTTCCAGTCCCAGCCCTTGATGATATGAGTAAGAGACAGGAAAACAGACGAAGCTTTGAAAAACACAGGCTCAAAGGACAGAAGTGCCTGAGTGAGTCGTTTCCATCAGCAGCTGCCACGCACCGAGGACCGTGCAACCTCACAAACTTCCTCCCGGAGCAAGACGGCACAGGCGCTTCTGCCAGGAAGAAAATTCCCTCCTGGATGTATTTTTGTTTGTTTGTTTGTTTGTTTGTGTGATTCACCCCCCACGCAGGCAAACACACACCTGTCTCTCTGCCTTCCTCCCTCACGCACACAGCCAGGAGCAGATTTGTGTAGGAGAGCCCTTCGGTGATGCAGCTCCTCCTGTCCCAGCAGCTCCCGACTCTCCCTGGCAGCCACCGAAGCAAATGGATCACCAAGCGCTTCCCCGGAGAGAGGAATTTTGGTGCCTACAGGTAGACGGCGTGCAGGGGAGAGGCAGGGTTATTGCAGCGGTTTCCTGTCAGCCTGCCCTCCACCAGCCTCCCAGGCACGCGCCTTTCCTCGCCAGGCAGGCCACAGCACACTTGATCTTTCCACATCAAACCCAAACGCTCCTTGACTTCTACCTCCCTTTCCATCCTTTTCCCCTCATTTCCCATCCCAAGTTCCTCTCTGCTCCAGGTGTGTGTCTCAAAAAAAAACCAAAAAAAACCAAAAAAAACCCCGCTGATCACAGTCTCCCTCTGCGAGCCAGATAAGCCATGGGGCCAAGGGAGAAAGAGATCAAAAAACAACCACTTTTCTTTTGGCAAAGCTCTCCAGCCGGCACGCTTGTAGCTACCAGCCGGCTAAAAAGCAATTGTGGTGACTGCTTGGACTTGGGCCTTCTGTCATAAGCCAAGGGCTGTAGCTGAGCACAGAGCTCCAGTGTAGCGCAAGGAGCAGCCAGTGGATGGAAAGAGCTCGGGCAAGTAAAATGAGAATAAAGGTGTACAGCCTACAGTCATGTCTATTTGAGGTAATGGAGTCACTGCATTGCTGTAGGTCTGCTCCACGTAAGACTCAGTGATTTTAAAGGCGTGTAGGTATAACAGTCTATGGGGTGTTTCAAACTCCAACGCTTCCATATTCAAATTCAGAGTCACAGATCTGGGGGGATACATCTTTATTTGCCCAACCTTATTGTGATAAGCACTTACAATAAGAAAATGCCTAAAAAGTTGTGTTTGTTACTATCTTCACGGAGGTTGATCAGCAGTATGAAAGAAAGCATTAATGAACCACCAAAAAAGATACATAATATATAAAGACGTGGAAGAAAACCAGTGAGAATGGCACAAGAGCTTAGAAATTATGGAAACAGACTGGCTGAGAACAGACCACCAGTGAAAGCTCTGTTTGCAGTTGAGAGACGAATGTGTCCATAACTCTAAAGGTCTCCTATCACCTTTGTACAGAACTCTCTAGAGCTAAATAAGATGATACATCAGTAAGGCTTGCTCCAAGTAAGGAAGATGTGAACCCTCACTGATAGCAGGGGATTTTTCCAGCACAAAGGAGGATAGCTTGGCAGGGGAGACACAAGAAAATACTGGACTCAGAGTTACGGCGTGATCCAAGATCTTCTCAGTGCAGGATCTCCGTCCAGATTCCCAGCCTGCCTGTCCACACTCGGTCACTTGGGCCAAGGATTATTTTATGTCAATAAACTCAGCCCTTTTCCAGGGAATAGGAAATTCATCCAGTGTGGATGAATTGGCTGATATATGAAAGGAACGGTTCCAGAGAAAAATCATTCTAATTACACTGTAGGAGAGGCAACGCAGGCAAACAGTAGAAAGTAAAGAACTCAAGGGAGAAAGAAAAGCTGATTCCAAAATAATAAACCCAAAAGAAGAGTGTGTATCTGATGTGTCATCAGTGTACTTTGCACTCCTCTAAGATGGAGGGATAAAGATGTGACATGTTAACATGTTGTTGCCTTCCTCTGGGATAAAAGGCATACCACACATCAGGAATCTCCCATCCTCTAGCCAAGGACTGACATCTGCAGAGACCACACATTCCACTTGACTATAGGTAAAAACAGAGTACTTGATTGCATTTTTTAGCAGGAACCCTGATTCTAGAACTGCCTTATTTAAAAAAAAAAAAAAAAAAAAAAAAAAAAAAAAAAAAACGCAGCAGCCTCTTGTGCTTATTATATGGGGAGAAATAAGTTCCAGGAAAAAACAAATAAGAAAAGATTTCCCCATTTTAAGTTTAGGTAGCTATCAGATTATACAGATCCTGGGCTAGTAGGAAGTGGTGGGTATTCTGAGCTTTGTTTAAAGGAAAAATAGACTTTTTCAAGCTATTGTTCAAAAGCAACCTGAGAGGATGGAATTTTTCTATGAAGAGCTGCTCTGACAAGTTTTTTTACTACTGACAGTGGCAGCTTACTTCTGAAATTTCTCCTGCTTGGTGCTCAAATCTGAGGAAAGGTTTTTGCAAGAAGTCTTCTCCACTCTGCTGAGTGAGCAGTCTTAGCACTGGTTTGGCCTTGAAGCCTCATTTCAACTAAAGGCCCAAATCAAACTGGCATCTGAAGAGTGCTTCCCTGATTTACTCAGCTCTGACTTATATTGCAGGGGTGAAATGCCATCAAATGGACTAAAAAAAAAAAAATTAAAAATTGTTTTGTAATTATCTTGGCAGCACATTTACTGCAATTACAAGGAAATTGCATTTAACCATGTTTTATGGGTTTAATTTTCTGTTCAATTAATGCAATTGTTTTCCAATTGTTAATTCTTAACGTTAGCTCAAATATTTAATACCAAGGCAGAACAAATTTTTTAAAGAGCCTTATGGAGCTGATTTGTTGTGCGTAGAATAATGAGATCAGGTTGTTATAAAATGAAGAAATTCTTTATTAAATAGTCAGCTTTACTGATCTTAATTGCAAGCTGCATCTCTACATGGCACCTGTACATTCTGATGTGTTGTCATAACCCTCAGAGCTATGTAAACAAGCAAGTCCTGTCGTGTTGCTGGCTGACTCCAGCAATCACAGAGACAGACAAAGTGATCTCCAAGGAGTCAGGTATACCTACGTGCATTAAAAAAAAAAAAAAAAAGCCAAAGAGAAGAAAGAAAGTAAAGAAGGAAGAAGCAGTGGTTAAGCAATAGGACAATTTAAAAATATATGTGTTTAATGGGGAATAAGGTGAATCACTTCAAAAACCAAGAGGAATACAAGATGAGCGCATCTAAACAGCTAAACTCCTGATTCCAAACCCAATTTTCACAGGTGCTGTGGGATTCTGATTTCCACAGAGGTAAAACTGGCACCTCTGGGAAAAAGCTCACTTCAGTGTCTACATGTTTTTTTAATCCTGGTTCAAAGATGGGGGTCTTCTATTTTCTTGAGGCCAATCGTGAAACATGCAGCTCTCAGCAACAGTTCCTCTGGTTCATCCACAGGTTTTTAAAGGAAAGATTTGTAAGTCAGTGCAGTGCTGGTAGGAGTACAAGCAGCCAGATTATTAGCTGGCATAAATCAGCATCGTTCCACCAAGGTATATTGTGCAACATTGATTTACACCAGCTACGAAATTAGCCCACAGTTCTCTGCCATGAAAAAAAAATATAACTCCCGGCAGCAAAGAAGTGAAAACCTTCAAGCTAGCCTGATATTTATCTGTCTGGACCAGACAGATTTTGATCACTGTCGCATTCCCCTCTCATTTATCCATCTAGTCCTGCTTGGCTCCAGAGGTGAAATTTTCAGAAAAGACTAATATTAGACTAAACTGCCTACACAGTGGGACCAGTTTGAAGCTGAAGCTAAGTAGTTTACAAAATCTTGACAAAGTCTAATCATTCCCAAGTTACAATATGCTCTGGGCTGTTTCTGACAGAATGTGATGCACCCAGAGGAAAAGTGGACTTTCAGGGAAAAAGTGGACTTTCAGGAAGGAGTCTGAGGCTGGCGGCGTGTCTGTAAGAGAGTGACTGAAAAAAAAAAAGAAAAAAAGAAATGTTGCCTGGTGATCTCTGCCAGAGTTTGAGTTGGACTGCTCATGTTCTTGTCTTATGACCATTCGCATCTGAGAAGCTGGTGACATTTCCCTGTGACTTTCCCTCAACCCCTTGTGATATCAGCTTTGAGCTTCAGAGAAGCACAAAACTTCGGGAAAGAAATATCCTGCATTTTGCACTTCCTTTATCTGCAGCACTTAATAATCCAAAAGTACCTCTTAAACAGAATTAAAATATTGAGACAAGCATCAAAGTTCTGACTCCTCTGGCTCTAATGTATGCATTGCGGTGCACACTTTCATTTGATCAAACCATCTGCAGCAACAAGGAGAAAAAACCTGACTGTAAGTTCAGACTACGCTTTGAAATAGCCAAAATTTGCCAGAAAGCAGTCTTTTGAATCAGCCACAGTGTTCTCAGACACTTTGGGAGTCGCTGGCAGATAAACCCTTCCAAACAGTGATTATTCAAGCCTCGCCAGCAATATCTGTCTGCAGCACAATTTCCTTTGCTGCACCGTGTGATCAGAGAGGAGTTTCCATAAGTCGTTTTCTTACTGATGGAAATCAGAAATGATGCCTTCACCACTCTTCTCTCAGACTTTCTCACTGCTGTTTTCCCAGGGTCAAAACTCTTTAGGACGTACACAAAACCCAAACAGTGCTAGCAGAGATTGTTTGGGTTTTTTTCCTTTTTTTTTTTTTTTTCCACAGAGTTTCACCTTTTTCCAGCTTTTGCTTTGTTTTCACACCAAAGGCAAAGCAAAACACAAACCAGTAGCTTGCTACATAGAGATGCAGGCGATGATGGGTGGCTTCAGCCACGTTTCCCAGCCCGTGCCCTCCCTGCAAGCCCTCCCCGAGCTCTGCTGCCCAGCTGTGCACACCTGGAAGGTGGTGTGCAAGCTCGGGGAGGTGTACGTGTTAATGTGAGTGCCCCCCTGTGGTACTGTACCGTCAGTTGAGGCTGAGGAAAGAGAAGCCACTTGTTACCCTGCAATAACCTGTTCCTGCAGAGAGCATCTCAGGTTTCCCGGCAGGTTCGCCTCCCACCCCGTGCCGTAGGAGCAAAACAATTAGAAGAGGCTGTTGGAATCACCCTTGGTAAAGCCAATCTGGAAATGCTCCTAGGAGCATGGGAACGAAGGGATGAAGCTCTTCACAGTGTTGAAGCTGTATTGAACAATGTCATTAAGGGCTGGGTTCAGCCGCAGTTGTGAGTTATTATGGTTTGTTTATTGTTAGCATTGCCCGGCCAGGCCTTTGAGGCGGAGGAGCTTAGTTGTGTGAATGGCAGCACCCGAGCGGGAGTTACCACCGCCGTTCACTTCTGATTTCAGCAAAGCCGTGCTCCTCAACGCTGGATGTCAGGGAAAGAGGGCCCAAATGTGAAAACAGGGTCTAAGCCATCAAAATGCCTCAGTCGACTGTGATATCTTGAGCTAAGCTTGGACAGTCTTGTGGCTGTTTCTCTGAGTGTAATGGCAGTAGAAGCAAGCTGAGGTGAAACAGTGGAGAACTAGGCCACGCACTTGGATACCATGTCCCTTCCCCCAATGTGGTGGGGAACCACAACACGGTCTTCCCCAATGGAAGGCTGCTTCAGCCCACAGGTAAAAATTCCGACAGAATCCTTCCCCTGAGGCTGACTGAAGCTGGAAGGGAGGAAGCTTGAGCCCTTGCAAGGCCCTTTCACCTTTACTTCTGTCACCTGTTTTGGAAACCAAGGTACTCGGTTCCCCTTCTTTCAGAAGAGCAAAATTGCTCAAGTCTGAATCAGCACTCTCCCTTATTGATCTTTTCACCCACTTGTGTTGATGGTGGCTCTGTGTTCTGGTTCACACCCTGGGGAGCTGCAGAAGAACAGTCACTTCCATTCCCTTTCCTGGAACCTCTTGGTGACAATGTTCCTAATGTCACTTGTTCAACTCCTGACCTTTTCTTTGCTACCAACAGTCTTTTAATCCATGCCTCCAGTCAAGAATTCCATCAATAGGTTGGATGCTCTCAGTCAACCATGTAATAACTCTGTTTTCTCTTGCTTTGATTTTGGGCTATTTTTATGTGTAGTCCAATGCAGTAAAGAAGGGATGTGGGGGTGGGTTAGCCTATGTTTTTAGGCAATTAAATTTTAATTCTTAATCTCAGTTATTCTCTGACAATCAGGGCTGAGACCTTGAGCTTTCACTACTCTTAATGACAGTCTGTGTGAAAACCACCCCGCCTTTTTCATATCTTCCTTTGGATATTGTGTCAAACTTTCAGAACCCAGGTTTGAAAATGTTGCCCATACCTATTTACTCATCCTTGTAATTAGATAACAGTGATGGGAGGAGTTCATCTTTCTTTTACGAATGCCTTCAAGTAAGGGCATGTCCACTACCTTTCTCTGGAAATTACTCAGCCTAATAGCCTTGCTTTTCAAATGTTTTTCTTGACAATCAGATGACTTTAAAAGCTTGCTCTCTTTTCAACTGAAAAGAAGTTTCATTCTTGGTTCTTAGCCTTTGTGAGAAGGATCTCAGCATTTGAAGGAAATACTAGACCAATAAGTCTGGATTACGACCTTTGCAGAGCCAGTTTCCTGACATTGCCTTGCCAAAGTATCTCAAGTATGATTTGCACATGTTGCTTTAAAACTAGTGCCTACTGTGTCAGATCTCGCTCTACCCCTTTTTAGCACTTTATCTTTCCATTAGGCCTGTGAGAGTGAATTACTGGCTGTTTTGGTGTATTTTGGTGTATCCATATCCTATAAATTAGGACATGGAGATCCTCTCAGGACCTGACTGCAGCTAGTTCCTTTCCAGCTTCATCACTAGAAAGCTCCCAGATGGCAAGAGACGTATTTTCAGTCACTACCAGACTAACTGCACTTTGAACAAGTGACCTAGAATGGTATCTCATCATCAATCTAGTGAACCATACCATCCCCATAAATACAGTTTCACTTAAAAAAATTGCATTTGATGATTAGTTAATCCAGTTTATGGTTTAATCCCTTCTGGTATTTCAAAGAAAAAAAAATCAAAGCAGCTAAATATTGAGGAGTTAAAATCGCAACTGAGTACAAAGTAATATTCATCTGCTAAAGATTTCAGGAGAAGTACATTTTGAGAAGAAAGAGAGGAGAGGAGAGGAGAGGAGAGGAGGGGAGAACTACATTTCTTCTGATGTCGGACCCAGGATGGCAGGCATCCTTACCTCTGTTTTTATATCATTTGCTCTTCCACATAATAAAATTATGTCAGACCATTCCACAGTTTAATGTCTTTAGCCAAAACCTGTCTTAAATAGCAAAGAAGATTACAAACAAACAAGATATTTGCCTGTAAAAACAAATATGGACGAGCCTTTTTAGAGTGCTATCCCTATATATATCTGTAAAAATCAGAGGTCTGAGTGCCCTTTCAGATCCAAGTAAAAACAGCTTTCCCAGAGTATGAGTAAGGTTTTGCCAAGTTCCAGGAAAATACCTGAACCAACTTTCTGCCTCGCTAATGGTTATAGTGGCTTGAAGAGCCGTAGAGTGATACGCTCAAACACTGTGGGTCCACACTGTTGGACTGAGGGGTTTTGGAGGAGTGAAGGAAGGTGTAATTATTCAATAAAATGTGCAAGACAGAAAGAAGAAAATAAATCTTGAAGGATTTTGAGCACTATACAGATATTGATAGGGCAATACAAGACAAGTTTACAGCATAGGCAAATACAAAGTTATGTGATATGTTTTGATCAACAGGTAAAAATGCAAGTAATATTTTACAGTGTATAAGGTAGAAGGCACAAGATTCAAGATACCTCTGTAAGCCATCTACCTGCTATACCAAGTCCACTTCATAGCATTGCTTTCTACTATAATGATAAGAAGCACCCCCAAAACAACTCTGGGTTCCAAGGAAGAGAGAGGTCATGCTTGTCATTTCTCAGCCCCATCCTACTCTTTTTTATTTCTTTATCAGAAGTGTCCATGGTGCTTTGTCTGCCACTATGCTACCTGCACATCTGTGCAAAAACCTGCCATGCCCTTAATCAGAGAAGATTCACAATATTCTTGAGTAACACTGGCTCTATAGGATTGCAAAAGGGAACAATTAAATGCCAGCCACCATCCCTTTGCTTGTATGCCGGAGGAGAGTGTTGTTATAGAATCTTAGATATGTTGGCTGGAGGGAAAACCTCTGGGGTTTGTCTAGGCCAGCCAGAATGAGACTGTAGCCAACACTAGGTCAGGTCGGCTGTGGCTTTTGCTTGATGAGTCTTGAAAATCTTCACAGATGGTGATTCCACCACCTCTTCAGATCTGCTGTTTTAGACCCACACTACCCACTGATGAATAAATTGTTCAAAATTTCTAGCCTGAACCTCCCTAGTCACAACTTGCAATTATTTTCCCTTGGAAGTTTAACTCCAAGGGAACTCACGTAACTAGCCTAACTGTCTAGTAACTAGCAACTAGTTGTCAGAAAAGAGTTTGGCTCATACCTTTACAACCCTCTTTTCAGAAATTGTAAGCTATGGTTTATCATGCCTTTTTCACCTCTGTCATAAGAAATATGTCCCTCAGCCTTCTCTAATAGGCCATGTGCTTTACATCCCTAAGTATCTTTGTAGCCTGCCACTGGACCTTATCCAGTTTCTCAGTATCTTGCTTTAACTGGAGAAACCAAATTTGGCACAGTATTTCAGGTGCAGCCTCACCAATGCCAAGCAGAGATAGTTCCCTCAATCTGCTGTCCAAGCTCCTCCTAATGTAGTATGTGGTTTCCCTTATTTACACTGAAAGCACGTTGCTGGGTTATATGCAATTTGGCGCCTGTCATAACCCCCAGGTCCTTTTCCACAGCACTGTTTTTCAACCAGTCAGTTCCCAGCCTGCACGGATGCTGAGGGTTACCTGGCCCCACGTGCACAACTTTGCGCTTCATGCAGCTTTTGTCGGCCCAGATCTAAAGTTTCTCTCACCCCTTGCAGTTTGGCCATGCTGCCTGTCAACCACTCCCCCGACATACCGCCATCCACAAATCTCCAGAGCGTGCGTTTTGTCAAATCACCCAGGTCATTGATGAAGACACTAAACAAGTAGTCCTAGTATCAACCCTTTGGCTACTGTGCTTGTTGCTGTCCACCAAGCTGGCCTCAAGCCACCAATTGCCACCCTCGCAGCCTGCCAACCCTGCTAATTTTCAGCTCTTCTAATCATCTATCCATCCAACATTGCCTCAAACCACTACTGAAAATGCTGTGGGAGATGGTTTCAAAAGCCTTCCAAGGCATATTGAGTTCACTGCTCTTCCTTCAGCCACAGTCATTTCGTCACAGAGGGCAATCTGGTTGGTGAAGTGTGATGCCCTCTGTATTTCTATGTCTACTGCTCCTGATTACATTCTTGTTCTTCGTGTGTTTGGAAATGGAGTCCAGGAGGATGTACTCCATGATTTTTCCAGACACTGAAATAGAGCTAACCAGTAGTTACCTCTTCCCTTTGTAAATACGGCTTACTACTACATTAATCTTTTTCCAGCTATCAGGGACCTCCCTCAGGACCTTCCTTCACTGAGGACAGGCAGCAATCTTGAAATTATGTCTGCACCCTCAATACCACCAGGTGCATCCCACCAGCTTCTCCCTAACTCTTTGCTCCCCTGATGTTGGTTGCCCCTCCCACTCCAATTTACACCAATATGCACAGAGCTCTGGGAGAGGGCTCTGCCTCTGAAGGATCCCCTTAAGTCTGGCAACCTCAACAACAGTTTACATGGTGTGGTGTTGCTGCACAGGACGCACATCAGTCCTTATGTGATGTCTCAGTCTTTGTAAGTTTGGAGATGAAAATCATCATAGAGATGGTCTTTTAGCCCCAGATACTGCTTAGAGTGTAGCCAGTAGCCATTATCTACAAAATCCATATGTCTATTCAAAGGGAAATTTTCAAAGGAATAAAGGAAATTAGGCTGTCACTTCCCTCTTTGAAAATCAGTAGATATTGTAATTTTCAGCTACTAATGTAGGTGTTTAATTTCGAAGATTAACTTCCTCTGCAGTCAAAGGAGAGAGAGGCTTCCAGAAGGGAATTCAGGGTACCTAAAAGAGGTCTCTATTCTGAAAAAGCTGGGAGTTGGGATGGAAAGCAAGCAGGGATGAGAAGAGGTGATTATCTCCTTAGATGTTCTTCATATTATTTTTTTTGAAAGGCCTAATCGAGTATTTGTGCCAAATGCGCAGTGGTCCTACTTCATTCTAGTCTCAAATGCCAAACTCTCTTGATTCTGAAGCTAAACTTCTTTTACAAAGTGTTCAAACACAGTTTGTTGCTCCACAACTGTATCTTTTTTCCACAAGGGAGAAAATAGAAGAACATACTTAATGTCCTAGTGCCTAGATATTTTTTTTTAAGGAGGGCTAAGTAAAAGAATGATAGATAAAAGCTGGATTTTCCCAGCATATAAAAGAAAAAAAAATCCTCTTTATTTGTCATTTTTTGGAAAGGAGAACATGACAAGCATGTTTCATGTGGTAGAAAAGCTTGTTTGTAGATGTTGGAGAAATTTTTCAAGGACAGTTCACTCATATAAAAAATGACCCCTGCATTACTGCCAAGGTCAATGAGACCTAGAACGACCTGCCACAAAATTGTAATTTTGTCTTCTTGTTTGGGCCAGTTTATCCCTTTTCTCCATTTCCTTTTGGCTCTTTGGAGACGACTAACACTCCTCCACTTCCAGTGTTCTTGGCACTTTCCCCAAGATACATGAAAATCCCTCAGAAGGATAATATAGGCCTTATGAGATCATTTTTTCCCACTCATTCTTTGGAGGGAAGTATGAAGTGACGATACTATATTGCTTATACATCAGGTGACAGATGCTACTTTTTTTTTCACTAGTTATCTCTCCAGCTCTTCTGCTAACTTCCACTAAGTCTTAGTACATTAGCCGTTTATGCTTTGCACGATCGTAATTAGTTGCATCCTGCCATGGGTTTATCTGCTGCTATCCTCTTTGGAAAATCTGTTCCCCATCTCATGGCTCTCAGATCTAACTTGGCCTGTTTAAAATACTACTGTTGAGAACATTAGGTATTACACACTCTTTTTGGTTAGTATTCTCGTGGTCGCACTTTTATTGCAGAGCAGTTCTGTTCTTTCCCCTTCCTCAAGGGAATTTGAAGCTGCTCCTTGAAAAATTCATAGGCCACATAAAACTACCAGTGACATCAACTGGAGCCAGCTAAGTACGTCAGAGGGATTAAAAGCTGATAAGAGAGGAAAAGAGTATGACTGCTTTTTCATACATACATTAATCACACATTCCTCATTGCTCACCTTTTTTGAATTCTTGGTTATAGTCAAATGACCTTAATTATACGGTAGTCTTTGTTATCTAGGAAATGAAATACAAATAAGACTTTGTAACAAAGGACAAAGAAAATACCAAAAGTAATAATCACAAAGCAAAGACAACCCTCTTAACCAACCCCACCAAACCCCAAAGACAAAGATGCTGCAATTCTATTTATGTTGTAGACTGTAGGAATTAGTAGGTGAAAATCAGTGGAATGTCCCACATAGAGAGTGAAAAGACAAAAGCATATTCTTTCTCTCTATCCATAAGAACTATGAATGTAAAATTTGAGGTGATAATCTACAATATATTTTCAATCTTATACAGTATTTTAACCTTATGATTCTTACTCAGAGCACAAAACTCTCTTCTGTTACAGTTCCATTTGCCCAGTTATTTACTCTTCCTAACATTGAGTACTTATCAAGTGAAAAATGTTGTATGGAAGAAGTGTGTGCAGGCATTTAAGTGTGTGGACATTTATCAAGGGCTTTGGCTTCCCCCTTAGCGCTGATCACTTCAGCCTCACTGTGCATCATGTGTTGGGGTCACAGCTGCCCTTCCAGTCCAAAAGATCCTGTTGCTTCAGCCTCTGTCCCTGCATAGATGCAGACCTATGCACACAGATGGACACTTAATGCATGGAATATCTACGTGTATACTTTGTGCAGTTTACCAGAGCCCACTTGAACAACTACACACAGACAGTATATGGTTAAAAGTGAACTAAGTGAAGTAACAGTCATTTGGAGCTCCAGGAAAACGAAGTGTTTCATATGGAAGGGCTGGCATGGAGCAAGTTTTTATGTCACTAGTATAATATTAAGAAATCTACCTCATTTCCTTAATTAGTCTTTTCCCATTGTGCCTATAGCCCAAAAGGTTTACCTTCTTGAGCTCAAAAGCGTGGATTGTTTTGACAGCCACATTAAGTTGCTTTTAATTGAGGTTTTTGGCTGTCTGCTTACATTTCTTTACTATACTTAATGTTGTGAATATTACATAATCATTTGGGTACAATCCTTTTCTTCTTGGTTGCTGTATTCAACTAAATCCAGACCGAAGTGCCACTGAGGCACTGAGTGTGCCACAAAAATGTAAATTAGTTTTCTGTCCATATGAGCATTTATAATTACTGCAAACTTTCAGACTTTTGTGGGGACTTAAAGTGTAGAGATGATCAGGTTCTGGACTGACACCACCCAATTGTGAATCCTTGGAAACATAGTCTTATCCCTCACCAGAAATGCCACAAAAGCTTGTACAAGAGCCATGTGGAGTGCAAAAGAAGAGGGCTTGTTACCAGTTTAAATGGAACACTCAAATTTAAAACCCAATTAAAGTTTTGTTAGAAGTGGTTTAGTTTTTCAGTAGTTGAACTAACACTGTTTGTATTACATGACAAATTCATTTTTTTATAAATATTATTATCAACTCTACCATTCAATGAAAATTGTAAATATCATTGTAACACTTTGCAATATCAATCATTTAGATGTTTTAAAAGTATCACAAGACAAGAACTAAAATGCTTTTACAAAAGTTCTAGGGCCACCTATTGAACATTTCCTTTCTTTTGAAGACTCCAGAGAGAGACAATGTTTAAGGCTGAGCTGCATCTTTGAAAGGCATCAGAAGCCACTCCATACAAGTTGATGGAGGTAGATTAGTGTATGTGCAGTTAATGTCTGTATAGGGCACACAGGAGAAGATCGCACTGAGGTTCAGGACTATCTTGTGTAGACAGGAAAGGCCAGGTCTGGAGCTAGGGTATGAGTTTGGAGCACACTAGCAACGATGTGCTATCATAGCAGCGTGGGCTCTCTTTGTACACAGCTGCAGGGGCTTTAAAGAATAAAACCTACTCCAGTTGCAATATATTTTTTTGAAATTCATCCTGTGCCATATAAAATCTGCCTTAGATTCAGTACAGATGCAAAAGAAAACGTCAGTAGTCACCACCAAGTTTTACAAAATCACTTTGCATTATGTGTAGTTGACCTCTCCTCACCAAGCAAAAAGCACTTTAGAGCTACAAATTATGATATGAAATGTCAGCTAAAGATTCTCTAATTAACTTCCTTCCATCATATCTTCCCCATAACAAGCTCAATTCTGCTTTCCTGACTTCTAGAACTTTGTTTGTCTGCCTCTAAATGGGACTTCCCCTCCTGCCACATCATCTGCTCCTGAGGCTTCCCTTTCTAATCGCCCTCCCACTCACTCCTCACGGGTTTCATTTAATGTGTAAGAAATCACTCTATCCACTCTCTTGTGTCCTCAACCTTTCTCCCGGTGACACAGCCTGACCCAGCATGGTTTCCTACCCAGCTTCTACAGTCCTGCTAGGCACAGCGGCTTTTTCTCTTCTCTTTCTCCTGCTGCCTACTTCTCTGCCAATGTCTCTCCTGGGATTGTCTCCTCTGCCCTCTATCCAGCAGTCCCACAATCCTTCCCCTGCACAGCAGCCGTGTGTAGTTGCACACCATATACAATCCCAGGGTAGGTTGCAGGGGGGTGCTTGCAGACACGTAGCCATGCCGGTGATTTTGTAGATTATATGAATGGTTTCACAGAAACGATCCCCAGCAACGTGCTCCACAGTTAGCACTTCAACCAACACCCCCAGCCTACCATGACCCCCTTCTTTCAATGTTTCTTTCTCCAAGTTCAAGTAATAGTTGGGCATGGATTTTTTTTTTTTTTTTGCTGAAGTAATCAGCATTCCGTATGAGTGGAGACTGCTAAGAGATAATACTTCTGTTCCTGAATCTTTTCCCAGCTGCTCCTTGCTGTTGTTCCTAGCTTCATAAATTCACTTCTAAATGTCATATCCTTCATTCTAGCCAGACTAAAGTTTTCAAAACAAATCTGGGTATATCTGGACTATTTACTTGCTATATATAGACCAAAATAAAATCCCCAGCTACAATGTGAGCTAGTGAGAACATATGGAAAGCCTCACAGACTTTAGAAAGAAACAACTATCTGTGGAAAAGTGTAATTAACTCACAGGAAGGCTACTGTAATGTGAAGGAACAATTTCTACCAGGTTGTGCTACTGGATCTGATTT
This sequence comes from Calidris pugnax, assembly GCF_001431845.1. NCBI lineage: Eukaryota > Metazoa > Chordata > Aves > Charadriiformes > Scolopacidae > Calidris > Calidris pugnax. The sequence goes on along the minus strand of NW_015090797.1, from coordinate 5,584,144 downwards.
GGTCTTATGGAAAACTATACTTCAATGTAGGGAACTGTTGAAACTTTTGGAAACTTTTACGTATATACACACACACGTATATATAAGGCATAAAGGACAAAAATGTTAGACGTGCTGGATTTGATCCATGGTTTTGGATGAATCTTGGGGATGAGGGAGGAATCCACAATGTTGGTAATGCTTCTGTTTAAACTAGCAAGTCAAGTCTACCAAAATTCAAAGTATAGGAATACTGAGACTGATGGCTTGAAAACAGAATTTTCTGTTTTATGTACTGAATCAGATCTGTCTTGTTTTGTCTCTAAATGAAATAATGGCTCAAAAAAATCATTATTATCGCAACCAAAATTTTTAGTAAATACATACAGTCACATCATTGTCATTTAAAATATGTTTTATTGGCCATGGTGCAAAACAATGACTGAAGGATAGGACAGGACAGGACAGGACAGGATAGGATAGGATAGGATAGGACGGGATAGGACAGGACAGAACAGAATAATGTCAACTCCCAGAAGCTCTAGCTCTGGCTGTAATCAAACTCTTGGCACAAATGATGGAAGTGTGGGAGACAGAATGAAAAATCGGATGAGTTTAGAAGTGCCCTCTGAAGTGCAGATTTTGAATTCCAATACCAGTGCCAGCCACATATAAGGTAATCTTCAGAAATGCTGCTAACGTTTGGCGTAAGGTAGGACAGTATATGCATACTGGGAGAAAAAATAAGTGTTGCCCAATGAAGCAGTCATTGAAGAAAAGTAAAAATCGGCTTCGAAGCAAACTGCACAAAGCCAATGCCGACTCCACACATTCTCAGCTGTAATACATTAATGCACAGCAAATAAGTATGAAACCTCTGAGAAGAAATACAATATAAAGAGGATTTGGTGAATTAGAAAAGATCAGTGACAAAATTCGTTCTATTAATTTCACCAACATCCCCAAACACTCTGAGCAGATCCTCAGCTAATTTGCAGCAGCTGAGGTTCTACGCCTAAATTTTGGATAGTGGACACTTCTTAACAATATTTGATCTAAGGTTGCTTCATATTTTATTGTTAATAATCAGTCGCAGCCCACTGGCTATGGGCCACCGATAGGTGAAAAGTCAACAGACTTTGCAATATGTTTGTCCTGTTTCAGGCTAACGTTTGCAGGCCGCACCTTGCAGGAACGTTATTATGGGAGTTATTAAAAATCTATTTTTGCTGAAAACAATGCAAACGGAAGGAAGTGAGCCTGTCAGGAGACTTATTTCCTATTCAAGCCGACAGGTAGTTGGAGAATGGCCATCTGGAGTTTAAAAATTGCCAGTCAAGCCTCTAGGATTTGTCCCTTCCTGGATTAACACACTCGCTCTGGATAGTGCGGCGATGTTGTCATGGCACGACAAACAAGAAGCGACTTTCTGGGGGTGGGGGGGAAGGAATCAAAGGAAGTTAGTTAGCCATGAGAAAACTTGTTTGCTCTCACAGCGCTAATAGCCAAAAGGCAAACACTTGGACATGATCCATTCATCTGGAAACACTTTTGCATCGCGGGAGGACCGAGGTACCGAGGGCGAGAAACCGCGGGGCGAGGGCTCGGCTGCCGGCACGGGTCCCTCCCCACAAGCCCACCTGATGCCTGGTCCCCACACCCAGACAGGCCAGCCTCCAGCTCCCATTGCTCCTGGCAAGATCATTCCTCCTGCCTGCATTTCCAGGGTGCCAAATCTTCATTTCCTGAAGACTGGAAAACTCTCTGCCTGTAGCCAGTCCTCACCCTGAGTCCTGCCACTTCTTCTGCAAGGAGTCGCGCAGGGCCCCATCCCTCGGGTCAAGTGAGTCTAACGAAATCACAATCAATCAGCCTGGAAAGCAAGTGAAGGCTTCAGGAGAGAAAAAACTCAGCAGCCCTCCATCGCCTACCCCCGCAGTTGACCACCCTTTTTGCTCTTCACTGTGTTAATAGGATTACGCTACACTTTCAGGCTTAAAGCAACATAGAGCTTGGGAGCTCAAGTTCGTTTTCCTCACCGATGAGAAAATAGGAAACTACCTGTGTCACTGGTTTGTTTGGCTTGTGGCAGTTCTTGTGCTAACTCCAGCAAAACTCGTTTTCATCCCGAGCATCCCTAACCTCTTGGCTAAGCAAAACAGCACATTCCGAGGGTCTGTCACCAGAACATGGTCTGGTAAATGCATGTGTGGCAAAGTACTGCCTCCCCTGAAAAAGCTTTTCCATAGGAGTAAGGTGTCCCACTTTACAGTTTTCTCTCTCCCCTTTATATGCATTGCATGCCTCAGTAGTTTATACAATATTCATACCACAAAGGCAGAGTTTGGCTTGCAGAAGCTAGAAAAGCAGCAAAAAAGCAACAAGTTAGAGAATTCTGGAAGCATTTCCATTGGATGGGATTGAAAATTATGGAGGTTGGTGGGTTTTTTTCCCAGCTTTTCAAAACATAACATTTGGGGGGAAGATTACCCCTTTTGTTTGCTTACCAGTAACTGTTGTAGAGTCTGTGTGCTTGGAGGAAAATAAAACAAAATCTATCTTTGAAAATACTGACCAGCCTCATGAGAAAGAGCCTGCTCTCTCTCCACCAGACTTTCAGCCCCATTTCAGCTCCCCACGGAATCGAGGCCCTCGTGTGCTGAAGAAGGGCAGCGAGCATTATTGAACACTAATGTGGTAAGGTAATCCCTCAGCGATCCATAACACTTATGTTTTTGGTTTTACTTACGTTATAATTTTCAAAGTTGGACAAGCTTGGAGGAAAAAACCGCCTGGCAAACAAACAAACTTTAAAAATTAAAGGAATTTTCCAAGTTTGCTGGATTTGCAAGCCTAGGCATACTGCAGCTTAATTACTAGTCAATGAAGGAGAAACAATTATACACCAGAAAGTAACATTCAAGAGCTCATGAAATATGGCCCCAATGTGTTTCTAATTTTTTTTTTAATACATGAAGGACTCAGCTGCCATGGTGATAGGCAAATAAAATAAATAATTATAACAAATATTCCATGAATCGGAGTTGTGAAATCTGTGAACAACATGTTATTTTCTCCTTCCATCCTCTTTACTCCAGTTTAGAGGAAAGAGCTGGTGAAATGTGTTGCTTTGAGCCTAAACTTCTCTGATCTTCTTTTATTTTCTTTCTAACTGTTCGATCATACACTGCCAGCTGGAAGCAACGAGGTGATGCAAGGTAAGAGTCTGATCTCAAACCTACTTTTGGAGAATGCTAGGAGCCAGGATTTCTCACAACATCACAGAAATATGCATGAGGCTTATAAAGACACAGTTCCTTACCCCAAAGAACTCCACTAAGAGCTACCTACGTGCTACTTAAAGATACTTAGATTTCCATGTAAAGTGTGTATTCCTTATCTTCTTTAATTAATCATGTGAAAACACACATCATTAGGTGGTCCTTAGGCTAGCCATCTGATCATAAAAGACATTTTCTTCCTGTATTTGAAGTGCTGAGATCCCATGCTGAATATTAAGTTTCGTTTGAATTGCCTCATTGGATTTCGCATGTGGAGTTTATACCCGGGTTATTTAAAATTCTGGGGTTTTTTTTCTTTTTTTAAAAACTTCTTCTTTGCCCCAGTTGAATGCTCATTCATTGTTTGAATGGCATGTTCTATAGTCAGCCTTGAATTCTTGGCAAACCATACACTCAAGTTCCACTAAAAATATTTTATCCTTGGGGAGATAGAAATTCCCTTGAGCTTTTTCTGTAAAGACAGATAAGTACCATAATCATTTGCCTCAATTACACCTGCTATGCCATTTGCACTTTGATTTTGAAAGGTGAATTTTTTCTTTTTAATCATTATTAAGAACATATGTATTTCCTGCCAAGGCAGTCTTATAAAAACATTGGAGGCATATGAGAAAAATTCCTCTGAGGCCTCAGGCACATTGAACTGTCCTGAGAATGTGAAGTGAGGAGAGATTGATGCATGGGCTACCTGTCCAGGAATTCAGTAGTACTGGATCGGATTTTCCATGGTTTCTCTCTCTCCATGAAATTACACATCATTCACATGCATGCATCCGTGCACGCATACAAATGTACTCACGCACTCCTACATAGCAATGAGGATAATGTTAGACATGATCTGGCTGCAGGCTAGTTACAGAGGGAAAAACGAATTTCCACACCTTCATATATATTTTTGAGAGTATAATTTCTGTTTTAGCTATATGGTTATAGCTATTTGCAACTTAAATATTACATATGGTCAATGTCCCTCCAAAGTAAACTAGGTAAAAGGAATGAGTAGTTACCACTGGAATTATAATTGTCACTAAAGCACAGAGCCAAGCCAGGCAGTTCCAAGGAGATTCTTTAAAAAAAAAAAAAATTTAAAAAAAAAAAATCATTCCATCTATTTATCTATCTTTCTTTGTTATCTCCTGGAAAACATGTGCTGAATCCCACTGAAATTTTTCCAGTGATGTGAATGAAGATGTGTACAGAGCTACACAAAAGTATTTCAAAGTGAAGTCAGCTACTATTCCAAAAGTTCACCTTCTATTTTTGAAATTCAGACATGGGACTGCAGCCACTTCTGGCTATTGGTACAAAATCAAGAACATGAATACCTCCTCTCCCTCTAGCAATAGGAATTATTAAGGCCAGAAGACAGACAGTTATGAGCCATTCGTCTGACCTCCTGCATAACACCAGCCTTTGAATTTCACCCAGTGATTCTTGCAAACCCATAACTCCAAGATGACTTCGACCATAGTCTTAGAAAGATGTTCATTTTTGATTTAAAGACTTCAAGGAATGGAGAATCCATCAAATCCCCATGGTAATTTTTTCCAACATAATTACCCTCACCTTTAAAGATATGTTCCTTATTTCCTCTTTGTATTAACATAGCTTTTCCCTTTTATCATTTAGAATTAAAAAGCATTGATCTACGCAGGTACTTACAGATAGTGATTAAGTCTTTACTTTAAAAGGCCAAAAAATGAAAAGTCTTTCTTACCTTGGACTCAAAGGCTTCCCCTTTCCAATATAAGGAAGGAGTGAATACAGAGCGTAACTACTGTGAAGCAGAAAAGAGCAAACTTTTCTCTCAAATTATTTCACTTGTACAGGCAGAAACAAGGTATCTAATCCATAAGTATCTATGCTAAAATCAACAGCTTTATTATGCCTTACTTTCCAATTTATTTTTACACGTCCCACTGTTTTGCAAAATAGATTTCGTGTAGATTGGACAGTTAGTCTTGGTTCCAAATTTTCTGTATTTAAGTCAGACTCCATATACCTCTTTAATGGGATATTTAGACCAATTGCAACTTATCTTGACTTACTTCCTCACTTCAACATGAAACTATCTCACTAGACACCATAGCTTCTCCAGGTGGCATTTACTTGGGGCCAGACTGAATCCTAGGGGACAATTCCAGCGGTGCCTTGTACCCTGTACCACTCAGCTGAGGGGGGGGTTGCACAGGATGTACATCAGCACAAAGCTTGGCCTACAGGCACCGAACTTCTTCAGTGGGCAAGGAAGCAGAAGGGACTGTGCCTTCAGCAAATTAGCTTTTTGCCTGACTAACCATTTATAGTAAAATTAATGAATGGCATTCCATTTTTCATCTTAAATTTTCTTTGCAACCATCATAGCAAAAACACATGTTTTGTAGTCTACAGTCTTTTTTGGCACAGCTGAAACATTCTGCATAGCTTACTGATTTATTGTCTTGATGATCTTTTCTTTTGTCTTAGCAGTTCAAGATGTCTCTTGTGGCATTGCTCTCGTCAACCCGATACCTGAGTAGAATTCATTCCTCTTCAGCCACTACCAAAAGGTAACGGTATCAGTGGTAATTTAATGGCTAGTAATATGCACATAAGCCCTGCAGACCAGATCAGGTGACATTCACATGATATGTTAGCCCCAAAACTAGGTCCCTAAATCCCTGCGTAATTAGAGTTATCAATGTGTTTAGTGCATATGTATCCACCATCTCCTATACGAAAACTTTCAGCGTTCAGTTTGATCCTTTGCATGTGGATTTGCAGCTCCTGTTTGGTAAAGATCAGGCTCAGATACTGTGTGTGGGAATCCTAAGGTAGAGCAGAATACAGTGGACTCTTTCTGATGACTTTTTTTGTTTCATTTAAAGAGCATATGAGCTGCCCAAATGTAAAATATTTTTTTTTTCTCACTGGTTGGATAGCCTAAATTTATTACAGATGAATTCCTGTTTATTCCTAGTTAAGTTTGCCTTTGTGACCAGTGCCAGATCTGCCAGCTAATACACAAAACCATCACAGCCATACAGTCTGTGGATCAAGAACAGATCCCTGGTGCTTCCTTTTGTCATTAAGTTCAACTACCAACAAAATACAACCAGTAAACCGCAAATAGACTCAAGAAATGTTCAGTTCTAAAAATCATTAACTGGTTTTCATTCTCTTTGCAGCATTTGCCTATAAAGGCAACTTCCTAAAAAGTTGCATGATCTTCTCTTTGGGAAATGAAATGTCTAGAGACATGCAGACTGGGTCCAAACATGAAAGGATTCACGCATTTGCGTGGTTTGTTTCTATCTACCATACCTCAGCACACTGGCGTTCCTTTCTGCAGTACAAATTGATGTCCCAGAGCATTTTCAGTATCCCGGCTTTTCTGACAAGACAGGAATACAAACCATCTGCTTTTCAGAGAGAAAGCCGAGGGCTCTGCCTAATATCACTTCCCTGCAGACAATCAGGTTCGTGCCAATTTATGGAGGGGGCAGGAGGGAAACCTGTGCTCCTGCCTTGAGCCCTCACATGCCAAGCTGCAGCCTGGAATTTTTACAGCTCTGTCCTGAACCTCTGACAAGAAGGGTTTACAACAGAAATCTTGCCAGACCCTTAACTATAGCGACGCCACTATAATATTTATAAGTACATTATACTCTTTCCAAACATATGTGCTTATTACTTATGTCTCCGCTCCTGCCTCTCTTCTGGGGACTTTTCTGTATAAACAAAACAGATTCTCTTGCTTATACTTAGAAAATCTAATTGCTCTGCGTCTCTAGCTGTTATGCAAAAGCCCAAACAGCCAAGAGATTCTTTCAGTGCATTTACACAGCAGCGAGTCTCTACAAAAAACATAAACTTCCTTTTCCACTTTGCTCTTCCTTGCTTTCATAAATCTGCCCATTTCACTAGTGTTTGGATAAGATTCTTCTTTTTTTCTAAAAAAAAAAAGAAAAAGAAAAAAGTAAAAATAAAAAATGCAAGACTGAGGTGGATAGGCCATCAGTTACGCAGCCCAGCCTTACAAGAGCTGACAATTCTGTCCCTTTAAGTAAACAGAGGAACAGAAAAGATACATAAACAAAAAGACCACTTGCAGGGCTGACAGCTTGTCTGCTCCAGCAAGAGCAGGTTCCCAGGGAAAGTGATTGCCTAATAGTAATAGGGAGCGACAGGGATTTCCTGGTTTTTCCACTAACTTCTCAAAGCAGGTTGGTCCCGGGCACAGGTATGCCCATTTCTGCTGATGAGTTGGACAGATGTGGCCTGCAGGTGAGAAACTGCTCAAAAGTAGCTAACCCAAAGCAACCTCAGTTCCCCTGCACAGGGTTTTAGTTGGATTCAAAGTGACCAGGGCTTTTAGTGAACACAGACCAGGATGTTCTTAGCTGCTTTTGGGTTGGATTTGCATCAGGAGTTCAGGTCTGGAAATCAAAGTCAAACTGAGGAACAGTCTGAAAGTGGCTTCAAGTGAGCTTAAAGCAAAACGAGATAGAATTCAAATCTGAAATAGGAGAATATTACTGAACTCAAATTTCTTGTGAAATTTAAGCCATGTTTCAAACGGCACTTAAGATAGGTCTTTTCCAACTCTAAACTAATAGGAAATTGAACATGTAAAGGTATGAATATGTAGCTCAATTCTAGTCAGGGGTGCCAGGTAAGTTTTTTACCACAGCTACATTTTTAACCTGGCTAAGAAATACGTCAGTTGGGTTCTTGTATCTATTTGAATGCTTAGATAACTCAGAAATTAAACTACTTGGAATTAGGGTATGTATATAGCCTGTAAAAAGGAGGTGTTCGGGGAAAAAAATACTTTTATGTAAGAAAGTAATACCTAGAGCACAATATACACAGGAATTGTGTAAGTCAGTAAATGACTCCTGCATGGGATTTCGTAGAAAACAGCTTCTCTGGTCTGTCTGATGTTGATGCCGTCTCTCTTATCAGGAGACAGATCAGGAGAAAAGCATAGTGGTCAGCATTTTTCTTCTACAGTTCTTCTGCAGTCATAAACAGGTCATAAAAAAAAGTGAAACAACTTTTTCAAAGAAGTTACTATCACATAACAAAAGCTCTCTGAAAATATTCTTTCCTGTTGCAATTTATTCTTTCTGAGCTTTCATTTTCTCAAATAAAGGATTTAGATTTTGATGAGCAAGCTATTCTGTCTACAAATATATGACATATGTGCTACGGCTGCAGAAAGAGTGGGGAAATGGTAGACTCGAGCTATCTTTAAATTATGTGATGAGTTGTCAGAATCTGATCATAACAGTGAGAAAATTATGTGATGTTGGATGAATGTCTGTGTTTCTAACCCTGATAATTCTGAGGACATGAAGAAAAGTTACCTGTAGAAAAATAAAAAGAACAACACATTACAGAAGACCAAGTGTAACCTATATGTGGGAGGAAGTGTGTTAAGATTGTTCTGTAAATATATAGGAGATTTGATTCCTCTCTTGAAAATTAAATTATGAGGACTGACCTAAGTGGAACTTCCTACATAACACCCCAGAACTCAGTCACTAAAGTTGAAACATGGCATCAATAGTAGGCTTGAATTTTATTATCTGAAAATATTTCTGATCATTCCTGATTCTTCTGAATTTGGGGAATTCAAATAGGAATTAAACACTGCACTGAAATGATAAGGTATAGATATAAAGTCTAACAAATTGTTTTATGTCCCCCTTATTTTTGGCACGGATTGTGTCAGAGCACTTTAGCCTTGGATGAACTGTATCCTGACAACCAAAATCAGGAAGTCAGGAAATTCAGAGACTATTAAGAAAAAGGAGACCAAGGGGAAAAAAACATACAAATAGGTTTGATGACAAGGAACAAATTTCATTAAGAAGAAACCCACATGAGGAAAACCAGCTTTACTTTGCTGTTTTAATGGACAAAGTCAGCAATATAAAACAACCAGGTCATCCATCTATTCCTGCAGGAAAACCACTGGAGCCTTCAATATCATAGTGTCAGCTGCTTTTCTATAGCCTGACCTCATGAGTTAAGAAGCATGAACTCTGCTAAAAAAGATTCCTCTGGGTTCAGTAAGACTGACTCCTGTTTTTAAGTTTTCTCTGTGTGTGTGTGTGGGTATTGTGACACCTGCAGTCTGATAGAGCTGTTATTGCTCTAACTATGCGAACTAATTTAGGCACCCTGGGTTTTTTTTTAGTCATGCTTAAGTGGCTGATTTTAGCCTTTGAAAACAGGAAACAAGTGCTATAATTCTAAAGAAATAATCTGGCAATCAACCCATTAAGAACAAGAAATCAAGGGTGGTTTTTTTGAGGGTGGGGGTTTTTTGAGTCAGAAGCTTAAAATTGGACACAACTCAGACATAACTTTCCTTAACTAACCCCTGACTCTGCTTAGAGCAGTAAGGAAGTGGAGGAGGAGCGTGACTTAAATGGACTGAACCAGAAAATAATAAAAGAAAAACAATGCTATTCTCTGGAGAAAAGAGTGTCATGATGAAAAATCAGTTTGTTCTCATAAATAGAATAAATTTTGAAAGAAAGAAAACACAAGCAGATAATTTTCAAAGGAACTGCTCTCATAAAAAATTGATGCGTGTATCATGGGGATAACTTTATAAAGGAAGCAATAATTTAAACACTATTCCCTTTCCCAGAACTCTTGCTGCAAATTTGTAACAGAATAATCAAGTGCAGAGGTGTTAAGAAAAGCAGTTAGATTCACCTGAAAGTGATTTGGGCAGGTTCTGTTTTCCCTCCTTTTGTTAATTTATTTTGATTAACAGCTAAAATGTATTTCAGTTATAAGTAGATCTAAGTTGTTAAGTCAAACTTAGTAAACAGCAGTGTCTAGCCAGGAGGAATGCTGAATTCAAGGAAGATTCACTTTGCCTTCCCAGCTCCCGGGACATAATCAAAAGCTCTACTTCTGCAGCCCATGAGTTAAGTCTTGACCTCAGAAACAGATGTAATTGAAAGATCAGTAGGAACTGCAGGTGCATAGCTAATGAATAACTTTGGTCCTAGGTGTTAGAAGATGAAGCAAAGTTCCAGCAAATGTCACTTCTGAGAAATTGAACCCAAATTTCTTCTGAAAGAGGATGACAGATATATGCAGCCAGCTATGTAACTCTGACTTGGCTTGTCAGCGATGGCATTAGGCAGAGTTCCTGGGCACTGCAAGGATACAGCCATCCCCTGTTTTATGCTTTGGACTTGAAGAACCCAATTTTACTCCCGTAGCTGAATTTTTTTAATTTGGGTTTCATTTAGTGTTTATTTACTGATGGACAGAAGCTGCCTCTGAATTCCTGCCGATGTTCTGGCGCTACCCACCTGAGTGGGTCTACTTTCACAAACAGTGTCTCCTCATTATTTTATTCAACAGGCGTTTCCTCCCACACCACTGATACGAGAACAGATCACATGAAAATGGAACGAGTCTTAAGACACTGAGTATTTCCCCTCCCATCCTGGATGTTTACAAGCATTCTTTGCTGTCAAAACAATATTCATACAAACCGGTGACTGTGCTGGGGTATTTCACTCTAAGCATGTGGCTAGATATATAGAGAAACACTCAGAAAACAACTTTCTTAAACAAATAAACAGCTCAGCTCTTGAACTTTATGCTCACAGTAATCTCTGTCATCATTAATCACTCTCAGTGTTTGACTTAGCAGCCGACGGGGGGGGGGGGGGGGGGGAGGGCGGGGGGGTGCGCTGACAGCCCGGTGTCTGTTTGCAGGTGTTGCTCTGCAATCCCATCTGCGTGGTGGGCTACGCCCTGGCCTCCTGGCGCTTCTTCAGGGAGCGGATCGAGGAGGAGGAGATCACCCTCATTCACTTCTTCGGCGAAGAGTACCTGGAGTACAAAAGGTGGGTGGCAGTGCGGGCGGGGGGGGGGGGGGGGCGTGGAGAGGGCATAGGGAAGAGGGTACAAAAAAGTCATAACCCTCTGCTAAAACCAGCTGAGAACCGCTTTCTTGAACGTGGAATATATGATGGGCCTGATCCAGATGCTGGGGAGAACAGATCTTGTGAGGAGACAGACCTGATATCTTTGGCATGAGTGTTACCACAAGAACACGGAGGACATTCATAGATAATTGCTAAAAGCCCCAAAGTCCCTTACGAGAAGACTCCACAGACCAGCACAGTGTTCAGTGTCTGTTTCTGTTTAACAAATGATAAAAACACAATCCAGCTCCTAAGAAAGACAGTTTCTGCATTAAGAAGATGCTTAGGGAATAGGAATGTTTCAGTAGCTTTCAGGAGAAGTCAGATAAGCAGCTCACAAACTACTCTTTCAAGCAATACCCTTACTTCTCCTAAAATGGATTTCTCACCTATAGTCACAAATCCAGTTGGAGAACCTGAGGTAGACTCAGGTGTCAACATTTATTGTTCTCATTATTCTCCTATGACACCAGAACATTCTTGATTTATATAGAAGTTACTGGAGTCATCCACATTATTTTCATTGGGAAGGGTGAGGAAGAGAAGATGGCTGCTGGAGAGGTCAAGTGGGAAAGAGGTGGGGGCAAGGGAACCTGATTACTGCTGCTAGCAAAGCTTGCTTTTCCCCCCACCCCATTGTCAAATAGTGGTATTCAGCTGATGAAAACCAGCTGGGACCTCAGACACTTGATGAAGCAATAAGGTCCACATGCTGAAGGCTAACATGAAGCAAAGGTGCTAATTACTGGCTTGTAGGCAAAATAAATAAATAAATAAAATAAAATAAGGCTCCACCTGCACACTATAACTTCTGAACCTTCATTTTCCCAGGAACAGGAAAACTATAATTTAAACAACCTGTCCCACTCATTGTTCTTTTATGAGGGAAAATTTGAATTTTAAGGCAGATTATGACCCTGAGTGACAGAAAAAAAACTATGCAACCAGGTTTGCACATTGAACTGATTTAAAAATCAAACGGCTTCTAGATAGAGAGATTAGCTGACGTGTAGTGTGGGACCAGCCGTGTCCCTCATTATAGCCTCAGCCTGGACAGAAATAGATTCTGAAAATCTTTAGTCTCCTGTAAACAAAATTACCAGAGTCCCACAGCCTCAGCAGATGGGCCTGATTCCCAGCTGCTGTAAGTCAGCCGTGGATCCTGTTATGAGACTATGGGCTTTTGCATCCACTAACCTACTGTTGCCAATGGAGCCTGTTCTGCTGCTGATATGTGAGGATAAACTTGTTTTCTTGCTTTCACAAACCACACGTGCTTACTGAGGAAGCTACAGAAGGTAGCTGGGAAGGTGACATCCCTTCCCTCTGCATCCTTACCATTACATCCCATGATGCCACCATAGCATGATTAAACCTTGAGTCGAATGATGTGCCGTTGGCTCCTGCTCCCATTGTCTTCCTCCCCCTGAACCCTTTCCATACTGTCCCATTTCCTTTCTTCGACTGCTGTCCCTTGCCTTCCTTGAATTTTGTTGCTGGACAGATTTCCACCTTCCTTCACAGTTTATTTTTTCTTCTGAGAAGTTCTTACCACAGGGACGTAGGTGTGGCTGCAGCAGGGACATAGGTGAAGGTGTGGGACCATCTGGATGCAGCTGCAACCCAATCCAGGGCGTGTGGGACCATCTGGATGCAGCTGCAACCCTGACTCCAAAATAGTGCTCGGAGTAAAGTTGGGATTGCCCCTGGCCAGTTAGCAGTCAGCAGCATCGCGGTGTCGTGCCCCTGCTTCTGACACACTTTCGTTCAGCAGCTCTACACGATGGGGAAGGCAGCAGAGAAAATACGTTCATCGGATGTGCCTGTCTAAAATCAGCAGAGCAGCCCTCTCCTTGTCAACTTGTACCCAGCTTCCTGTTTTGATGCACGATTCCCTGACTGCTATTTAATCCCAGTTTGGCTCTAAAAGATTGCAAAATACATTTTTTGGCAATGGCTTTCTGAGACTCCTAGCAAACAAAACTCGATTTTGGGATGATGCCGAATTCTAATAAAGCTCTTCAGGAGAAATGTTTTCTAACTATAGCTACTATCACCATTTATTGCATTTAAGCACTGATGTTGGAAGTAAGCTGTTAAGAGATAAATTGAAACACACTTTTCTGGAAATTATTTATTTGTACAGTTGTCATCAAAAAAGACAACCACCCTGTGGGACAGCATGACCTCAGGACAAGATCAGACATAAGGCCCGAGTTGAAACAGCTCTTGAGTTTGATTCAGAGAATTGTGCCCTTTCACAGCTGAAACTACAGTAATAGGAGACTCGGAAGTAACAAGTGCCACCAAATCTTTTCTCAGATACTACTAACTTTGAGATAACTCTGTAATGTAATATTTTAAGCCAAAGGAATCATATGGAGTAGATCACTTCAGAGTCTGCAATACGTAGGTATGTAGCCTCTGAAACTAGAGTAAAATATTTCATTTTAAGGAAGGTAAAATTAAACAGTTACAGTAATATTTGTGATATAATCCTAGTAATTTGGAGAGTAGGAAAATATATGGTATGAGAACACTACTCCATGGTTCCCGGTTGCACCAGAATCTTCGACTGGTTGGTATTATTTCCAGTTTGAAGGCGGTGGTGGTGGCTGTCTTCCTTTTATTTAATTATTGTTTTGTTTTTAAAGAGTTGACACATTAAGGAAAATTCCCTCTGATGTTCGTGAATGTGCAAAATTCATGTAAGAAGTAGCAATGGACATGCCCTGGATCCAGCATACAGATCCCTCAGCCCATATATGCAGAAAGATCCCACAAGGCATAAGTGACCTCAAGATCAGCAGTTTCTTCATTCTATAAATTTGCAAAGTCCACTGCATATTCTGAATTTTGCTGTAATTCAAGGGGTGCTTTTTAGTCAATTAGCAAGATCTCAGAGGATTTCTTAGAAGCATAGCAGTTATAGACAGACCTCAGGCTAGCAGGTATTCTGTTAAAACCTTTGGAAATTTGGAAAGTGAATGTTTCATGTCCTAGCTTCCTCGTGTTCCAAACAATGTTTAGGACATACAGTACAGGAAACCTAACTACAGCCAATACATACGTTTCTTACTTTAGTTCTCTTGGAAAATGCAGGGAGAACAATTTGTAATAACTTTCACTTAGGACCCAGGCTGTTTATTTGTAGTACCCTCTCTCTTGTAGGTCAGATCTAATAGAAATATGGTTGCAAGTGGATTTCTTATAATCTACAAATATTCTACCTAGATAGCTATAGAAGAACTTTTTTTTTTTTTCCCAAGAAAAATCAGACTACTGATTCCTTCAAACACAGGAGGCATGAGCCTCAAATAAAACAAGAGGTTTGCAAAAGTTTGAACAATTTCCATGTTAAAATGGAAATGGTCTAGTGCACTCAGATGCTAGACCATGTAAGATTTCAACAGGCATAAAACTTTTAAAATGCATTACAAATTCACTAATTAAGCCTTGGAACTACTGACAGATATCATTAGAAAGATGTCTCTGAGGGGAGACAAAAGACGACCAGGAAAGGGCAACGAGTGTCCATCTTTTATAAAGAGGCAGAAGAGGGAACGGGCAATTTTTACACTACAGCTCCAGGTTGCCAGAGAAATGCTAGAACAAATAAGCAACAAACCATCTGTAAATACCTAGAAAATAAACAACGCGATAAGCATGACCCAGTTTACATTTGCCAGAACAAACTGTGCAAAACCAAAGTAATTCCTACAACCACATAACACAGCTTGAGGATAAAGGAGTCATAGTTGTTATATAGCTCATCTCAAGAAATGTACCAGACAGGATGACATGATGTGCTCTAGGGAAATTTATGGAAGCGTGGACTAGGTGAAAGGAAAATACAATTCTCTTTTCAGGAGGGACAAAACAATGGGTAAAGGGTCTTTCCTACATCAACTATTACTCAGAATTTCCACTAATGATGCAGGAAAGAAGGAAAAAAAAGGTTTTATCAAATATCAAAACCAACTTATTCTTCAAATGTGAAGATCACATCAAGTAAGACAAACTCTTAATGCACTAGAGGACAGAAAAGACACCATAATACACCTACATTGGTGCTGACAGTCGGCAAGTGACAGGACACTGCCCACAGAGGAGAGCTCTATTTATGGCCTCTGTACATGAATAAACTGCTGCATGAACAAAGGATAGAGAACAGGTGCCTAAGGTGTATTTAGGTAGGAAAGAACTAGGGGTTATGTAGTGGATCATAGGCTGAACAATTATATTGTTCAAATGACACACAGGAGTAGCCTGCAAAAAAAGATACAGAAGCTGCAAGAGAGAAGATTCTCTTTCTTCCCCTTTAAGAGCTTGAGAGGCCTCAGCTACCATATCCGAGTAAAAATGTTGAGCATTGAAGACTCCACAGGAGAACTACAGATTGTAAGTCTAGAAAATATGCCTTAGAGCAAAGATTGAAAGACTGGAGGTTGTTTGGTAACTGAAGAGAGGATGGAGGGGACTTGGTAATTATCTTAAAATATACAAAAGAAATCTGCAAAGAGAAATAACATATTTTCTATGCCCTTGGTGTGTAGGACTAGATTAATGGAAAGATTTAGATGCATTAGCAAAGGCTTCCTAATAGTATGAACAGTGAAGCTCTGGAGTAAACACATGAGGATACTTTTGGACTCTTCATCATTAAACATATTTAAAAGTGATCAAACATGTGTAAGGCATGATACGAATATGGTTGATACTATCTTTCTTTGTCCATCATTTAGAAGTACTCTTTCCTCCTGTGATCCTGTGAAAACAGAGTCTACAGAAAACCCATCAGCTCTGAGGTCACGGTCTCTAGAACCCTACAAAACAGTGCATCTCTGTAGTACAGTTCTCAAATAAATGTTTAATGGTAAGGGCAAACAGTGGTCCGCAAAAAAATGTGAGGTTTGGCAGTGGCTGGTTAGCTAAAAAAACATGGAGATACTGACACAGACCCTACATCAAAGTCTGAACTGATTTTAAATCCCACCTTTATTTCAGCCAGAATCTCACTGAAATATGGCAAAAAAAAAAAAAGCCAACAAACTCCTCTCCCCGTCCCCCCTCTTTCTTTTTTTTTAAACTCATGGAAACCAGGAAATTCTCCCTTTTTTGCCAGCAGTACAGTGGTACAATTTTTATATTTTTTTTTTTCACACAACTAAGGTGGAGTAACTTTAACCACCCAAGATGTATAATTATCACCCTGAAATGCACTGCCTGGAATGTATTATTGCTGTCATGAAATGGAATTTATACACAGTAAGGAAACAGTTAGCCCCACAGATTTACTGGACATTATCGGCAGGGCTATGACATCAAGGGCAGCCAATCCAACAGCTCCAAGCAAGCTCAGCACTCACAAGCCATTTCGTGCTTCTAAGTACTTATTACCAATAAAACAAATGTTATGACTGTGTATTTTTAGGTAGTCCAGTTGATTTGTCAGCCAGTCCTTTGTACGCTGAAGAGGTCCGTGTGGCACCGTGGGGCTAACTTGGAGAACTTGAAGAACAAGGCATTTTCTTACACAGCTTTGGTTCTGCATTTCAGGAGCTGCTTTATAGCAGCACTGCTGAGGCAGAAGGTCACACGCAGAATTAAACCACTGCAAAAAGTCATTTCTGCTAACGGAGAACGAATCCTCACGCCTTTTTGGCATTTCTGGGTATCCAACTGCAGCTGTACCCAAAGAAGAGGAAAGAACTCCTGGGTATTCCTGCTAGGTAGTGATTGGGGGGGCTTCTATAACACTTACCCTGGTCCAATGGAGACACTCTGAAGAGTATGTCGGAAAGGCTCCAGCTCACCAGCACCAGGCGGACCTCACCACGCATTAGGACCTGGCTAAGTTTTAGAGCCATGACACATTTTGGCAGGTTGGCATCCAGCGGTTCAAATGCACCTGCTTACAATTAGTTACAAGAAATTCCACATAAAATACCTCATTGCTTGGATCAGGGTACCTTGTTCACATACTCACATTTTAACCCTTTCAGTATCCTAGTTTTATTGAAGCTTAGCCACAGAGGTTTCCTTTAACTTTCCTTGACCTTCTCTTTGTCAGGGCTTCCCTTTTAAGAGTTCAATTTAAGGACCTGGGACTGAAGACAAAAGAAAATAGCCATTAACGGCAGTGCAGGAGATTGAACTGGACTGTCTGAGGACAATTAAAGTAAACATAACCCACTGAACATTCTCTGTGATTCTGGGCAGAAATGGATTAACTCCTAATATGGAGTTAATACTCTTCCACAACTTACAATAGCATTTCCTTGTACTGCTAATTATGACAATAAAACAACTGTGTTTGGAGAGGAAATGAAGAAACACCAGAAATCACCTGGTCGCCCAATACACGTGCATTATTGAGCCATAAACTTCCATTTTTGGTTACCACTACCATGTTCTGCTGCTCCGCTGGTATTTTCAATGCCTCACAATATGAACTTTAAGAGGGACAGATTGCCTGGTTTATATACTATTGTGGGGAATAGAGATTTTTACTGGGACAAAATAACAAACTATCAAACAAGCACGCTCTAATTGTAGCTAATAAATGGTCACAAAATCCTGTTAACTACAAAAGCCTGGGGCAAAAACTTATTTATTTCAGGAAAATAAGAAGTAAATTAATTTGGGATAGGATGCACCTGGAGGAAGTTTAGATCTAACTGTTGGCCCAAACCAAAAATGAAGGATGTCTGGATCTAGTTCCATATTCATATCCCATCTTGCTTCTGTCTCTATAACATGATGGAATGGGAAAAGCCAAACTCCAGATCCAAGAATACAGAATGTTTCAAGGATAGATATAATCCCTTTTTCTTCATCAGTGAAACATAAAACATCCTTGTAGTCAACATGGCGCAAAATGGATGCAACCATAAGCATATGAAATTTAACTCTCTTCATCCATGTTTTATTTCTTTTGACAACTCTAACGTCACATCCCTAACTGCATTATTTTCTCAAATGAGAGTAATGCTCTCCGATGTCACAGCCTTATAGCACCAAGAAATACAGAATACAGATTGAGTACCAGCCTTTCAAAAAACCCTTCCACCCTAATTAAAAGTGAGTAAGGAGATTCATTAGCACAAAAGTTTTTGTGCTGCTGGTCTCCAATTCTTTTCAGCTTTCATTTAGTACTTCAGTTAATTTGAAAAAATATCTGACATTTAAACTGAATGGGCATTTAGAATTCAATATATTCACAGTGAAATCAACTTTTTCTTGTAAATCCATGGGATTAAACACAAGCTATATTGCAACAATCTATTTTTTTCTTTTTTTCTTGGGTTTTTGTGTTGGGTTTTTTTTTGTGAATCATTAAGGTCAAAATGATGTGGTATGTTTATCCTCCCCTACTCTAGCTGGCAACCCTCCTGCTTCCTTTCTCCAACTGAAGGGGAAGGTGAGAGGCTGCTTTGCATTGTCTGGCAGGGGACGTTTGTCTCATGGGAGAGAAAATGCCTTCCTACAGACTACAAAAAAAGTCTCGGTAGACAGGATATACAGCACACTCCGTGTAAACTTCATTTTGATGTAATTAAGTGAGACTCACGAGTCACATCACTTTATGTGTTACTAAGTTTGCTCTGGCATACTCCAGGAGCTAAGCCCATCTGGGGCCAGAGAGCAAGGAAAAGGCTGAAGATTGCAGACTTCCGAGTGCAAAACCACCTGGTAGGTTTTAGATGCTTAAACCAAATTGTCACTTATAAAGGCACAGACTGTTTTAGTCCGTGTGGATCTCAATGACATCGGTGTTAAAGGAGCCACCTGATACACTTAGATAGGTAATGACAGATCTATAGGGGAACACATAAAGAGGACCATAAAGGACACAGAGGTCCCTGATGATCTTAGGCAGTTCGTAACAGGGTTAACCCAGAAAATATCTCTGAGACTTAAGAAAACTTCCAATCTAGCAAAAAAACTGAGAATCACTGTTGCAATGGTTACTGCCCACAGCTTAAATCAGTTCAAACTTCTATATTATCAAAGCAATACAACCAAAGTATTTTTTCATATCTAATCCACAGAAGCCAGATGCACTTGGAGAGTGTGTCTGTGTGTATATAATTCTCATCAAAGTTAGTGGGAGTTGTGTGGCCTCACAAAAGGGGCACAGACATATGACTTGAAGGACTTTAGGCATGGAAATTACAGAGAACTTATCTTGTCTCTTGGGGTGCCTTTGTCTCCCATTCAGTAGAGCAGGTATAGCTGATAAAAAGCTCTGTGAGGTTTTATTAAAGACTTTTATGTAGAGTGGGGTTCAACAAGATCTTTGCTACTCCACCAAAGATTTATGCCAACAAAAGCCAACCCGGGTCTTCAATATAAACCAAATCCCTCTATATTTATTGAGCTTAAAGGATTCAGTATCACATTTATGTGAATTTAGTAGCTGAGAGGATGGAATCTATAACTTATATTTCTCTCTCTATAATTCTTGTTGACTTGACACAGTACCACTCCCTCCTAACATATTCTTATTTCCCCAAAGCTTGAAATTCTAGTGAGAGCTGTAACGGCATCTCAGTCCAACAGTTTTCTGATTGCTCCATCTTCATATAATGGAGCTGGGTTTGTGCTTCCTTGACAGCTCTTTCTCATTACAGAGCTTTCCCTACCTCATTACTCAATATTTTAGCCTAGCCTAGCCTACCCTATATTGTCCTTGAACACAGAGACCCACAACCCCCTCCATTTCAAATCTCAGTAGGAGCCCATGACTCATTTTTATACTCCCTCCCCAGGAACCATGAGCTTCCCAGGTGCATTTCACAAGGGAGAAGGCAAATAGTTGCTTAGGAAAAAATATCTTTCAGGTGAATGCACAGTGCGGCAACAGACAAGCAGCATGGAGGAAGTAGATTTACCTTTCCCATTGTTTACTTATTCCCAAATCTAATTCCCTTTGTAGGCTGTATCACCAATTCCTCCAGTTCTTGTTTTTCACAGTTGGCCTCTGCCTTCCTATATCCTCTTCCCTCTTAATTTTAGCGCGCTTAGGAGAAGCAAATAACCCCAAAGAAATTCCTGGGGGAAAGTCCTTATGCAGCTCTGTAGTACATAAAGAGGAGCTTGTTTGCTCAGCTTATTGACGAGTAGAAGCTTTGCCAAGCTATAAAGAGCAAGAGTGTTACTACTTGATTACGGACAGCTGCTTCTCACTGTTACAAAAGTCAATTTTGCTGAATATTTGAATCTTGGCTGTTTTTTTCATAACTATTCTGTAAATGCTTGTGAAAACCTCCGAAGCAACAGCTTAACAAATGGTATTTACCATCCTTCTTTTCCTATGGGAGTCATTGTTACGTTATCCTTACAGGTGTTTTCCTTATGGCAGCCCTGGTACGCAAAGTGGGGATCAGCAGCTCCTCTGCATCATTTTCATTCTTTCACTTGTGCTGTGGTGTCAAGATCGTTCTGCCTTCCCCCCGCCTGGTGCCTTCTCTGATTTCTCCTTCACTGGTAACAACAACCTTTCCGTTCAATTCCTCGCGTATTGTGGCGGGATTTATTTTCAAAGGTGCCTAATTTCCTGTCACCTGTTGTGATGGATCTGCCTAGAAATCACTGTGGTCAGATCAGCAAACTGTGACCTCGTTCCCCTATCAGGTTTCCTTGGCATTAGAAAAGAGTGATGGAGCTCCAACTTGGGCAATTTCTTAGCTGGTGTCATCAAACAAGTTCATTCCTCCACACTAAATTCTTATGGAAGTTGAACTTACAGGATACACGGGGATTTCTACCGCAATCTGAGAAAACTTTGATCTCCTTCACTGAATTTCACTGAATTTTTAGAGTTGGAAGGGACCATAGAGATCATCTAGTCCAACTCCCCTGCTAAAGCAGGACCACCCAGAGCTTGTCAGAGCATGTTACTCAGGACTGCATCCAGGCGGGTCTTGAAAATCTCCAAAGAAGGGGACTCCACACCCTCCCTGGGCAGCCTGTTCCAGGGCTCTGTCACCCTCACTGTGAAAAAGTTCTTCCTCATATTCAAGTGGAACCCTTCATGTTCCAACTTGTGCCCATTGCCCCTTGTCCTCTCACTGGCAACTACTGAAAAGAGTCTGGTTCCCTCCTCCCTCAGCCCGCCCTTGAGATACTTGTAGGCATTAATAAGGTCTCCCCTCAGCCTTCTCTTCTCCAGACTAAAGAGTCCCAGCTCTTCATCATTCCCTCTGAAATCAGCAGAAATATTATGAATTTATCCAGGCCTCACAGACAGCTTCTGAAAGGCACAAGACTCGGTAGAAGTGCAAACGGAAAGACTACAAAATGGAAAGGAGAAGGCAAGGAGGAGAGGAGGCCCTCTGTAAGAACAGCTGGAGAGAGAGAAACCCTCAGCGGCGCCAGGGCGGCCGTGCTGGCTGCCTCCAGCCCTCTCCTCCGAGTCCACCCAGGTGCCGGGGGCCGCTGCGACCTGCAGGCTGATGGCACCAGTGATGAATCACCTGCTGCAGCTGGGGCTGGCCGGTGGCCTCCAGGTGGGAGCCCTGCCCGAGTCAGGGGTCCTTCAGCGGCCGCGGGAGTGCGGTGCAGATGCACGTGGCAGAAGCAGAGGGATGAAATACGTCTCGCCGGAGGTGTGAGGAATGCTGTGTTCCCACACACAGACCGTGCCGCCCTGTTAAAACCTAAGCTGGAAACAGCTCTTCTCTTCAGCAAGTTTATGAAGCACATTAGGAAGGAGGTTGATGCTATTCCTTGTATTTTATAGACTGGGAAACTGGGGCACAGGTGAATGAAATGACTAAGATCACCCCGTTCTATCCCGATGCCTATGTATGGCTTTGGTACAAGATTATCCATTCTGGCCTGTCATGTATAAGAACAGACATTTTACAAGCAACCTTTCCTAAAAAGATTTTTTTTTTTCTATCATTATTCCTCTTAAAATTATCCTGCCATTAGAACACAAGTGAATTCACAGGCATAAAACTCCATTTAAATAACATTATATTGACAGAAACTGACACAAAGCCTGGAAATTCAGAGTTATGGTTGGCATTCCCTGCTGAACTCGAGTCACTGTGCCTTTTATTTTCCACATGAGCATTAGTGTCAGCCTTAAGTATGGATTTCCTGACTTTTTCAGCCTGTGTCACAACCTTCACTTTATTTAAACACAGAATTTTTCCTGCAAATATCTACTGAATAGGTCACCAGAATTACAGTGTCATTTTGCTGCTTCTAAAGTAAGATCTGGCAAATAAACTAAGAAACAATACAAACCTTCTTCCAAAAGCCTAACCAAACCCATTCCCAAATTTTCTGTCTTTATGAAGAAGAAAAAAAGATGGGCTGTGGGTTTCCTTAAAAAGCAAAAAAATAATAGGTTTTTTTTTGCCTGTTTCTCTCCAGGATTGAAATGAGAAATTAAAAATAAAGGGTCTTCTTGCATTGCCTTGCTCAGCTTTTGCAAAGGCAGGAAGAGCAGATAGTTCAGTCACGGTTATTTATCTGAACAAATGCTGTTTATCAGATAAACCCCCTGGAAGAGCTGCCAGGGCTTCCACCAGTGTGCTGAACTACTGGCCAGGGAGAACCAGCTGGGCACTTACAGTTCCTGCTGCAGATGAAAAGGAGATGTATAGTCACTATAAGCTGTGGAGTAATTAGTGTGGAGGAGAAACAGATGCATTTGACTCGCTACTTGACGAGCACATGTCCAGGCACATGGCATCATGTCCACTTGGCATGTGCCCAAGTGATATTCTGGGTACACAAGCAGTTTGACTCAAGCAGCCAAGATGAGGACTCAAGGTGCATGGTCACCCTGCAAACACGCACACTGTCACAGGTGCCTGATGGAGATGGAGGGCAAGGAAGACACCACCAAAGAGCATACAGCCTCAGGAGTGAAATTAGTCCTCCAGCCCCACCTCTGCAGGACCTGAGAAAGAAGGTGATGGGCAATCAGGCCACACACAGGTTGGCTGTTTGGTCCTGCAGAGCCAAATCTGGATCATGAGTGTGACAGATAGAAATCATCCATTCACCAGCCCTATGACACACCACCAATGTATCTGTAGTGCCTTCTCTTTAAAGCTCCCTCATGCCAAATCCCCTAATTTGGACATTTGGTTTATATTCCAGCAGTTAAAAGTACATGTGTGCTGGGACCACTCAGCTGCACCTGTACAGGGCTGAAGACATCACTAGGGCTTTGCTGCTTATAGCTTCACTGAGCCCTGGCCCAAATCTGTCCCACAGCCCAGAATACTCAGGGATCAGCTTCTCCTTCACCAGACATTGACCCAGCACACAAGCTGGGTCCAGAGAGCTAGAGGGGATGAAGGAAGAGTTCAGAGTAGTGTCCAAATCCCCTCTTCTGCTGGTGGCCCCCATGAGGCAGGCAACATCCCTCCTCCCCTGCACCCCAATCCTCTCCTACCCAGGTGAAGCCTTCTATGGCACATGTGGACTTTATGACTGTTTTGCAAGGGATGGAGGGACAGAACAGAGATCCTAAAACTTCAGTCCATCTTTCCAGAGTTGGATCATCCACATATAAATCATCTTCCACTAAAGTTGTGGTGTAAATGCAGGGGAAAATCATCCTCTTCAAATTATGCTGAATTTCATATTAGCCTTTTAACCTCTGAGTACCTAAGCACATAACTTTATTCGCATGAGAATTCCCAAGGAGTTACACATGCATAGTCTTACTCAGACATAAGTACGGACAGAGTTTGGGGCCTTGTACTACCTTCAGCAAGCACATGTACAGTCTGTGCTTGTGTAGATTGCATTTGTACAAATTGACACGAGCAATTAACAATTCCTCATGGAAACTCTTTACCACACCACCACCACAGGTTGACCAGACCCTGTTGTTACTGGCTGATTTCTTGCTACATTAAGGTCATATCTAAGTTAAAGTCCTTATTGCTCTGAGACGGTAAATTGCAATTTTTAAGTGTTAATTCAGTTTATCAGAATTTTTCTTGTTGTCCAATTCCCAGCTTCTCAAAAACATGGCTTTTTAAAGTAGCTCAGTGGTAGAAGACTGGGAAGATTATATCTTTGTCTCAGATGTAGCCTGGTATTTTGAAACAAAATACTAGATAAAGGCTACTTCTATCGCTTACGCAATTCCTAAAGTCCGTATGAGAAACTACAGGAGAGGGTCCAGTTGATATAATCCTCTTTAAGATAGAAAATAAGACAAGTCCTTATCACATATTTCATATATAAGATCACCATATCCTGTGTCTCATTTAAGGCTTGATAATGAAGCTGCAAGGTTCAGATCAAAGTGGTATTCAAAAACATAGTGTTCTTCTTTAAGAAGGATCTGTAGATTGTGCAGTGTTTTCTGGGTACACATAAACAACCAGCTTCATGAAACCTAATCATTTAGTAGTCTTGAGAAATGATACATTCTTATAAAGCTTGTCTGTGACAACTCATTATTAGAGCAGAAAGCTAAACTAACGCGTCCTTAGGCCTTACCACTGGAAGGTCTATTCTCAGTTTAGGATCACATTCTGCCTTACACCAAGAGAAAAAAAGGAAAAAAAAAAAAGAAGTGCTGCAAAGCCAAAAGCCAAAAACACACCCCAAACTTAGGACAGCATACACTTGAATTTCTGCATGTCTACAACACATCCCAGTATGGGGATCCGAAGATCTATGAACACGATCCAGAAGGCAAAGAGGCCAAACGCCGTGCATCCCAGTCGTTTCGGGGCGAGAGAGGCATGCAAGGCTGCTGGGACCAGAGCTGCCCCTGGGGTTTGCAGCCACGCTTGCTTCCCCAGGGCCAGAAATGTGCAGCCCAGAGCTGGCCCGGCACTGCTGACAACTCTGAGAAGTTGGAGGGAGTGAGCAGCCATAGCCAGAACCATGCACGTAGCACATTTTTGCAAGATCTCAAGAGTTTATTCACTCAGGGATCTCAATGCCGAACTCCTATTTATTTGGTGAGGAAGCAGACATTTAATCTCCTCTGTGGGCATGGCCTCTTCTCCAGGATGGTTAATATAGGATTTAATAACATTATTGCCTTCACATCTCTGTTAGAGCTCAAGCACAACTGTATACAGTCTTTCTTTGTTTTTTGCCGTGCCCTTCCTTTCTTTTTTATAAGCAATTAAAAAGTGGTAAGATTGTCAGACCATTATTTTCCAAGATTGCTTTCGCGGCATGAATATAAAACCAAATACAGAATCAAGCAGCGCACTGAGCTCCTCTCCTCACAGAGCTCCTCTCCTCCAAGACGGAGCAAGCAGAGGAGCAAAAAGCTGAAGCCCATCTCATTTTCCCACCAGGGCATCACACAGAGCTGCACCAGCACTTCCCGCGTGCAATGGCCACAATGGTGGCTCCTGCTCAAGCACAGCCGTGAAATGCTGCCTTAAAAAGTCATAATTGGGTTTGAGCATCTGCAAGGGCTGTGAAGCCACCAGCCAGGAGGCAGATAACACCTGTCAGTCGAATTCAAACCACCTGCGGGGAGGCTGTGCACCCCCAGCCCCAGCTGCCCCCCCCAAGCACCCACGCTGGCCCCGGCTCTCCTCCCTCATCAGGAGACCCATTGGTATCCAGCTCCGAACCACAGGCTCTCAGCTGGGAAAAGAAAAAGTGGCAGAAGGTTTTAAATCTGCAGGATAGTCTTTTCATCAATACATAACGTTGCGAAATCCAGTTTCGTGCTTTTGCAATGTAGTAACCCACATGCAGTGCTTGTTCCTAAAATTACATCGGAAAGACTTAAGGACACGATGCATAAACATGTGTGTTAGAACATAGAGGCTGTTCCCAAAAAGGTAAAAAAAAAAAAAAAAAATCTATTTTTTCTCAAATCCAGAAACTTTGACATCACATGTATGCATAAGAGATTAAGAGAAAAGCCAAAAGTAACAGTTTCAATTGGATTTCATTACTCTGTGATGAGGTTGTCCTCTGTTATTTTTGGTATAGCTCTTAATGAGCTAAGCAACCATGCCAGTCTAATAAGCATTTACTTTAAAGTCTTTCTTTAATTTAGAAAAAATAGTTTTTAAAAAAATGACAGTTCATTCTGAAGAAGGAGTGACATAAAAGACTCGGTTACAGAGCAAACTCCTTTTGTGTTCACACTTGTGTGGATAAGAGGGTTATGTTGGTGACCTCCCTAACATTTCCTTTTTTTCCTTTTCTTTTTTTCCTCTGGATTTCCGCGAAGAATGAACTGTTCTTTTAATGGTCTGGAACTAGAAATTTCAGGGGGTGGAGGTGAAGAAAATGGGAGAGAGGAAAAATAATTTCACACTTAATACCTGATAGGGTGGGTCATTTTTGCAGAATGGAATATGATTTTTTTTTAATTTCTTCACTGAGTAAAATGCATTTGTCCCATGTTCCTTACACCTCATTCAGACATGAATGTCTCCTTTCTTCACGTACACTGGAGAAAGATGTCTTCACTTTGGGAAGGACTAAGTTAGACAAATAAGAAGGAGATTCTCTGAGCATGAAATTGCTTAACAAAATGGCATATTTCATAACAGAAATTAAAAATCAAAAAGACCTCTCCATGTCTCTGGATGAATTTTTGTCTAAATGAGTGCCACATGTCAGGGCTTCTCATGGAGAAAGGGGAATTTTTCTTTCCGAATCTCACATATGGTACACAGTCTAAATCAGATGAAGATAAAAATGCAACCAAACTATGTGCAGTTTCATTATGTGGGCTCTTAGGATATTAATACTGCCTGTTTATCAGGAAAAAAAAAATTTAAAAATGCAGAAAATACTCAATTTACAGCAGCTAGGCCCACTCTTTGCTTTTCCAGTGAGATTATTAGTGGTGAGGTAGAATGTAATCTCATTAAAGCATGATTTAATTTCCACTTTGGATGCTTTTCCACATGCTGCAAGTGATAGGCATCATGAGATTTGAAAATCCATAAAGAATTTGTTTTCAATACCTCATAAACCTTGTTATCCTCAAGGTCATGGAAGACCTTTAGAAGTATCAATGCAATGATGCTAATCTGCAACTGGAGGCCTTGGATGCAGGACCTCAAGTGCAAAAAACAGCAGGATTAGGTCCCAGGTCTCCCTTTTTACCTCCTTAAACAGCTTCTTCACAGAGTCCTGAAAGTTCTTGGGCCTAAATCCTTTGTTTAAAAATACAAAAACGTTAGTAAATGGGAAAGATTTTCTTTTTATTTACAGCATTTGAAAAGCAAGACTATATCACAAAGAGTATATTACCTTAAAATCCTCACAAATAATGAAATTAACATGTATCTTTATAAAATTCATTCTGATATTCCTTCACCGCTAACCATACCAAAAAAAAAAAACCAAGCCATGATTAGTTTTTGTTTAATAAATTACTTTTCTACTTACCCTGCCTTTCAGTCTTCCAGGAATAGCCTGGCATATGCTCGGGTGTCTGTTATAAATGGAGATTAATAAAGCTTATGTTTTAAAGGACTTTAATAAAGTCCAGAACAAATTAAACCAGAAGTAGCACAACAAAAAGCCTATTAATATCGCTCCACCAGGGACCTTTTAAAGGCACATAGCTTTGGTGTATTCCAAGTTTCATCTCGCATACTACCTTGAACAGGATGTGGGTTGAGAAAGTTTCACAATGAGTCTGGTTCTCAGTAAATCAGTCATTAAGTTTTGGGTTAGTTTTCACTGAAATTGTCGAACGATCATTGTTCCCAATGTGATTTCTAGAGCGTTTTATTCCCTTATTAGATGTGTATTTCAGGGCACAGAATGACACACACTGGGTTTTGTTTGATCTACCTCTATAGAGTCAGTTACTAAGTTTAATTATTCTAATAATAACCCTCACAGTTAGGAAATGCTTCTCCCTCATTGCAGTACTTATACCCTCTTGGACCACCCCAAATAATTTCTTTTACCATGAAAATATAATATTACTTTCAAGTTAGTCATTTGTTACTTTGGGAGTCAAAGAGTACAGTAGGATGTGGAATACATCCCTGAGATGAGAAAAAGGAGAGGAGGAGGAGTAATTCAACCATGTTCATTTTAATTATCTATTAATATTTAGGGCACTTCACTGCATTTGAGATGAAGAACAATTAAATGAATCAAAATGCTGGGCTAGTTAGCTGCTTAGTTTGCGTTTTCAAAAAGCTGAATATATTCATTAAAATTTAATTAAAGTTCAAAACGACAGAAGATAGAAAATAACTTTTGAATACGTGTCATCATTCACAAATAACGAACAATCATGTAAAGGAAGCAAAGGCAAATATGTTCCATATCATATAGTTAATTTACTAACTCAGCAAAAAAGTATCCCATGCATAACCAGAGCTGTGGTAAGCCAGCTGGCTATTTACAGTTAGGTGTCTGGGGCTAAGTCCACAAATGGATGTAGGTATGGAGACTCTGTCTTTTGTTGTAGCGAACTTTTGGGGCCAGTGTTAAATCCACCACATGGACAAGTCAGAGTTAGCTGCTTTACATCCCTCCCACCATGAGCCGGAAAATGGGCAGCACGGGGCAAGGCCCACAGGGCAGCAGCGGGGACACCCATGGAGAGAACATAGGTTAAAAGGAAGGAGGGAGCACGTCTGCCATCCTGCCTCTCTCCTCCTGCACCTAAAAGCACCAATTTAGGCACCTGTGGGAAATTGGTCTTGGATTTCTTGCACTAAGCACCCACAGTTTGTGCCCATGCGTGTACAACAGGCTTATGGTTTCTCTTGAATCACAGGTGGAAGAAGCACCAGCACAGCCAATCTTATATACAAGAACATGAGCAGCAGGCCCTCTTTCTGGGTGCTAAGATACATCCTAACTTGGAGCTTGATGTTCTTCACACCTCTTAAAGCTGGGACACTGGACAGGCTCATGCAAAGGCTGGTAAGGAATTAAAAACAAGACAAAGTGTTATTTGTGACTTAACAACGAGGGCAATCTTGCCGGGAGAGGAAAGACGTGGATGATGGCCAGACAAGCTTATGTAACACAAATTTCCACCTATTTGGTTCACACACACAGAACAATACATACCTACCTTTTATTGACCTTCACCTCTCCCCTTGGAGAGGCCCTTCTCAACTCTCCATTCTTTCTCCATGAATTCTAGGGAATTTTCCATCCACTGATATCTCATGCTTTTGGTAACCTTCCCTCAGCCTCTCTGGACTCAGCGCCCTCTCATTGTTGCTGTTTGAATGAGATGGACAAGTCACTCACTCTGGGTTGTCCCCTTCTTTTTTCCTCTCCCACGGCCCCCTCGCCTGAAATGGAGCATCCAGCTCCATCACTCCCCAGCCCAGTTCTCTGCACAACACTGTAACACGCAACCACAGACCAACTGTGAGCTATTAGAAAGCACACAGTGTATATTGAATTCCTTTGCTGTTAGGGTCAAACCTTTATCCAAATACCACATTCAGCAAGAACACTATTCCTGGAAATCGCTCTCCACATGAAACTAAAGACCCTGTTCTGCCATGCTTTCTTCTTTCAACAAAGAAAATTATAGCACGATAGGAAATAGGTTGGAAGAGATGTCAAAAGATTATTTGAAGAGATATCAAAAAATCCCGAAACTTTTCTCCTTGACACAAGCTGGAATCAATTTCATTTAAGCTAATCCTGATAGGATGTCTGTGCGGCCTATTCTTAAACATCTCCAGTATAGCCATTCTGCAGCCTTCCTCAATATTATATTTAAGACGTCAGTTATCTTTACAACTGGGAAGTTATTCTGAATGTATTACTTAAATCACTCTGGAGTACAGTTTATTCTTTTCCCCTTCTAGATACCTTTTATGTGTTTAAATACTGTTATTGTGTCTCTCCTCAGTCTCATTTTCCAGATAAACAAACTCAGTTTTTCCAGTCTTTCCCATATCTCAGATTTCCTAACCTAGTCTGGATCCTTCTCAACTGTTTTATGTCTTTCTTGGCATACAGTACCCAAAATGGTCACAACTCTCCAGCTGAGGCCTTGAGAGAGGAAAGATGGAGTAGAAGAATTATTTCAAATAGGCCCATTAAAACGAATTTGACTCATTTCACAGAGAAGTGTGGGTCTTAGTGAGCAAGGCTGGCACAATCACAATGAGATTTTCAACAGTTCTTAGTATTTTCTTAACTCCTGGGGTTTTTTTATACAACCTTGGTAGAAGTTTTGGTACATTTTAAAAATCAGAGCCTTCAAATGCATCTTAGCAGCATTATGGAGAATCAAACTGTCACTCGCAATGAATATCCCTGAGTAAGGGTGGCCAAAGGCTGACGTCAGCTCTTATATCTGATACTACTAATCATTGAATGTGCACCTATAATTTTTAGTTGGAGGATGAATTTCAGTCTTGATCCTGCAAAAGACTGTATACACCACCTAAGCTATATTTATGCCTAGTATTAAGGGGGGCCCTCTGCAATGGGATTAGTTTTCTGCTATGCAGAAAACCAGATGACTTTATAAGGTGGAAGGGAAGACAGAAGAAATTTGGGGGTTCCCAGAAGCTATAAAAAATTTTTACTTTGAATATCGTTTTAGCCAAAAATAGTTCTCATAGGAAAAAAACATTCTCTTTTTGTCTAACACTTTCCAAAATGGAATAAAACCTTTGAATGCGCTAAAAGTTTTTATACCATGGTACTCTACAAGGTTTTAAATTATAGGTTCCTGATTCTTCCATCCCTAAACAGTAGCCAAATATAATAATGTAGGGAATATAATGCCAGTTTAGCAGGTTTGGAAATAATGTTGTTGTGTTTCTTAATACAGAGCACTTTCACATGCTCCCTTCTGTGTGACTTTCAAGAATGGTGATGTGGCAATGTATAGTTGGCAAAGTACACTCCATGACAACGGTTAATTAGTAAATAAATGATCCCAAGCCCATTTCCACTCAGTTCCAGTTGTAATAGCACAGTACGCAGGTTTAAGCTCCAAACCAACTAATTCTAATGGTTATAAATGAAATGTTGCTTCGCTTTGATATATCCTTTAATTTCTTCCCTTGACAAGCAACGGATCCAGGATCCATATATAGTTCTGGTCTAAGTGCAGTGACTCTAAACTGTAGCAACAGTTAGTGAAACTTGTTGAGATGGTAAGACAATTTATACGTTTACAAATTATTTTAGAGAGCAAACTGAAGCTGTTTATTCACAAAAGATCTACGTAAGGAGTCAGGACCCTCCCCCTGCTCTGGCCTGTATTGCACCTACGCAGAAAAGACTCCTGCACTTCCTCATCCTGACATCAGGCACAAGAAAAGAGGCTACAGGAGCTCACACAGGGATTCACCACAACATGTGGTCATTTGTAGCAGGAATTTATGCTTTCCTCTTTAACTTTGCCCTAAGGCAGAGTAGGAGCACTCACATGGCAAGTTACAGATGCAAGACAATTCAAGAAGTTACTACTTTTCAATAACAGCCAAGGGAGATCCCTTAATGCAACAGCATGGGTGGATTCAGCAGGCACAATTCACTGGACACGAATTTTTCCTGCTTGCAATGATGGTGAATGTAGTCTGTCATCTCACCGAGTGGGCATAACCTCAGGAAGAAAGGCTCACCTGGCAATCTGGGATCAGAAGTCTCTGTTGGACTCCCTGTTCTAGTAAAAGTCATCTCCGTGGCCTGGGCAAGCCATCAACATTCATTTTGCCCAGCAGGACCTGTCTGTCCCTCTCCATCTCCCTCCGTTCTCTATGGGGGCACTACCTTTGGTGCCCTGCTGATACAAGACTATCTTGGGTACAATGCTGACACAAGCTTTCTATTTTAATAACTTAAACAGCAAAACCCCTGCAATTTATAAAATAAGGAAGTAGCTATTCGCCTTTTTTAAATTGCTAAGCACACTATCTAGGTCAATTGAGCTTCATCACAGATTCTAGGTCAAGATTTTCACATGCTGAGGGAATTCATATGTCTCTTTCCTGTCTTGTTTCTCTGGTCTCTAATAAGGGAGAAATTTATGCTTCAGCCTTAGGATACTTCCGTTAAAGTCAACAGCAAGGTACAAATGCTTTAAAAAGCAGACTTGATTAATTTGTGTGTTCATCGAACCACTTGTTTGGTAAGATCCATATGCTGAACATTGCTACCGCCTTCTAAATAACAGAACTTAATAACAAGGAGACCAAATTTTCTGCTGCTGTACATCAGCAAAACATCAAGGAACTCAATGAAGATTCACACCCACTGTGAATCTGACTCAAAACACAGTATTTTTTCTACATGTACAAGTCTGGAGGTTGGCTGAAGAATAAGATCCCCTACTTTCATACACAGAACTTCTATTGATGCCAGCAGGAAAGCCCAGGATAGTATAAATATTTTACACACATGCTGGTATATCCTGTATTTGTAGAAGAAAATGTTTATGTAATTTAAAGTAAATGCATGTAGTGGGTCACATCCTCAACCTGACTACACTGGCTTCTCTGCCAGTACAAGGTCATCTGCTGATGCTGAAAGACTGCAAAACTTTTTGGATGCTTAAAACCACAGAGAAGCATGAGGATACTTTAAGATTTATAATATACGAACATAATTTTACCTTTCATATATTCTATAACAATCATTGCCATGAAATATTAAGAATAAAAAGAAGACTATAGGATAGACATTTCCACAGTCTGCTTAAAATGAAATAGAAACTCGTGATCATGTAGTCACATGAGTACTAGAATTTAATGCTATTGTTGTAGCAATGCTTCTCCACCAAACACAGAGGTAATGCAGCATCTCAGTTCCCAGTCATATACTACCATTCAAGTAGGTTTTTTATCTCTTGTAGCCTAACATTAAAATGAGAATCCATGGCAACAAAAAAACCCAACTTATTTTACAATTTTCTTTCTTCCCAAGATAGACCACTCAGACTCAGTGCCTTTCAGCAAGGGTGAAATATGTTTCTTGATGTATGACATTAAATGCAGTTACACTAAAAAAATATGGCCTGTCTTTATAATTCATCATTCCCATCTTTTTCTGGCACCAACAGTTATTATTAGCATGAAATTCATAGGGCTTTTTGCAAACCATTGATGAAATTGTTAATGTTAATGAACTTCCATGGGAACATTGTCATGCAGTGATGATTTCCCATTTCAATTTATAGCTGAGCCCTATGACTTAATGAAGTTCTCATCTATTTCACATATGACACATTAGTTTTGAATCAGTCTATCTTGTTAATAATCATTATACCATGTGATCCCACGTCAAACCGCTTACACAAGCCTAGCTATATTCCATTAACATTTATTCATTCCACTAACCTTTATTCAGGAAGGAAGAAAGTTATAGACAGATTGAAATACATTTACTAGCAAGAAATAGTTTCAAAGACTCATAGGGTGACATCTACTTTCCATCTCAGGGAATGCTTAACCTGCCATGCTGGAGCCCAAGTTCAAGTTTCAGGTCAGCTTTTGGACTCTGGCTGTCAGGCTGGAGTCAGTTGCTTTGACCAAGGAAGAGACACCTCTACCATTCAATGTCCTTTGTACCAGTTTATTCATTTTCAACCTTATTATGAAATGTTTTCCTATTAATCAATTTTTCAAACTTCCAGTGGGTGGTTGGTATGGCTCAAGAAGCCTAATGTAATTTTATACAAACAGTATAAAAAACAGACAAAATAATTGTACCAAATCTAATTTTTTTCTAGTATTATTGGCAATGGAGACTCGTTTGTAAACTAGAGAAAAGATGGGGAAGGCTCAAAATGGAGATTGCAGCCATGGGTTGGATTTATAGCCAGACTATTGAGAGCATTCACACTATGTTTTGTGTCGCTCTGCACTGAATTTTGCCCAATTTATTGATGCAGTGTCAGAGTGGTTTGCTCTTCAGAGAGTGACACTTCATGGAATAATACTTGGGTAGTAAAACAATTGAGGCCAGTGACATGTGTGACAAGAGCTACTTGGGCAAATGTGGTTTGCCTGCTTCTCATTTAGGCAATAGAGAATCACATATATCCTGGAAGACTATACCAGTAAACTGACACACTTTTCTATGTATCACAATATCATCATCCAAACTGTGTAAGGAAATTTACTGAAATCAGGGAGGAAACCCATTCAGTGGCAGCTTCTGCATGGCATCTTTGCAGCATGGCTGTTTTCCCAGCAGATGTTATTGCACTGTTTGAGGGAGACCCAGCCAGCAATGCTACAGCAGTGTAGGGCCAGACTGTTAGGAGGTGAGACATTGCGTTCCTCAGCATCACAGCAGGAGGTATCATTTCTGCAAGGAATCAGGGAATAGAGGCAAGTCTTACATAGCTGGCCACCTTCCTGAGTTCTTGCGACATGAGTGTACTGGCAACCCGTGCAGGTTCAGCAGCCATACTCTAAAGGACCATCCCAGCACAGTCGTCTTAGGCCTGGAGGAGTTCAGAGGTGGTTTTTCCCTCTTCCCTTCAAACTGCATGACGAGCAGACCAGCCAGACCTGGGGAGCTGACATAGTATGCACATTTGTTCGATCTCTGTATCTCTTACTTCCCAAGTCCCTCCGCCCTGCCCCTGAGAAATGTCTTTGTTAACATGATTTATTAAGAGATTCAGGTGCCAAACTCACTCAGCAATTCAGTCATCTTGCTGATGCACTCAAGCTCTCAACACCACTAAAAAAATGCACAAAAAAGTATGATTTCAAAATCTGCACCCTTAGTCTCAGTGGAGAAAGTCTAGCAGAGAAACTCAGTAGAGAAAATCTAATAGAAAAGAAAACAGCAAAAGCAAAATGAGGAACAGAGTAAGTAATGGAGCACTGAACTCCTTCGGATGAATTACAGGCCTTTGGAAAAGAGGAGGGAGATGTAGTCATACAGGCATCCCAGAAGAATCAAGCTCCACACCCAAGACTGGACTTGTCTGTCACCTACAGATCATGCATGAGTGCAGACATCAGGAGAGACTAGTAAGCATTAAGAGAAGGAGAATTTTGTGTGATTTTTAAAGTTAAAAAAGCATACAGGGTTCATGACCAGATTAATGTTTTATGGGGAGAGATTTAGTTTATCAGCCTAGTGTATTACGGTTTGCTCCTAATTTCTCTGTCACAGTGCTGTGTTAAAAATCATGTGCTATGCATATAGTAGGACTATAATTTGCAACGCTCAACGTCACCCTTCATGTATAACTGCATGTGTTGTTCTGCAGAGAATATTCTGAATTCAGGACAGTGCCAGTCAAAGTATACAGGGTGCCTGAGTAAAGGCTCAGGGCAGTGGAGTTCAAAAACTGGCAAGAATTTACTCTGCCAGCTCTCACAAAAAGGCAAATGGTGTCACCAGCTTCAGCTGCCTCTACCACCCCTCTGATCACCATACTCCTGCAGAGCAGAGCTGCCAGCAAGGAACATGTGCCTGAGCTTTATCTTCCCCAATTTACACATCTGCAATAACGGCGTGCTTGTGTAACCACAATTAACATCCACATGGGGTTGCTGAGATGGTATTTGAACATGGAAAAGAGCAGCTTGTGGGAAGGAGACCCAGAATCGATCCCGCCGTGACCTAATTCTGAAATTACCCCAAGCAGAATAACAGTCTAACATCCAAGGTCCTGATGTAATGGCTAAATTATGGTTCAAACACCAAACTCCTCCTCTGCAGGTACAAAGGATTGCCTCACAGCGTTCTTCTAACAGTTGAGCATCCACAAACTTCACAGGCTCAGTTAAGAGCGCTGAAATATGCTGGCCTCTCTCCACCTCTTGAAAAATGGTTGCCGAGCACCTGAACCTTACCTAGAGTATTAAGGCACGAAGGAAGAAAGAGAAACATGGATAAAACCAGGCGAGGCTTTAGTTTCACAGTCAGAAATTAATTCTCTGTGTTCAGCGTTCAGGGAGCCTCGAGAGCACCCTATGAGCACACACACCTATTTAAGAGAGAGACACCCTTCAGAATGGAAAAAGGGATGCATGAACAAGTCCTCACCACGTCTGTCTGTGAGACCTGCCCAGGCTCTTTGAAAGTTGCCTGTGTCGAGTGACCGTCTCCCCATGGCTGATCTTGGCAGTGGTCACTAAGGAGGGAGGAGATGGGAAGAGCCATCACTCCCAGCTTTTCACACACAGCCACAGTCCCAGCACACAGGGACAGCAGAGCTCCAGGGACCTGGGAAGGACAAGATACCCCTGGAGAGAGACGTGGCCACCACCAGCTAGCCAAGCCCAGCAGATGCACCGGCTGCAGGCAGCCCAGAGAGTTCCTGCGGGACCGTGGCTCCACAGCTGACAAAACATCCACCCTTTTGTCCCCATTGACGCTTTCCTTCGCTGCCCCTTCCTCGCTCTCCTCAGTCATGGTGAACCCCCCCTGCAAGCCGTGATGGCTGCAAAGAGTCCAGGAGAGCTGGAAGGGATGTGGCAAAGTTTCCCCGGGCAGCACAGAGGGTGCTGGCACCGAGCAGGAGGCTGCCAGGGCCAAAAAAACAAGAAGAGGTTTACGCTCCTTTTATCGCCAGACCCATGGGAACTGCCCTGGGCTCCTGCCTCCTTCCTCCCCCCGTTCTTGGCAGACCCCTTTGCGCTGTCAGGCACAAGCAAACCCTCCATTAGTCAGAGGAAAAACATTCAGAAGTACTTGCTATGGATTTATTCAGTATAGCTTGTAACCATATTTTGAAATGCGAGATCAACGGCACTGTATATATACCATTATTTTTTATACGGAACAGATTCATTTTCACACTTGGCATGCAATTAAACACCGGAGTCCTGAAGAAGCACAGTTTCTAAAGGCCAGCACATTTCATGCTGGGAGAGCACTGTATAGTTACCCCCTAATTACATGCAATACAGACCACAGCAAGGCACATACAGCGTGTGATAGTTTGATTAAAGTGAACACCGTGGCCAATAAACGGAATGCCTAAAACTGTAAATATTACCTAAGCTAAACATATGAAAAAAGAAATGCAGCAAACACATCTGACAAGTCCTTGAACAATGCTTCAGCTTCTCATGGCTTGAAATCATTTTCTCATGTTGGGACTGTTATTTGCTCTAAAGTGATTCTTATGTGAGGGCAAATTCACTGTAACCTTTCCCACACGCCTGCTCTGCAGCATCTACGTGGCTTAAAGAGAAACTTCCACGCTCTGGGAAGCTCACCAGAGCACCGGCATTAACTGCAGATTTCCTTCACGTCCCTCACGCTTTTCTTCATTAGCCTCCTCAGAGGTGCTAATTACTCATGCTAGTTGTGTTCCAAAAACAAGCTGCTTTCTTTTGCAGCTTTTTCTCTCCTCTGCTGAGTTTTCACAGACAATTGCAGGAACAGAGGCTACGTTCTACGTTTCACCCACGGGGTACATTTACACAGTGAGAGAGACCCTCACTTCTCTGTTCTTGCTCCAGGGAGCAGGAGCTGGTTGCATCCCAAAAATCGTATAGCTCTGTAAGTCCAGGATTGTGCCAGGATGAGCCTGCCATGCAGCCACAGACCAGCCCAGGGTACTGCAAAGCAAGCTCACATCTCTTCTGCCTAACATACGACCTGAGCAGAAGCAGAAAGGATTTCTCAAGGTGCTACCTACAAGGGGCACTTGAGCTGCACGCTCCTTTAGCATGTTGAAATTTGTTCCCCAAGGAGCACTCAGCCTGGCCCCTGCTCCAGAGCCCACGAGAGATCCGTCCTCCCACATCTATTCACCCATTTCTGTATGCTTTGGGACAACTTCCCACCACAGGGCTACACAGAAGATCTATTACCTCTGCAACCCACAATGCTGTTTTCTTTCACTTTTGCATAAAGTCTGCAAGGTGATGGGGAAACGCTCTATTCCTCTCGCCCTAAGGACCCGCACCTCAGGCTGAGATAATCCGGCAGCGTGGCCTGGGTGCTCCAGGGCTTGTGGAAATCTTCTGAAATCTCTTTCTTCTATTCTGAATTTATTCTTCCCAACATAATCAGAGCGTTTCTATCCCCTCCTCATCCTCCCCCCTGCACCTAAAGCAGCTCCGTCCTTCTGGCTTTCAAGAGCTCCCCTCTACAAGCTATATTTTATCAGGGGAGTCTCAGTTTTGGCACGTTGTCTTCTGGGCTCAGCTGGCTGATGTCTTCCCATCCCATGCATTCCGTAGGTCAAAGGTATACCCCAAAATGTACTCACTCCCTCTAACCCAAGGGAAGCATTGGAAATTGTCAGATTTGAGGACAGCAGCTGGATCAGTGAAGACGGCCAAAACTGCAGAGTCCACATGATTAATTTCAGGGAGGTACTTACTGAAATCATGTTAGCCTTAAAAAAAAAAAGGCGGGGGGGGAAGGGGGCAGGGAGAGAGTTCAGAATTTGGGCTGAGGTTCATGGCAGTTGCTATTTTTATTGAAGTAGTTTGCCCATCCCTGGGGGATTTGTGCTATCACAATCTTTTCTGTGCTGGCAACAGCCTGCAATGTCAGAAGCACAGAAGTATGATTTCACTGCGGCGCTAAAGCCAGGAGAGAGTCAGGATTGTGAAGGAGCAAGCTCTGACCGGAACACGAATAGTCTAAGAGCTCACAAATACAGTTTTAGTGAAGTAATTTCATTTTCCTGAAATGCTTGTTCCCCCCACTTCCAGTATTACAGCCCATGGCCACCTTTATTTAGGCTCCAGCCTTGGGATGAGGGGGCTGAGGGTGAATCACACTGGGAACAGCAAAACAGGTAGCAGAGAGGGGGATACCTCTTGCCCTCAGTCTTCCCAAAACTGCAGTGGAATCTTTCCTTTTTAATGAGTGAAATAATGGCATAAAATACAACCCTCTGGATATCTGAGATTCCTGCTGCGGTAAATTCTTTTATCACCTGAGAAATAAATAACAAACCTTCTATAAGTGAATGTATGTTTAAGGACCATGGATGAAAGTAGTACAAGGCAGCAGAAAACTTATGGAAAATGCGTGTCTCCTGCAATCAGTTTTCCATGAAGGAGGATCTCCCGAGGCAGCAGAAGCAAAATGGAAAGACCTGGGTATTGCTGGAAATAAGGATTTTATTTCGGCATTCAAGAAATTGGTTTGTGCTTAAAGAAACTAAACTCCTATGTAACCTGATGATGATGATGCATAAATTATCTGTGCCCTACAGACCATTTAAAAAACAAAACCTGACTTCTTTTGGTTGATTTCACTTTTTCTGGTGCTGCAAACACAAGTGTCAACTTACATGAAGCGGAAAAGGTGTTTAGTGGTCAGGAAACATGTTCTTTCTAGTGCACAGGGAATGCAATTCTCAGGCAGAAATAGCCAAATAAAACTCCTCTTAGAATGTCTTTGAGACACCATAAAAATAGCCAGAAGATTGTAATACACTTTTCTACGATTTTTACAAATTCAGAATGAGACAGCTACATATAAGAAAACATGCAAAACTGGAAAAAAAAAAAACCCCCCAAACAAAAAAACTCCCAAAAAACTAACCCCCCCAAAAAAAAAAAAAAAAGAAAAAGCTTCATGATTTATTATTGTGATTTACAAGTGTGACAACTGTTAGCTTTTGTGAAAAAACAACACTTTTACATCATTGCAGAAACCTATAAACACCAAAGAACAAAGAGCAAAGTTTTGCTATCTTGCAACAGCAAAGTGAATTAAAGAGTGGGTTGAAAGAGAAAGCCCTATATAACCTTTCTGTTTCTGAAAAGCTGTAGGAAGGTGCTGTGCTCACATTAGGTCCCAGTGAACTTCTCACCATGGCCAGCTTCTGCTCAGTTCCTCTAGAACTGACGCTGCTGTGTGTCATGATGCAAATGAGCAGGTCCTGCCACTAAAGCATGGAGAGCCTCAAAGAAGTTTTAATCAGCACGGTGCTTAAAACAGCAATGGCAGACAGCAGCTTCGTGCAGCTGCCACGTAGCTGAGCCGTAGCGGTGAGAAGCCTTGAGGATAAGCCTTTGCACCGGAGCCTTCACAAGCAGAGCACAGCTTAATCTAAAAGGTAGCAGGGACGTCTCTCTAAACCAATGCAAACTGGAAAACTCAGGAAGTCCTACTGTGAGGAACCAAACAGCTCAAGGACTTTCTGTCAGAAATACTCAAGATGAGAAGCCTTGGGTCAGAGGGCTGAAGCAGATGAATTCCCTCCTACTTCTATTTTTCTACCATTTTTCTTCACTAGGGTACAGGGAAATTCTTTACCACCACTAAATGCAGTCATGTACATACTGCAGAGTGGCTATTTTTTTAATAAATATTCCAAGAAACCTTGTGCTAACATCTTTAGGATTATGAAATAGTAATATAAAAGACAAATGAATACTTTAAAAGTTCTATATGCTGTCAGTACCTTGGGGTACTGAAGAATTTTATCATGGAATAATGAAAAATGAACATATATGACAATAAAAAAAACAGCTTTGATTTCTTGACAGTTACCATCCACCTTCTAAAGGTACGTAACACAATTGTGAACAAAGCAGTGAAACAGATACCATGTGCCACAAGTTTTCTCTTAGTTGTTTTTCACAAAGTTCACAGATTTCTTCTAAACTAACAGCAAATGTAACTTGACAGAGCCATATGTCTCCAACGTTTTGCAAAAAGCCAAGCACCTTTATATATGAAGTAGAAATAGAGCAGCTGAAGTCTCCTGGCAAAAACTTGGGGGACATAATATGAAACTTCAGGCCCAGCTCAAGAAGACTAGAATGGACAGTCACTTCCGTTTATTGAGATATATTCCATTACATGGCTTAGTGTAAATGCTATTAGAGCAGCTGATGAGTACGAAAGCAAGCTGATGTACCAGACCAGCCTTAGTGCCAGAGAGGGCTGGAAGAAACTCTTTTTATATAGGTCACATTAGCATTGCATCAACAGTAGTCACTCGTCAAATCCCAGCTAATATTATTTGGGAACATGTCAGAGCTACTATAATAATGCAAACATTTAGGCTGCATTGGGAATACACTAAGTATACAATAAACTATTCCCAGTACAAAACCAATGTGGGCAGTTTTTCGGCTGAATCAAAATTAACAAGAAAGAAGGAAAAAAAAAATTAGATCAAGCAATAGATCTGGTTTAACAGCTGCACAACAAATATGTTAAAAACATAAAATCATTGAGTACATCAATCCATCCGCCCCTCTCATAATGTTTTCCTGTCACACAATGGTTAATTTTCAGAAAAATACAAAAGTCGTCTACAAAACTCTGTTACGAAGCCATTCACGGTGAAATGCACAAATACAGCCTGACTTGCAAACAGCAAGGGAAGCTAATAATAGGGTAATAGAGAAGGTGCAAAAAGCTCTGATCTCTTACGAGCTGCTGAGTCTTTTTATTCAAATTATATTTCATATATATGTGGCAGGAAGAATGTAGGTGGTTTCTTTGACCCTGGCTGATCCGAGGACCCAGGTGTTTCTGATAACCGCAGAATCCTTTTGTCCTCATAACATTTCATCTCTCTTGCTTCAATATCTGGTTTCTCGCTGAACATTTGCCTTGAAATCTGTCCCAAGGGTGCAGAGCGGGATGATCCCCCATGACAGAGGCTGTAAGGGCAGCGTGCGGAGAGTTAGCTCGATTACTGCGGGGCACAACATCCCCAAACTCTGCTATCCTCTGTCCTCTTGAAGAAAAGTCGAATCCTACTGGTTTCTTGAGAGGCTCTTCATTAGCCTTCCCTTGCTGCGTTAGACAAGGGGGAGGTTAAAACCAGCTTCTCACTGCAGTGACAACAGGAATCCAAACAGCAGTGCTCTCCTCGAGGAGGCAGCCGGGTTTTTTACACAAAATTATCTCAAAGGCTTTTAAAAGGTGAAGAGAGAGAACAGACAAAGATAGGACTGCACTACTACACTGGCTCTCAAGATGAAGCTACTAATAGTTGTACTACGAGAATAGAAAGAAGAGAAGAAAAAGGCTGATTATATGTAAAAAAAAAAAAAGGAAATGCGATAGAAGACACACCCACAAAAGGCTGAAAACCAAAAAGCCTGCAAATCCTCATTTCTTTCAGTGAACAAACACTTAGCCAAAGATAATCAGGGTCCTTTGACTGTTCCTTTCGCACTGTCTTTGTTATCTCCTCCCGCTCTTGCAAAGATTTTTCTCTTCCCTTTCTCAGCAGCTGTTGCTGCAGGCAAAATCAGCCTCTTCTTCACCATTTGCAGGAAATTACAGCACTAGACATCACTCCATTCACAAATCGTGGCTCCACAATGACTACAATGATGTGAAGCCCGAGTAGCCCAACTGGTTTTAATTTACATCAGGTAACTGGATTTGCACTTGTGCCAATGGGAACAGTACCTGGCCCAGAGAGCCAAGCCATAAACAGGTGGGAAGAAGTTTGGAGAGAGTTCATCACCAGGGATATGAGAAATGTGCGCGTGAAAACAGTTTAGTCAGCAATCAGTCACCTCTATTATTTTTTTTATTTTTTTTTTTTTTTTTTTTAACCCCAGCGGGTTTATCCAAAAGCCTTGTAGACTTTA